>NC_064853.1:66364247-66671122 GCF_024139225.1 Suncus etruscus | reverse complement strand
GTACGACCTCACATCCAAGCCCCCCGGGACCACCGAGTGGGAATAATAAAGTATTTGTGTGTCTTGCCATATGTGTGTCCTTGTTCCTGGGCACAAGAGGGGCAAGGGTTATGCAAGGGACAAAGATACATACCTCCCCCCACCAGTGGGCAGATGGACAGATGGATGACATACCCACCTTTCCCAGCCCTGTGCTTGTTTTCTGCCCCAGACAAGCCCATTGTAGCAGTTTTTGAAGACCTGCCTCCCCAGGTTTGACGCAGGCCATTTGGATACAGCCTTGCTGGTCTGCTGCCTTGTAGAGTGTGTGGCCTGAGGCCTAGAGCTTAGGGTCTTGTTTAAAGTCTGGAAGGTTCTAGGAGGTTCATTTTATGATTTAGGTTCTTTGGTTAGGTAAACAGAAGTTCATAATTTCGATAACCCTAGAAGGGGCACAATTGGAGTATGGTCATGTCACCACACCACATGGTTCAGGCACACACCCCACGTGTCTGGCCTAGATTTGATTCACCATGTGCACCACTGAGTACTGTCAGTTGTCCCAGGTCCCCTGAACACAGCATCCTGGGCTCCTGAGCACTGCGCCCAAACACATGCCCCTAAGTAAGTATTATATCCAGGATACCTGCTTCTGAGCACCTTGTCCAGGGCCTCTTAACACTGTGTCCAGATCTAAGCTCTTGTCTAGGTGCCTGTGTGTCCAGCACCACCTGGAATAGGCCTGCATGTGTTCTTCCTTGGTGCCCACCCTGAGAGTTGTCTCATGACTGAGACTGAGGCTCCCCACCCCCACCCCAACAGCCCAGCTTTTTAGGACCTTCAAAGCACAGCCTGGAGAGGACCTCAGGAATACAACAGTGGGGTGGGCAGTGGGATCCCCAAGGCCAGCCTGTTGGTGAGACACAGCTCTGTGTATTTGCTATGAGAAACATGGGCAGACGCCAGTTTGGGGGGAAAAGCAGTGGACCTGGAAGAAAATTTTGAATAAGTTTCATGGTTGATAATTTCAGTTTTCAAGTTAAACCTTAGAGGCCAAACTTAGCAGAAGGGACTGGCTGATATAGCGAACCCTAGAGTTTGGTCAGAGGCTCTGGCAAAAATACAGCTGTCTCTACCTTGGTTACTTGGTTATTCATAACCCAAGCAGTCGGGCTGGATCCCTGATCCCATCCTACCACAGCAGTGTGGTGGGAATACAATCAAACAGCTGCAACATGGACAAATTTTATATAGAAGATCAAATTAATCAGAGGCTGAAATGTAAGTTCAAACCAAGAGTAATCTGAAAGCAAGATTTCCTGGAATCGGGCTGGAGTGATGGTGCAGCAGTAGGGCATTTGCCTTGCATGCTGCTAACCCACTGATGTCCCATATGGTCCCCCAAGCCAGGAGCGATTTCTGAGCTCATAGCCAGGAGGGGTGTTGCCCCCCCCCCAAAAAAAATTCCTGGAATCATTAGCTGGTAGGGAAATTCAGACCACAGTGAGGCACTATGAAGGTTTTCGTGTTTGAATTTAGTGTGAGGGCCACACCCTGCTCTTCCTGGCTTTGTGCTCAGGAGTGACCCCTCATGGTGCTCAGAGACCCTATAAAGTGCCCAGATCAGGGCCCTCGAGGCAAATAAATGCATTAACCCCTTCTCTCTCCAGTCCCTCAAATGCCACTTTATACTCGTAGGATGACTCGCAGGAAGGAAGGACCCATAGCAGACTGGAGAAGCCACGGAAAGACTGGACTGGCCCTAGTTGGTCAGAGGGCTTTAGGCACTTTCTCCAAACATTAATGGAAAAGTTCTGACTCAGCAATTTCAAGTTCCTATACAAGACGATTCAGAGCAGGCCTCAGGAGGACTTGGAGAAGCAGCCCAATGGATGTCCTCTGGGGCCAGAGACAGTGAAAAATCATGTGTGGCAGCATTGTGATGAGCAGGTTTGGACTGAAGTTTGGCTGATTGCAAGGAACCAGGGACTCGGCAGGGTGCCCAGAGAAAGAAAAGGAGGTTGCTGGTTGGGCCTGGGCCATCCTTGATGGCACCTATGCACTTGAAATGATGAGTGTTAGCTGCATAAATCACCCATGAGTGAGATCTCAAAGAAAGGTTGGTCTGGACTCTGAATCAGCCTCAGAGCCAGAAGTGTTGGGATGTCAGGGCCCAAGTGAGAGAAGCCATGGACCTAGAGTGTGGGGAGCAGGCAGGAGGCTCCAAGGCCAGTCCCAGGGTTAAGGGGACTGGGTGGTAGGCTCTCCCCCTATCTGGGAGCCAGTTCTCACAGCACAGCTGAATGCCTACTTTTTGTTTTGTTTTGGGTCACACCCAGTGGTGCTCAGGGGTTTCTCCTGGCTCTGTGCTTAGAAATCACCCCTGGTAGGCTCGGGGTACCATATGGGATACCGGGATTCAAACCATCGTCCTGTGTTGGTTGCATGCAAGGCAGAGCCTTACTGCTGTGCTATCACTCCAGCCCCTAGATGTCTCCCAAACCGATCTGACAGCTTTGTATTATGAGAGCTCAGGGGAAACAGGTACAAACACTGCCCAGAGGCCACAGAGGATAGCAGGATCCCAGGGGGCTGGACCTGAGTGGATTCAGGACAGGGCCTCAGACCCAGCACTGCCACTGGAGCAGGGGATGCACTGCAGGGTGTCTCACCCCTCCCCCACTAAGAATGTGTCACTGCTGTGTAATTAAAGCCCCATTTCACAAGAAAAACTAGTAAATACCCAGGTGGAAATGAAAACCATGATCCCAGTCTCTAGAAACATGCCAGGCAGAGATATGCAGATTCCTTTCTCTGGGTTCCAAGTCTCCAGAATCTCACAGGTAAAGTAGAAAGGTATGGGGAACTGGGAACAGGCTTAGGGTGCATTGGAAGTGCTCAGGGACCAAATTGGGTGCTGGGAATGGAACCCAGTCTGTGACTTTATTTTATTTTATTTTATTTTATGTTATTTTATTTTATTTTTGGGCCACACCCGGTGATGCTCAGGGGTTACTCCCTGGCTAAGGAGCTCAGAAATTGCTCCTGGCTGGGGGGGGGACCATATGGGACACCGGGGGATCGAACTGAGGTCCTTCTTTGGCTAGCGCTTGCAAGGCAGACACACCTTACCTCTAGCGCCACCTCGCCGGCCCCTAGTCTGTGACTTTTTTTTTTATTTTGGTTTTTGGGCCACATCTGGCAGTGCACAGGGGTTACTCCTGGCTGTCTGCTCAGAAATAGCTCCTGGCAGGCATGAGGGACCATATGGGACACCGGGATTCGAACCAACCACCTTTGGTTCTGGATCGACTGCTTGCAAGGCAAACGCTGCTGTGCTACGCCGATGTGCTATCTCTCCGGGCCCTAGTCTGTGACTTTCAACGCAGATGCCCTCCCTGCCTTCCAACTCCCATTTCTGCTCTTTAAGCAGCGTTATTTGAGAAGTTTTGTTCAATCTTGAGCTATTTTGTATCAGGATAAGATTCTGGGTGAGAGATGGACTGGGAGGGCTGGCGAGGGCCTAGAATTTCCTGCTGCTAATGAGAAGCCTGTTCATGAATCTTTCAGGCGGATAATGATGCTATCAGGTAACTGAGATCTCAGTTCCACCAGGGCATTCAGACAGCAGGGTCACACCTCAGACTGAAGCACCACCGATCTGAGACCTGAACCCTGATCCTGGGCTGCTGTCTAGCTTTAAGGACCAAGTTTTTGTTTGAAATGCTGTGATGTTTTGTTCCCAAACACTTGAAAGGGAAGCAGAAGCAGGAAGTTCGAGTCCCAGCAAGCAGCACAGCAAAAGTTGCCTCACTGGAATAAATATTAATTCCTATTAAAGGTTAATATCGCCACTGCACCTGGCCAGGTCACATTTATCCAATCCTGGCGACTGCTCAGTAGAGTTGAGTCTCAGCCCAGAGGTGGTCCTAAGCACCCTGGTGTGGCACTTGCTGTGGGAGGACTGATGACACGTCCTCCCCTGACCAAAGCCCCACAATGACTTCATAATTGCTTCCTCAAATGACGTCTGCAGGAGTCAGAATGTGACTTCTGGCCTGGTGCTTGGGTCCATGGGAAAAAATGATTCTGTAGTCTGACAGTGGGGGGCTGGAAGCACCCCTAGTTCAGTAAGAAATAGACACTGCAGCAAATGCTGGAAGGATTGAGGGCTGAGTGTGTGTGTGTGTGTGTGTGTGTGTGTGTGTGTGTGTAGCGAGGAGACCTCCAATGCCTGGCAGAGCTCCTGATGGTGTCTATTGAGGAGATAGGGCCTAACCTGGGAACCCACAGCTGTGGTGGGGACTCCAATAGGGAAAGTATGGGCCCTCAGCCTGGGAATGCATAGCTGAACACACCTCCATGTCCATACAGCCGGTTACTGTCCCTTAAGCCTGTCTTCCCTAAGGCCTTCCAGAGAGGCCCTGCCAAGCTAGTGCACCTCTGACCTGCTCAGCCCCTCCCTGAACATGTCCCGTACCCCTGTGCTTTCCTTTGCCTCCCTTGAGACAGGCCACCCTCTTCTCACACTCTCACAGGTTCCTATGGAGCTGCATTCCTGGGTAGGCCAGGCAGCCGCAGAGCTCTCAAGAGCTGACGAGCCAGCGTCTCTGCAGACCAGTACGGGCCCTTCAGACAGTGTGGGCCATGCTGGGGTTAAGTTCCCAGAGATTTCAGCAGTGGCGCCTCCACTCTTCCCAGGAAAATTCGCGATCCCCTTTCAGAGGCTTGGAGCCTTCTCGGTTTCACCCCGGGGCCAGGAGAGGGAGGTGCAGCAGAGCAGAAACTTCTTCCCGCAGTCCTGTCCATAGACCCAGAGACCCCCTCAGGATGCTGGCTGCCCGCACTGGGGCGGCGGGGACTCAGATCCCTGAGGAGAACCCCAAGCTAAGGAAACAATCTGGACCGCCTGGCAGCAAGGACAAGCCTGCCCGGAGAGGCACGGAGAGTGTGAGGGATGGTGCCCGGGGTCCCTCCAGCCAGAGCCAGCTGCGGGCACGACAGCTGGCACAGGCACGAGAGGTAGAGATGAACTTGTACCTGCAGCTCCACGAGCTGTCAGCTGAGCACACCACAGCCCACACCACTGGCATGTGGCACAGGTGAGAGGGCAGGGAAGGTATGGGGAGCAGCGCAGAGGAGATACAGGGGAGCACCACAGTCACCTGTGTCCTGCCCTCCGCTGGGTGGTCCGGGAATATTTCCGGGGTGACTCATGTTTGAGGGTGCTGAAGTTCCAGAACCTACTGAGATGTTTCCATGGTGGAGTGAAGCAGAAGCCTCATGGTCCCATGAGATTTATGGGTGACCTGTGAGCAGTTGGAAGGGGCTCACAGGAGCAACAGCCACTTTTGGGAGGGTGGGGACCCTAGGAGTGACCTGTAGGTCCCTCAGCCATCCCTGAGTCTTGTGTGACTGCTAATGTTTATGGGGGTGAATTAGGGGCTACACGGAGCAGTGCTCAGGGCTCACTCCTGGCAGGGCTCACTGGACCACATGCGGTGTGGGATGGAACACGGGTCTCCCTGTTGTTCTTGGAGTCAAGATCTACAGTGGGGTGAAGGAATGATAAGGACCCCCAGCCTCTCTAACAGAACAAATGGTGGCCTCACATCATATGGGTCTCACGCCCAGAAAGTCTTCACCCTATCTAAGCCCTGCATAGGGGTGCTGCAGCTGCAGCGGGGGCACTTCTAATTTTTTCTGGGGGCCATAAGGCCGGACTTGATAATTTAATCTATTAGCCGAGACTGGATGAGTCTCCTTAGTGCCTTTGTGATCTCAGAAAACTGTTGCTGATGCCAGCAGCCAGCAGAGAGCGCTGTCCCCTTTGTTCAGTTGAGTCTCAGAAGGGTGGTTGGGAGTCACCTAGAATTCAGTGCAGAGGATAGTACATCTATTAAGGCATTTGCCTGGCAACCAACCCAGGTTAACCTCCAGCACTTCTAGCTGCCAGGAGTGATCCCTGAGCACAGAGAAGGGAGTTAGCCCTGAGCACCACTGAGCATGGCCTCTGACCTCCCAAAATATAAAACCCCAGGAAAATGAAAAACTGTACTCTCTTCTTTTTGGAGGGCACCTAAGCACTGCTCAGGAGGTCTAGGGGCCCTCAACAGTGATTTTCTTTTCTTTTCTTTTCTTTTCTTTATTTTTTTTTTTTGGTTTTTGGGCCATACCTGGCGTTGCTCAGGGGTGACTCCTGGCTATCCGCTCAGAAATAGCTCCTGGCAGGCACAGGGGACCATATGGGACACCGGGATTTGAACCAACCACCTTTGGTCCTGGATTGGCTGCTTGCAAGGCAAACGCCGCTGTGCTATCTCTCCGGGCCCAACAGTGATTTTCGATCAAGTATACCAGTGGGTCAGCTCTGCTCAGGCCTGTGTGCTGGGAACCCCGTACCACCTAGAAGTACTTGTCTCCAAGACTGGACCTAATGAAGCTCAGACCTATGCTGGAAGGTACCCTGAGCATTGTGTCATCCCCAGTGCCATGAAACAAATGAATCTCGAGGTAGAAAGTTTGTTAGGGGATTTGAAACAAAATGCTGCAGGCACTGGGCCCTGCTCTTATCTCCGCCTTCCCAAGTCCAGCTCCATCCAGGCCTTCTCACACAAACCACCTCACTTTCCCTACTCCTGTTCCTGTGCCCAAAGGCCACACAGACTCTCTCTTTCTGGAGTTGGCTTGGGATATTGCTAGAGAAGACCCCTCCAGCTCTGCTTTCTCCCTGCCTTTTCTCCTATGTTTCCACTTGAGTTAGGTGCGGCCCGCAAGCCCAGCTGAGCTACTCTGGGATGCGGGAACTTCCTAACCCCTTGTTTTTCTTGAGACTAATGCAGCCCCCTGAAGGTTGGCCCTGAAAGCTGATCCTCAGCATCTGTGTGTGTGTCAGGGGAGAAACATGGATCTGGTGAGGTCAAACTGGTTGCATGCCCTGCCACCACTCCCTCTCCTGTCCCCCGGGTCTCTCTGCTCCATACGTCATTCCCAGCCTGCCTGCCTGTACTCTTGGCCCATGAGAACAGAGGCCTCTGGCCCACTTCCCACCCAAATATTTCCTTTTACTGAAATAGAATGTCCTGGGAAAGCGCCTCCCCGTTCCCCAGGTTGTTGCAGGCTGGCTGTGGTGCTTGTCCTAGATGGTGACTGCTTGGATGTGGAAAGGGACGGTGGGCACAGAAGAGCATGCACCTGTACAAGCCGGCCTGTGCTGATATCCCCAGCCCTAAGCTGGGGCTGCCCAAGTCTGGGGAGGGGGCTTTGAAGTGCAGGCGGCCCTTAGTAGGGACCAAGCCCCCTGCCCAGGCATCCTGTGGGACCAGCAGGCCTTGGACAGCAGCCGACCACAGGTCCCTGGAGAAGTTTCTGCGTGGACATGGAGTGTCGTGGCAGGACACCACTCGGGCAAGGACGGGCATGGCCTACAGGTGTGCGGACAGGGAAGCCTGGGTGAGAAGGAGGTGGCTGCTGAAGTAGTCACCAAGGGAGCGCGTGTGAGACCAGTTGGCTAGGATCCCCTCCACTCCATTCCTTTCCCTTCCTCACCCCTCCTCCTCTCTACTTTTTCCCCTTCCTCTCCTATCTCCTCCTCTTCTCCTTCCCTCTCTTCTCCATTTTCCCCCTCATCTTTTCTTTTCCTTTTTGTTTTTCTTTTCTTTCTTTCTTTCTTTCTTTTCTTCTTTCTTTCTTTCTTTCTTTCTTTATTTCTTTCTTTCTTTCTTTCTTTCTTCTTTCTTTCTTTCTTTCTTTCTTTCTTTCTTTCTTCTTTCTTTCTTTCTTTCTTTCTTCCTCTTTCTTTCATTTTTTCCTTCCTTCTTTCCTTCCTTCCTTTCTTTCTTTCTTTCTTTCTTTCTTTCTTTCTTTCTTTTCTTTCTTCTTTCTTTCTTTCTTTCTTCTTTTCTTTCTTTCTTTTCTTTCTTTCTTTCTTCTTTCTTTCTTTCTTTCTTTCTTTCTTTCTTTCTTTCTTTTTGGTTTTTGGGTCACACCCGGCAGCACTCAGGGGTCCCTCCTGGCTCTATGCTCAGAAATCGCCCCTGGCAGGCACAGGGGATTATGTGGGATGCCGGGATTCAAACCACCACCATCCTTCTGCATGCAAGGCAAATGCCTTACCTCCATGCTATCTCTCCGGCCCCGTTTTTCTTTTCTTTCTCTCCTCTCTCCTGCTCGCTCCCTGCTTTGTCCATGGGCTCCTTGCTAGGGGGATGAGTGGGCCAGTCAGGCTTGCCTGGGAAGTGCCTGCAGAAGTAGCTTGGCTGGGCTTGAAGGCTTCCCTGCGAGAGTGTCAGAGAGAGGACTGAAGGTCAGTGTCCAGGGCTGTGAGGGAGCCCCTCGGAGCTCTGACCCCCGTGCCGGGGGCTGTCCTCAGTCTGAAGTCTCTGTGGGAGGGTCCTGGGCTGGGTCTGGTGGGAAGTCCTTGAGTGCTCAGGGCTCATGCTGTCCCCATTGTGATTGCTTGCTCTGCTTCTGGGGGCTCAGGTCTAAGCACTTTCAGGAATACTCTTGTCCCTGCGCCGCCCTGTTTGATGGCCACAAGGTGGCGCCAGATTGCAAAGCTATGCCGGGCCTCTGCCTAGCGGAGCCGTTCTGGGCCTGGCCCTCGGAAAGGTCTCTCAGGATTCTGGACTCCACCCTTGGACACACTCTCTGGCAATACTGAATGAAGCCATGGCCAGCCCATCCTAATGCTTGGTGGCCTTCCTGACCTGGGCAGTTTGAGAGACACATGCTGTCAGGGTTAAAGTAAGGTCCTCAGGGGACTTTACAATACATGTCAAAGCGAAAAAGTGCATTTCTGATGGTGGTGGCCCTGGTGCATAAGGGACTCTCTGCAGCTAAGGTACCTAATGGTTCTGTACTTATTTTGGTTTGGGGCTTCACCCAGCGGCGCTCAGGTACTCAGGAATGGCTCTGTACTCAGGAATCACTCCTGGTGGTGCTTAGTGGGAGCATCTGGGTGCCGGCAACCAAACCCATGCAAGGCCAGCACATTCCCCACTGTATGATATCTCTGATCCCCATATAACTTTTAAAACCAAGTTATTAAGGAGAGATGGTCACCCATAGGAAAGTCTCTGCCAGCCCGAAAAGATGCTGTTCTGTAACCCGAGTGTCTGAGACTCGCATACTTGCAGGGTCTAGCAGTTCTTGCTGCAGTTTTCACCTTCTCTTGTGCAAGATCTTATGTGCCTATTCTCTGCCGCTCCCAGTGACTGTCCCAGGCCCACAGTGCACGAATGACACTTGTCTGCAAGCCTTGGGAGAGTGTGGGATGCCTAGTGTGACAAGCAACTTTGTTGGAAACCCCCTGGTATGGCTTTCACAGACCCCTGGTCCCTATCTTCTCCCATAAGCCTTACTCGCTCTCTCTCTTCTTCTCCTTCTCCTCCCCCTCCTCCCCCTCCTCCTCCCCCTCCTCCTCCCCCTCCTCCTCCCCCCTCCTCCCCTTCCTCCCCCTACACTTCCTCCCCTCCTCCCCCTCTTCCCCTCCTCCCCCTCTTCTTCCCTCTCCTCTTCCTCCCCCTCCTCTTCCTCCCCCTCCTCTTCCTCCCTCTCCTCTTCCTCCTCCTCCTCCTCCTCCTTCTTCTTTGCTTGGTGCTCAGGGGTTACTCCTGGCTCTGCACTCAGAAATCACTCCTGGCAGAGTGGAGGATCATATGGGATGCTGGGAATCAAACCGGGGTTGACCTGGGTTGGCTGCATGCAAGGCAACGCCCTACCGCTGTGCTATCGCTCTGGTCATTCTCCTTTGTTTTTCTTTGGGGAAAGAAACAGCCTGGTGGTGTTCAAACTGACTCCTGGCTCTGAGCTCAGGGATTACTTCTGCTGGGTCTTGAGAGTCCATGTGTGGTGCTGGGGATTGAACCTGGGTTGATTGCATACAAAGCAAGGGCTTACCCTCAGTACTGCGTCTCTTTCTCTTTAGGGCATTTTCTTTTCTTTTCTTTTTCTGCCATACTCGGTGACACTCAGGGTTATTCCTGGCTCTGTGCTCAGAAATTGCTCCTGCCATGGGGAACCATATGGTACACTGGGGGATCAAACGGAGGTCCGTCCTAGGTCAGCATGTGCAAGGCAAATGCCCTACCGCTGTGCCACCACTCTAGTCCCATCTTTAGGGCATTTTCTGTGTGGGTCTGTCCGTATGAACGATGCAAGGTCCTGCTTAGGGTGACATGCTATGCTGATCACCATGGGCACCTTCCTTCAGAACAGTGTCTGATTCACTGTAGCCCTGGACAGAGTAGCCTGCATGTCTCATGGCCTCCCCTGATCCTTGTCCCTTTTCCTGTCCCTCCCTTTGTGAGGTCCAGAGGTCAATGCCTTTTTACAAACCACATGAGAGGCCACTGAGGGCCACATGTCCCACTGAGCACAAGCCCTCCAGGCTCATCTGTGTTCTGTGATAAAGAACGACAAAATTGTAATCAACTCATTTGCTCCCCAATTTTTGATGTGGTATCATGACTAATAATCCTGTCTGAGGAGTTTTCTGCAGACGATGTTCCAGCATCACAGTGGTCCCTGACTATCTGTTCCCTCCCCACTCCCCAACTGTTCCTTGGGGAGCTTGGTTCTACCTTTGGCCTCTGGTTGATCCTGATTGTGCTTCTTTATGTCAAGTGTATGACAACGATCTTTCTGTATCTATGACCTTTCCTGGCTGCCTTCACTCAGCATGATGTTCTTCAGTTCCATCCATGCAAGTGACAAATTGCATGATTTCATTTTGTGTATAGTTACATGGTATTCCACTGTGTATTGATTTCAATTTTTTTGTTTGATTTTTGGGTCACACCCAACAGTGCTCAGGGGTTACTCCTAACTGCGCTTAGAAATAGCCCCTGGCAGGCATGGGGGAACATATGGGATGCTGGGATTCGAACCACCATCCTTCTGCATGCAAGGCAAATACCCTACCTCCATGCTATCTTTTTTCCTAAATAATAAAATAAGGATGGAGCAATAGCACAGCAGGTAGGGCATTTGCCTTGCATGTAGCAGACTGGGGTTTGACCTCCGGCATTCCACATGGTTCCCCGAGCCTACCAACAGTGATTTCAGAGTGCAGGAGTTACTCCTGAGAACCACTGGGTATGTCCCAAAATACAAAACAATAAAATAAAATAAACTCCTAAATTGAATCACCTTGAGATTCATTTACACAGTTATTTGTGATTGAGTTTCAATCATACAATACCTTTCACCAGTGTACATTTCCTGCCACCAATGTCCCCGTTTCCCTTCCACGTGACCTCACCCCTGTCTGCCTCTGTGGCAGACATCTTCTTCTTTATCTCTCCCTTTCTCTCTCTCTCTCCCTCTCTCTTTTTCATTTTAGGCATTGTGGTTTGCAGTATTGTTAATGAAGGGTACCTTGCATATCACTTTCCCTCCTTTCAGCATCAAGTTCTTGTCCAGAGTGATCACTTTCAACTCCCATTGTCGTAAAGACCACTTTCTTTTGTTTAAAGACCAGTTTCTCAATTCACTGACCTGTTCTTGGGCACTTAGGTTGTTTGCAGATCTTGGCTATTGTGACTAATGTGGTATTTGTGGAGGTGAGGTGGGGGCAAGAGAGTGTTATCTGGCTAGGGGCTCTGCTGTTCCCAACCCCACCCACCCACCCATTACCAATTTTGACCAGGTAAGGTTTATATGAGCTTGTCCACCTACCTAATTCTGGGCCCAGCCCTGTCCTCAGTGGATCCTGCCTTACTGATTGCATTGTTTTCCTGAAATCCTGCAGACCTTGTATTTCCCAGCCATCAACGCACTGAGTATGGGTCCCTCTCAGGTTTGCCCATGTTGCAAGCAGTGGGTTTTTTTTATTCTTTTGATTTTGGTTGTTTTTTGTTTGTTTGTTTGTTTGTTTGTTTTTCTTTTGGGCCACACTCAGCAGTGCTCCTGGCTCTGTGCTCAGAAATCGCTCCTGGCAGGCTCGGGGTGGGGGTGGGGACATATGGGATGTCGTGAACCAAATCCAGGGCCTTCCTAGGTTGACCGCATGCAAGGCAAATGCCCTCCTGCTGTGCTATCTCTCCATCCCTGTGATTTGTTTTTATCTTTGGCTTTTGTGCCACACTTGGAGGTATACAGGCCTCACTCCTGGTGGTGCTTGGAGGAGCATATGTGGTGCTGAGGATGAGCTTCAGGTTGGCTGTATACAAGGCCATTGCCTTTTCCACTGTCTCACTCTCAGGTCTCATAATTTTTTTTTTTTTTTTTTTTTTTTTTGGTTTTTGGGCCACACCCGGTAACGCTCAGGGGTTACTCCTGGCTATGTGCTCAGAAGTTGCTCCTGGCTTGGGGGACCATATGGGACACTGGGGGATCGAACCGCAGTCCGTCCAAGGCTAGCGCAGGCAAGGCAGGCACCTTACCTTTAGCGCCACCGCCCGGCCCCAGGTCTCATAATTTTTGTAGCTGATGGTGATGCAGTGTATATAGTAGACACCATTTATCTGTACATCAATCAAGCATTTCCAGATGTTGGAAATGATAAATAACAATCCAGTAAAGAGGGGTAGAGGCCGGAGAGATAGCATGGAGGTAAGGTGTTTGCCTTGTATGCAGGTCGGTGGTTCGAATCCCAGCATCCCATATGGTCCCCCTGAGCCTGCCAGGAGCGATTTCTGAGCATAGAGCCAGGAGTAACTCCTGAGCGCTGCCAGGTGTGACCCAAAAACCAAAAACAAACAAACAAACAAATAAATAAATAAAATAAAGAGGGGTAGGTACAAAGCTCTTTGAATCAGTCTTTATGGGTTTTTCATTTTTAAACATTTTTTTTAAAACTTTATTTATTAATTGATCAATTGATTGATTGCTGGGTCATACCTGGCCATGTCCAGGGGTTACTCTTGGCTCTGCACCCAGAAATCACCCCGGCAGGCTGGGGATTATGTGGGTGCTGGGAATCAAACTGGGTCCCTCCCAGGTTGGCCAATGCAAGGGTGTGCTACCGATGTGCTATCTCTCTGGCATCCTTTATGGGCTTTTCAGATGATTAGACAAAATTTAGACATTTTCATTCTATGAATTTTTTCAAATTAATTTACTATATTTAAAAGAACATGTATCACATAATTGACATAGTTGATCATAGTACATTTATTTCCAGGTAAGTGGGAGAGAAATTATTAAAAAAGAAAAGAAGAAAGAAGGAAGAGAATAAACAAAAATATAGTCACAAGAAAATTGTATCTCCAATGAGGTCTTTAAGTCATTGTCAGAAGGTTTAGAAAGTTCTTATTGCTAGTTGATCATTGTTACTTCTTTTGCTTCAAATTTTACATGACGTCCGATAAATATTGGCATATAAATAAGTGTGTTCCTAAGGGGATGATGGTATTAAACAAAAATTTGTGTCTGTTCAGTCCAGAAATTCCAAACATATTGCTGTTATTGTGGCTTTTGTGGGGCATGGTTTCAGCTGCCAGAGCTTCAGGAAGTACAAAAAAGGTAGGATAAGGGCTCTTCCACTTAAAAAAAAAGTACTGGTGAGAGGCTGGGGAGATAGCATGGAGGTAAGGTGTTTGCATTTCATGCAGAATGTCGGTGATTCGAATCCCCAGCATCCCATATGGTCCCCTGAGCTTGCCAGGAGCAATTTCTGATCACGGAGCCAGGAGTAACCCCTGAGCGCTGCCGAGTGTGACACCCCCAAAAAACAAACAAACAAATGTCCTGGTGATAGAAATGTTTATTTATTATTTATTATTATTATTATTATTATTATTATTATTATTTTTTGGTTTTTGGGCCACACCCAGCAGTGCTCAGGGGTTACTCCTGGCTATTTGCTCAGAAATAGCTCCTGGCAGGCTCGGGGACCATATGGGACGCCGGGATTTGAAACAACCACCTTAGGTCCTGGGTCGGCTGCTTGCAAGGCAAATGCCGCTGTGCTATCTCTCCGGCCCAGAAATGTTTATTTTTTTTTAGGGGGAACCTCTATACTGTTCTCATAATTCACACAATATGAATTCAATATGAATTCCATCAATGTATGCAATATACTACTTGTATTAATTCATATTCAACTGTGTAGGAAGCCTGCAGCATGGGCCCTCTTCCTACTGCTCCTTGCCCCAATTCCTGCTCAGACACCTGGATTCTACTCCATCTGCTGGGTCGTGAGATGAACCCCAGGTCCATACAGTCTGTTACTGCTGCTGAGTCAGGATGGGAGCGGCTTCAGGCAGTTTCAGAGGCCCTTCACACACCCGCTGCCTTTTTGTCTCCACACAATGTGTAGAGGGGGGCTTTATGTCCCCTAAAAATCCTCTAAATGGGTTTTGGGGCATCCAGGCAGGAGTCCAGCCAGAATCCAACCTTCCCTGGGCCATCCAGATGTCACTTAGTCCCCTCTGCTGTGAGCTCCAGACCCCTAGGCCAGCTTTGTGTCCATGTGGGGATGTTAGGGCCTGTAGTGCAAGAAGCCTGGGATGGACCAGCAGGAGGAATCAGGACTGTGGAGTGAGTCTGGTGTGTTTCAAAGTTTTCCCACTTGCTTCAGGAAGGACTTGAGCCCTCTGTTTCCTGGACTGACAGCTTGGCTCACACTGTTCTTCATGTGGCTGCTGCTCTCATACCCAGAAAGCCTTTGTTCTTTTTATTTTTTTGGTTTTTCGGGCCACACCCATTTGATGCTTAGGGGTTACTCCTGGCTAAGTGCTCAGAAATTTCCCCTGGCTTGGGGGGACCATATGGGATGCCAGGGGATCGAACTGCGGTCCTTCTTTGGCTAGCGCTTACATCTAGCGCCACCTCACAGGCCCCATTATTTTTTTATTTTTTGGTTTTTGGGCCACACCCAGCGTCGCTCAGGGGTTACTCCTGGCTATCCGCTCAGAAATAGCTCCTGGCAGGCTTGGGGGACCATATGGGACGTTGGGATTTGAACCAAACACCTTAGGTCCTGGGTTGGCTGCTTGCAAGGCAAATGCCACTGTGCTATCTCTTTGGCCCTGTTTTTATTTTTTAAAATTTTTGGTCACACCTGGAGGCGCTCAGGGTTACTCCTGACTTTGCTCTCAGAAATCGCTCCTGGCATGCTCGGGAGGACCATATGAGATGCTGGGATTCGAACCACTGTTCATCCTGGATCTGCTGCTTGCAAGGCAAAGACCCTACCTCTGTGCTATCTCTCTACCCTCCGAAAGCCTTTGTTCTATAATGTACCTGTCCTGGGGGTTGTGGGGTTGCCTAGTACTGCAGCTGTGTATGTGGAGCTATTGGACTCTTTGTGACCATAAGGAGCCCACAGTGGCCCACAGACAGCAGTCCACAGATGACTGTGCTCTCTGGCCTTTTGATTTAGAGCTGATCTGGTGCAGTGTAGGCATGTCTTTTTGGGGTCTTTCTGAGCATCTCCTGAATGAATAATGAGGTTGTGCTGTGTTTCTGTGCTCTGTAGCTGTACATACATTGGACGCATGTCACCTCTGTTTTAGAGGAGGTTCTATACCTTTCATTCAGCTATTAGTGTTCCTTTTTTATTCTGGTAGAGAGAAATGTCTACATTTTCCAAACCAGCCTAGTTTGTTCTTACATTGCTAAAGGTTATGAAATTAATGGTGTTTTATTTTTAGGAATTATGAATTATCTTTTTATTCTTATGAAGGGTGCTTTCACTGTGGTTTCTTTGATAAACCCAAACTTGCAGTTTCCTATATTTTTGTATAAGTCTTTATGATTACAGGTCTTAAATTGTACTTAAGATCCAGGATTTTGTGAGGGATGTGAGTAAAAATCTTTTCTTCTTTCTTTCTTTTTTTTTTAGTTTCAGTCTTTGGACATTCAGTTGTACCAATCTAAAAAAATGATTCTCCTTTTCCAGTTGAATTGCTTTGTTTCATTGAAAATAAATTGCCATAATGTGAAGATTTATTTCTGAACTCTCTGTTCTCTTCCATTCTTCTCTATGCCTGCACTTTGCCAGTACCACGTTCCTGATTACTAAAACTGGGCATTACATTCTGAAATCAGAGCATGTAATTCCTCTAATTATGTAATTTTTCAAAACTGGAACTTTCATATTTCTATATTAATCTTAGAATCCATTTGTCAGTTTTCAAAAAAATCCGGTTTAGAATTTTTGTTTGGGTTTTGGACCACACCCAGCAGAGCTCAGGACTTACTCCTAGCTCTACACTCAGAGATCGCTCTTGGTTGGCAGTGTTCAGGGGACAATACGGGTGGGTCTACACTGACTTATGTGTGCACCCATATATGTGTGCACCCACACCCACACCCACCTGCATGAACTCTGGAATCTTATTTGACTTGGTAGCCTCTAGTGGCTAGGACTCTCAGTCCTGGACAAAAAGTATACGCCCCCACCTGTTTCTGCAGGTCCATTGACATGAACTTGCTGGACTTCCCTGTTGGGTTGTCTCAGGCTCCTGGGACCCTGCACAGTTCTCTGGGGGTGGCAAGTAACTGCCTAATGGTCCTTCAGGAGCTGAGTTCAGGTCCCTAGCCTAGGGATCCTCTCTGGACTCTCTGAGCCGGACTATCCTCACTTACCACGTGGCTGCCTCTGGCTCCTGAGGCTGCAGAGTGAAACATGCAAGGTTCTTCCTTTCTTTGAAGGAATCTAGTTTATCCAAGAATTTGGCATCTTCCCACACACCTCTCACCTCCCTCCTTCCTTATCTCCCTCTGATTTTTTATAGAGCTAAAGGAGAAGGAGGAGCAGCGGGTACCCCCAAGGGCTGGGGTGCAGCCTTGGGCCCTGCCCTTGGATCTCTTGCCAGCCTGAATGTCTGGGCAACTGTCATATGTGTCAACCTGCGCTGCCCTGCTCCCTGCGGCAGTATTTCCCCATTCCCTACTTTCCAGCCCCCAGCTGGGCTGCTTTGCCTCCCACTCTGGCCCACAGCCACCAGCAGACCCCCCCTTCCTGCTTCAGTCCCTCTTCCATGAACTGTTTCTTCCGACCCTCCCACTTCTTCCTCCTCACACGTTGCTGGTTTCCTGATGCACATTGATCATCTCAGCCAGTCCTGTGGAAAAACAAACAGGTTTGGCGCGTTGCTTCCTGTCTGCCCACTGCTCCTCCTGCCGGATCTCTGCGTCAGCCTGGGGCTGGGAGGAAGCACCTCTGCAGGCCCTCATGAGGGATAGAGGGCGCTATTTCAGGTGAGGGGAAGAACCGGATTCCGCAGCAGGGGCCCAACTCACATTCATGGCCAGGCTTGCCACACGATGCTGTGGCTTGTCCCCACACTGGCTCTGCACTGCTGGAAAATGTTCCTTGTGACGGGAACTCTGGCAGGACCATGGGACCACACCTTCTCTTAGTGCACAGGGGACACAGTTAGATAGGATCCCTACTCCACACTGCTTGTCTCTGAGCAGGTTCTGCCCAGACTGCAGGTCACCTGTTGCCTCCTAGCAAACCCATGTCTATGTGGGCTCAGGAAGGCCCCTGAACCCAGGCACATGGGGTCTGCAAGGACTCAGAATAAGTGGTACCATTGGGAACTTTTGGACCTCTGCAAGCCCCACTGTAGACCTGCCCTGTGCTTCACCCTATGGGGGCCCTAAGGCTCCCATGAACTCACTGAGACCCCAAAGGCAGATGTTTGGGGTCTGTACCCAGCTCTCTTTCGCCAGGTAGACAGTGACTCGTTTCTTTTGGTTTTCAAGGCGCCTGGGGGTGGGTGGGTGGAGAATCTTGTGTGGAAACCAGAGTTTTTCAGAAACCAGCATTTTCATATTGACACTGGCTTCTGTGCATTGAGTTTTTCTTCTTTTGGGGTCACACCTGGCATCATTCCGGGGACATTCCTGGTGGGCTCTAGGGACCATATGGGATGCTGAGGAACCAACTGGGGTTAGCATCATGCCAGGCAAACGCCGTCCCCGATGTCCTATCGCTCTGGCCCCCTTTCTGTGCTTTTGGAGAAGGAAGGTCTGGGGCGAGTGGTGCCTCTCGGTAGGGTAGGTTCTGCGGGGTCTATGGGACAGCTGATATACCTTCAGCTGAAACTCCATTGCACCCCACTTCTGAACATATGGGGGCCACTAGCCGCAGGTGACCAGAGACGGGGCCTGGGTGGGTGGAGTGTTCCTGGGTGAGGATGGCGATGCGGATCCCCCTGGTCCCTGCACCCCACCTTGACCGACTGCACAAAGCCAGGCCAGGGGTGGGGCGGGTTCTCAGAAACTTCCAAATCCTGGTGGGTTTGGGGCGCGAGGGAGGCTGCGGGGAACGCGAGGAATCTCAGCTCGGAGCACGCCAGTTCCCGCGCCCTCACGTGCTGCGCGCACCGCCCCCGTTTCGTCTCCGAGCGTCGCGCTGCAGCGGGCGCGGCGCAGCCTGGGCAGAGCCCCCCGCGGGCCGAAACGGGGCGATCCATCCCGGCCGCACCGAGCGGCTTATTCCGGGCCACGCCCGGCCCAACCCCGCCCAGCGCTGCACACGCGTCGCACACGGGGACCGCGGGACCTAGGAGCGCGCACCCAGTCTCCAGCCTGCGCCCCGGAGCGCGCCGGGCACCCCGAGCCAGCGCGCTGCTTCTCGGCGCCCGCGGCCAGTGGCACAAGTTCGGGGTGCCCGGGGCTGAGCTGGCGCTTCTGGGACGGCCGTGCGGGGCGCGGAGCAGAAGAGCCCCCCGGTGCTGAGCCGCTCGGGGAGTCGAGCGCACGAGCCCCCCAGTGCCGGTGCGGGGCGCCGAGTGGGGCCGGCGCCCGCGGAAGCGATGCAAGTCTCCATTGCCTGCACCGAGCACAACCTCAAGAGCCGCAATGGCGAGGACCGGCTTCTGAGCAAGCAGAGCTCCGCGGCCCCCAATGCGGTGAGCGCCGCCCGCGCCAAGTTCCGCACGGTGGCCATCATCGCGCGCAGCCTGGGCACCTTCACCCCACAGCACCACATTTCTCTCAAGGAGTCCACGGCCAAGCAGACTGGCATGAAATATAGGTACGCGAGCGCCTCCAGGGCAGTGGGGGTGATGGGGACCCCAGGGACCGACCTGGCGGCGCTCCCTGCTTGCGGTGCTCCATTCATAACAGTGGGAGGTGGCCCTGGCGCAGCGGGGGCGAGAGCCAAGGGGGCGTGCGGGCAGTGGGCAGGATGCGGAGCGCTAGCGGGCTGCGAGCGGGGAGTGGGCAATGTGCGGGGAGGGAGTGGGCAGTTTTGTTTCCTGGCAGTGTGCAGGAAGGACCCCCCCCCCCATACCCCAATCGTCGGGGCTTGGAGACTGGTGCAGGGCACGAAGTGGTGCCTGTTGGAGCCTCCCTGCTTTGCACCGCAAACGTGTTGCCTGGTTTCTGGCCCGCCTTCAGCCCCTGCGGCTCTGCGCTGAGGCTGCAGCGTCGTCCCCGTTGCAGTTCCCTGGATCTGGCATTTGGGAAGTTTGTGGGGCAACAGGAGAGGCTCGTGGTAGGGAATGGAAGTCCAAGTAAGGACACCGGTAGAGTAGAGCCCGTGTTGGCTGCTTCCTCTCTCTGTCCACAGGATCCACCACCCCTCAGGGCACAAGGAACGAATAAACCCGATGTAGGGGGAGATTGACTCTTCCATCATGTACCTCCTTCCTTCCATTCTTTCTGCAGGGTCCCGGCCTTCCCGGTAGCAAGGGAAAGAGGGTCATGCTGTCTCGGGTACCTGCTCTTTGCTTGAGGCCATGAATTGGGCAGTTACTTCCCTGCCTCAGGCTTACTAGGATCCAGGGTTCAGGCGAGAAGGAACTTGGTGCCTGAGTCATTTTCCAGGTGGGCTGATGTTGCCACCAAAGTTGTCTTTGGGAGTTACTCTGTTCACTGAGAACAGGCCAGGTACTGGCATCGGCTGGCTCTGCCGTGTTTTCTAGTCAGTAAGAGATACTGTGAATGAGTGGGGTCCCTCATTAGAACCCCATTATGCCCTCTGTCCTAATGGCAGTGCATGAACCTCCTCCTCCTGGGCTGGGGCCCCATGACAGTCGCCTGGTATCTCCTGCCGCAGCAGTGACTCCTTCCTGCAGAAGTTCCTGAAGATGACCCAGGAGGCTCTGAGCCCAGTGTTTGGACACTTGTTTCAGATCTGAGCATATTTCTGAGGGGACCAGCAGCCACGTCTGAAATGGCAACTTTAGTCTAGGGCAGTCTGGGGATGGGGAATCCTTATCCAGAACATCATTTTGTACATCTGGGAGACAGCCAGGGATCCTCAGGAACTGGCATGGAAATGCGTCTCTCTCCTCTCCCTGGGTCTGGCCTCACTCTGGCTCCTTCCTTTTGCCACAGCCCTGTGATGCAGCTTTTCCGCATGTGGCCGCAAGCGCCTGTGTGTGACAGTGGACAATGCTCACCCCAGAGCACCCTACTCCCCTCTACAGCCCCCTATATCCCCCATCCCGGATCCTTGCCCCCGCTTAGGTGTGATTTTTCTCTTGATGTGGGGTGTCGGCATCAGACGGGGTTCATGTTGGTCGTCTTTGGGGCTGCTCTGCTTTCTGTGATTCCCTTGATACTCATTCTGCCCACAGTCGTGCCCCTGGGTGACTGAGCTGGCACAGAGGTCTCGGACAGGGCAGACTTGCTGTCACCTTGCCTTTGGTTGCCTTGAGTCCCCAGACCAGACCCTCACTTGCCTGTTCCTATTCCTCAGGGTCAGCAGTGGCTCTGGGCTGGTCCCCCGCCCCCACACCCCATCCTCTCTTCGCCCCTGCTTGCTCTGTTCTAGGTACTGACTCTGTGCCCAGAGAGCCCTTGTCTTTTCCAGCCTCAGAAAGACATTTCCATTCAGCACATTCCCCCTGGATCAGTCTGGTAAACTCTGAATCCAAGACCTAACTGTAGTGTCCCTTTCGTGCCATCTTGTTTGGCTGATACCCACCTAGCATTAGTGCATTGGGTCCCCAGGCACCTTGCTGGCCCCTCAGTGCTGGAAATGATGGATCACATGGATCAGCCTCTGTTCTGGGTGATCCACTGCACAGGGTTGATGTCACCAGGGAGGGAGCACTTGTGCTTGGGAGCATGGGAAGATAGCCTCCCGAGCTCAGAGCCAAGTATGGGTACTGAGCCTAGCACCAATAGATATGAGTGTTTGGGAGCTTGGCCGGGTGTGTCTGTGTGGTTTTGTGGAGTGGAGCAGTTTCTGGAGCTGTCCAGGGGTCAGGGGCTGGGGAGAGACAGGCGGCTCAGAACTGGGGCCTGAGGGCTTCCTGGCCTCACCTAGGAACCCCCCCCCCCCAGCATTTCTCCGGCCCACACTTTGTCGCCCACGAAGGTGGGCAGCTTCGTGCAGCGGCACCAAAGCAGTTGAATGAAAGCTCCGCCTTGGAGTGGTTACGTAAAGGCAAAGGCGGCGAGCACGCGCCCGGGGAGTGGGAGGACACTTGTGGCCGGGCAGAGGGAGACTGGTTCAGAACCGTGACTCTGTTCTGTCCAGGGAGAGCAGCTGGGTCCTTCAGAGGTGAAGGGCAGCGCTATAATCTACACTGCCCCCAACCCCAGTCTGCAGGCGTTTCCTTTTCCTCAGAGCAAAGATGGAAAAGACCAGGGCGTGGGTGGGAGGTAGTGGTGGCGGAGAACCTACCCAGAATCAGTTGCTGATTCAGCCTCAGAAAGTTTATTCTACCTCTGCGCGCCCAGTCAGGAGTCTGTTAGTTGGCGGTGAGAAGTGGTGGGAGGACAGGGAGCCCCCAGAGCTTGTGAGAGGAGGGTGAAGTTCCAGTGCCCTAGCTTCTGATGTGTGTGCACTCATATGAGCCTGTGCTCACCTGTGTTCATGCATGACAGGGCTATGAACTTAAGCGAGCACGAACCTGTGTGCATGTTTAAGTAGGTCCTGTGTGACGATGTCTTCGTATGTATGGAATCTATGTCTGTGCATGGTGATCTCTGTGCGCATGAATGTGATCTGTGCACAAATTTTGAGTGTATGACCTGTGTGTACCTGATCTGTGTTTACATGATTTATGTGTACATGATCTGTAATTACAGGATCCATACATATTTGTTGCATGTCTGAATGGAGGGTGTATGACCTGTGTACACACAGTCCTTGTGTGCATGGCTGGTCTGTGTGAGCAGTCTCTGTGCAACACGTACATGCGCACATGGGAAGCTCCACCTGAAGATTTAGAGACCTGCTCCCTGGTGAGCTGCTGCCTCTTTGGATATGCTCAGTCCCACATCCAAGTGACTCTGGAGAACCACATCACTTGATGCAAATATAGAAGCTTCTGACCAATATTTCAAGTTGTCACTGGTGAGTGTCTTGAGTGAGGAGACAAACCCTCCAATCACATCAGTTGGGGAACTCACCATTCCTAGCAATCCATGAGGTTTAGGCAGAGCTCAGCACAGTCAGACCTTATCACAAACCCTGAGTAAGCCCTGTCCTATGCCAGCTGTGCTCTTGCAGTTCCCACAGAACTCTCTGGAAACTCTGCCATACATTCTTTGTTGTTGTTGTTGTTGTTGTTTTGTTTTTGGGCCACACTCGGTAGCACTCAGGGGTTACTCCTGGCTATGCGCTCAGAAATTGCTCCTGGCTTGAGGGACCATATGGGATGCTGGGGATCGAATTCATGTTCGTCCTGAGTCAGCTGTGTGCAAGGCAAACACCCTACTGCTGTTCTACCACTCTGTCTGCCACACATTCTTGCTTGATGCCCGGCCCGGCCTGTCCAGCCCTCAGGAGAAAACTTGCTTTTCCAGTCTGCACCATATAGCAGCTGCTTGTCTAGCCCCATCACCTGTGAAGAAATCTTGCGTGATCTCCTCTGTAATGTCCTGAGAGCTCTCTGGGCTCTCTGAGAATCAGGCCATTTACTAAACCTTGTGAACTTGGAAGAAGTGGAGCATAGAACCCTTGGTTCTACCCATGTACCTCTTGGCTCTTAGCACTGACATGCATGTCCCATGCCCTGCAAATAGAATTACTTCTCTGGTCTGACCCCAGAAGTCCAGGCAGGTTGGACAAGGGACCAGCAAGCGAAGGGTGCACACCCTTCATCTTTCCCCACCTGCTGCTTTGCTCAGCTGCCCAGGATCAAGCTGCAGCTCCTTCTGCAGAGCAGCCTTTCTTTCCCTTTGGTAAAGTCCCTGAGAAGGGAGGGGTTTGGCTTTAGGTTTCTGATTCCAGGGCCCAGATTGGGTACATATTGCTTCTGCTCCTAGAATTGGTGCCCGGTTCTCCAGATGTGGTACTCATCTCGTGATAATTTCTGTGGGCTCTGCTGTCTTGGTCATGTCAGAAAAACCAGGGGCACTCCAGGGGTCTGGCCACACAGTTTATTTATGGACTCTGCATTCCAGGGTCGTGTTTGGAGTTGATGAAACTTCTGTGGTCCTTCACTATGGGTCAGTCTTTGAAGAATGGCTCAGGCCTGGTCAGGAGTCTGACATATATATATGAGAAAGATGCATGTGTGGCTTCCTGGCACTTATTCGCTTTTAGGGTGATAAACACCATCTGATGTTGCTCAGGGCTCGCTTCTAGCTCTGTGCTTAAGGCTCACTCCTGGCTTTGTACTCAGAGCTCACGCCTGGCTCTGCGCTCATGGCCACTCCTAGCTCTGTTCTCACTTCTGATAGTGCTGGGGGACCATGTGGGATGCTGGGAATTGAACCTGGGTCAGCTGTGTGCAGGTGAGAGCTCTCCCTGATATATTATCTTTCGAGTCCCTTCACTTCTTGCAGATAGAAAATGTGATAGTTGGGGTACAGGGTAGCTGAATCACAGAAAAATGACAGAAAAATGAACACTTTGCAAGATGATGAAATTTGTCTTCGATATACTAATTCAGATTTTTTTTGGGGCGTCATACCCGGCAGTGCCTAGAGGTTACTCCTGGCTCTACACTCAGAAATCGCTCCTGGCAGGCTCAGGGGACCATATGGGATGCTGGGATTTGAACAACCGACCTTCTGCATGCAAAGCAAATGCCTTACCTCCATGCTATTTCTCCGGCCCCTAATTCAGATCTTTTTAGAGAACATTCATTATCAGAGTTGGCTCTCTGCAGTCGGTGAGCCCTCATCTCACCTGGGAAACACTTTCTGTCAGCAGCCTCTGAACTGACTGCCCTGCAGGGATGTGTCTATAGGTTCCTGCAAGAAGTCAATTCCATGGGGACTGTCCAGGGCTGTCCTCCTGATAACCAAGTGATGCTGATTTCCAGACACAGTTCCTGGGCTCCTGGGTTCCTGGGTTTGTGCTGAGTCTGGGGTGAGATATCAGTCAGTACCGGCTCTAACATCTCTACGTGGTACAGCTGTATGTCTCTGCAGCTTCTGGAGGTTTCCATCTTGCTCTGCAGGCAGGCTTACAGCTGCTGAAAAAACTGGGCAGAAAGTAAGCGGGTTGGAAGTCCAGTTCTTTATGCTTCCTGAACGCCTGCATCAGGAGGTGTGGAATATTTGGATCCATTTATTTCCGGGGCACCTCCAGCATCAGGAGGTCCCTGTCTGCATAGGCCTTGGGGACGTGGGTGCCCTTTGTCTGTTGCCACATCCTGTCCTGAGGGTGTCCATGTCCCTCCTGGAGTGGCCATGGTGGGATGGGAAGTAGCCACTGGTATCCCAGGAAATCAGCCTCTTGCTGACTTCGAGGTTCCCTGTGCATCTGTCTGACTGCCTGTCCATGTGTCTGTGCCTGAGGTACCCAGCAGGTGCCACATTCAGAGTAGCCCAGGACCAGGCTCCTCAGCCCAAGGCATCAGGGGCTCTCCCTGCATGGCCTCCTGCTGTTGGGGTGCAGGTGTCAGCAGCATAGGGAGGGGTGATCAGCACACTCTCCCACAATGTCCCCGGCTCTGAGCACCTACTGGTCCTCATGAGTGTACTCATTGGCACAGGCTGTACTCCATGCTCCATCCTTGAGGGTCACTGCCTCAAACAGTGGCATTTCTCTTCCCCAAAAGATTTGCCTTACTATTTTTTTTTTGTGTGTGTGTGTGTGGTTTTTGGGTCACACCTGGTAGTGCTCAGGGGTTATTCCTGGCTCCAGGCTCAGAAATTGCTCCTGGCAGGCACAGGGGACCATATGGGACGCTGGGATTCGAACCGATGACCTCCTGCATGAAAGGCAAACGCCTTACCTCCATGCTATCTCTCCGGCCCTGATTTGCCTTATTTCTTTTTTTTTTTTTTTTTTTGGTTTTTGGGTCACACCTGGCAGTGCTCAGGGGTTATTCCTGGCTCCAGGCTCAGAAATTGTCCTGGCAGGCACAGGGGACCATATGGGGCGCTGGGATTCGAACCGATGACCTCCTGCATGAAAGGCAAACGCCTTACCTCCATGCTATCTCTCCGGCCCCTGATTTGCCTTATTTCTATGGGCCTCTGCACATGTGTCCCAGGGAGCTGTTGGGGCCATGGAGCAGACCCAGAAAGAGGGTGCCTGCCTTTCTGCCTTCAGGGCTCTGGGGACGGCTCTGTACTGCCCTCTACTATCAGCTGTGGCTGTGAGGGTCCCTGCTCCTGTCTACCTCTTGTTGTGGGTGCCCCATTGTTCACAGTGATGTTCCAGGGTTAAGTAGTGTCGCCCTCTGAACTTCCTTCCCTCTGACCCCTCCCTGGTGTGGGGAGAGGGGCTGAGCCTCCACTCAGGTCTTGCTGGTGTCTTGCATTACATAATTAAGGATGGGGCTGGATGGCGATGGATGGTGAAGGATTTCTTTCTGCCACTCCAGGCCACGTGGCTCTGCAACCCCATTTAGCCGGCGGGTTCCAGGCCCAGGTAATCGGCATAATCACTCACTCACAGGCAGGCGTTAGGAAGCAACAACTTTATTCATGCCCTATCCACCACATGTGTGTGGTCTACTCATAACCTTTTAAGCAATCAGCCATTCTAGGCTAGCCCTGCGTCTTAACTCACTTCAGCCATCTTCAGGGCCAAAGGAAACGGCCAAAAAGGCCGAATTCCCTTGGTTCCAGCCTTATCTAACTTTTCCAAGACCCCTCCCAGGAATGGGAGGGTCTTGCAGGTAAGGTTACACCTAATATTCAGTTCCCAAGACCCCTCCCAGAAATGGGTGGGTCTCAGGTACACTACACTGGTGTTGGGCACACTCATGTGGGTAGGGCCTGGGTGACAGTGGGGAAATGAATTCTGCACCATGGGGTGCATTGCGACTGCCCCCTACTTCACACAGAAAGAGAACATGCCTTGGAGGGGTGGGCCTGACTAAGGCTGACATGGGTGTCTGCATGTTGTGTGTCTGCACAGTGGCCTAGAGAGACCTAGAGGCCTAGAGGCCTAGAGGGACTGAGAGGCTCGTTGTACTCAGAGCTTCCTCCACATTCAGCACCTCGCTCATGGGTTTGCATCTGATGGCCTGACCCAGAGCCCCTCACACTTTCTGCACCTAGAAACTGCCCTGCACTCACACTTGGCTTTATGTTTGTTGTTTGGTTTGTGTTTGTTTTTGTGTTGTTGGTTTAATATTGGTTATTGGGTGTTTTTTTTTTTGGGGGGGGGTTGGGCCACACCTGGTGGTGCTCAGGGCTTATTCCTGGCTCTGTGCTCAGAAATCACTCCTGGCAGGCATGGGAGATCATATAGGATGCCCGGATTTGAACCAACGTTGATCCTGTATTGGCGGCTTGCAAGGCAAACGCCCTACTACTGTGCTCTCTCTCTGGCCCCTTGGGTTTTTTTTTTTTTTTTTGGTAGGTTTGTGTTTGCTGTTGGTCTTGCCTGCCTATCTCTTGCATATTTACCAGTTATCTATAAGTTCAAGTATCCCATGACCTCCTCCTCCATTAATGGTATGCATTGGTCTTTGTTTTTATGTTCGTTCTTGGTTTGTTCTGGTTGTTGCTTTTGTGTTGGTGGTTGTTTTCATGCTGGTTGTTGGTTTTGTGTTGGTTGTTGTTTTCTTGCTAGTTGTTGGTTTTGTGCTGGTTATTGCTTTTGTGTTGGTTGTTGCTTTTGGGTTTGTGTTCGTTGTTGGTTGTGTGCTCAGTTATTTGTGTTGGTCACGTTAAGAAACCTTTTCTTGATAGTGAACTGACTTATGGACAAGGGGCCAGCATGACCATCAAGTAAGGGAGCCTAGCACTCAACACCCAGCACCAGCTTAGCCTGACCAGGCCCCCTCCCCCAGCTTATCCGGGCACAGCCGCTACTACTAAGGCCATGCACGTTAGGGCACAGGCTCCACATGAGTGCTGTGATCTGGTTTGGGCATCTGTAGCTTCCTCTCCCATTTTCTGCCTCATGAGAGAGGGTAGCCCTGTGCTTCTCTAGCTCAAGAGAACCAAAGGCAAGATGTGAAGCGAGAGTATCGCCCATCTGTGTTTGCTGGCTGGTCGCAGGGACCCCCAGGTAGGAGCATGTATCCCCTCCTCTCTGTGGGTGTCGACTGCTTGGAACAAAGGTGCCAGTGGCTATTCTGGGAGCCGGCGCACCTTGTGCACCATTTATAACATTGTTTTTGGAGCAGAAGGCATTCTGAGTTCCAAACAGCCAGCTTGCAAATAAACTTTGGAGCCTCGTGCTATTTATAAGCTGCATTTCTTTGGAATTTTATTTTAGCTTTGAGCTAGTGAAGCAGCATTTCAAAGAAACAGAGATTCAGGATGCCCCAGCATATTCTCCAGTTCCAAAGAACCTAGGGACAGAAGAGACAGTATACTGGAGAGCACTGGCCTTGCACGCAGTAGCCCCAGTTTGATCTCTAGCACTTAGAGATTCCCTGAAAACTCCCCCTCCCTGTGTGACCCTGGGGATCCCTAGCACTGTATGAGCATCATCCTCAGATCCATACATTGATGCACAGGCCCATATGGTGAGAATCTCTGGGGGTGGAGGCTGGGCTTCCTGAGCACTGCTTGGGTCCTAATCGGTTCACGGTCACTGGTACTGGTTCCTTTAGTGCAGCTGGCCCAGGGCACCCAGTGAACCTGAGTTTAGAGCCAACTCCAGGCTCCTGAAGGCCAACCAGGCAGGAGGGCTTGGCCAAGGAAAGGGGCTCCTTCCACCCTGTTTTTCTACAAGAGTTCTTGGGGGATGAGCCCAGGGGAGGAGGGCAGGGTTGTGCAATCTTCCTGCTGTCTCTGTGATGACAAGGAGGCCTTAGGTGTTTCATGAGCACGACTGGGGGTATCCCTGTGTGCTAGAGGCAGGGCCAGGCCCAGCGCAGGATGCTATCTAGGCCCTCACAGCCTCGCCTTTGCAGGGATACCGTGATGGGCAGTGGGATCGAGTAG
Organism: Suncus etruscus; assembly: GCF_024139225.1. Classification (NCBI taxonomy): domain Eukaryota; kingdom Metazoa; phylum Chordata; class Mammalia; order Eulipotyphla; family Soricidae; genus Suncus; species Suncus etruscus. Next base: position 66,642,973 of record NC_064853.1, on the reverse strand, counting down.
TACTAAAGCCACGGGCAGGGCAAGCACTTTTGCCTCCATTACTCAGGTCCTGAGAGCACCTTTGTCTCCATTTTTCCAGGTTTGTCCTGCCCTGTGCATTTGCTGCTTTTCTTTTGCCTTCAGCCCATTCACAGAACTTTCTGGATAGATGCTGCTGGGCACTGTTGGTGACGGTGCATAGGTGGACTGGGTGTGCTTGTGCTATGCATTCTGAGTTGTTACAGGATCTGTGCTATCTCATGCGATCTGTGACTTTGTATAGGGGAATCACTTATGTGTGTAATTGTGCATATGTCATTGGGAGGCATCTCATTTTGCATCTTGCACAGAATATATATATATATATATATATATATATATATATAATTGTACTTATAGTACATTTGGAGCAGTATAGTAATTCCTGATGCATAGTCAGGAGCAAGCCCTGAGCATCATCAGGTACGGCTCCCCATAAAAACAGAAGAAAGGAAGGAAGGGAGGGGGGGAGGGAAGGAGGGAGGAAGGGAGGGAGGGGAAGGGAGGGAGGGGACAGAAGGAAAGAAGGGGAAGGGAGGAAGGGGACAGAAGGAAGGAGGGAAGGGAGGGAGGAAGGAAGGGAGGAAGGGAGGAAGGAAGGGAGGAAGGAAGGGAGGAAGGAAGGAAGGAAGGAAGGAAGGAAGGAAGGAAGGAAGGAAGGAAGGAAGGAAGGAAGGAAGGAAGGAAGGAAGGAAGGATAGAGCAGTATCTTGTTGCAGATCTGCTGCAGGAGCCTGTCGTTGTGACACACACTATAATTGTGGACATGCTTGTGTTTAGATGAGTGCAGTAGTGTCTGTAACTGTCCTCACATACCTGTGTGCATGCTGAACTGTGGTACTGTAAGCCACAGAATCAGTGCCCAGTGGTGCATGCAAACTCCCCCTCCTTGTTTTCTTTTTGTTTTGTTTTTGGGCCACACCCGGGGTTGCTCAGGGGTTACTCCTGGCTGTCTGCTCAGAAATAGCTCCTGGCAGGCACGGGGGACCATATGGGACACCAGGATTCGTACCAAACACCTTTGGTCCTGGATTGGCTGCTTGCAAGGCAAACGCCGCTGTGCTATCTCTCCGGGCCGCTCCCCCTTGTTATCTCCTGAGCATCATCAGGGGAACAGAGCTTGTGAGGACCCCTCCGTGCTCAGGCACAGCTGCTGACCTGGCAGATGGCTCAAGGTCAGCATGCCTGGCAGTCTGACCTCACAGAGCCTGGGGAGGGGCTCTCAGCCACCAGGGAGGCCCTGACCACCTTCAGTGCCTTATGATGGCACATGTGACATTTCCCATAAGATGGAGCTGGGCATGGGAGGCACCACCATGGACAATTGGCTCTCAGGACCGGACCTTGGTTGCACATTTGAGACCTTGGCAGTGCCCCAGGTTGCCCCTATGGTGAGGCTGAATAGTGGTCAAGAGGGTTGGGAGTCCGAGGGATTTAGGGTCTAATTTACCACTGGTCTTTTGTTTTGTTTTTCTGATGGTGGTTCTTCATTTCTCGTGATCAGATTGTGCCTGTCTCACTGTCTAGCTGGAGACTCTTGTCTGTTGTCTGGGGTCACAGGGCCACTTGGCCTCCTGCTTCCCATTGTTGATGTTTTACTTAGTCTCTCTCTCTCTCTCTCTCTCTCTCTCTCTCTCTCTCTCTCTCTCTCTCTCTCTCTCTCTCTCTCTTTCTCTCTCTCTCGTTTTTGTTTTTGTTTTTGGGCCACACCCGGCAGTGCTCAGAGGTTACGTCTGCTCAGAAATCGCTCCTGGCAGGCACGGGGGGGGGGGGGGGGGAACGACACCATATGGGACTCGGGGATTTGAACCAACCACCTTAGGTCCTGGGTCGGCTGCTTGCCAGACAAACGCCGCTGTGCTATCTCTCCGGCCCCATCGCTTAGTCTCTTATCACCCGCTTTATAATGTCCCTTACCAGGAGACAGACAATTTGGATCCTCCTTTTCTTCCATCCTCGCATCCCCTGCCTTTTGCTTGGAGTGTTAGTCTATTAACAGCTGCTGTGGCTGCCAGTGGTGTTTGGATTAAGTTTTCTCTTGGTCTTTTGTTTCTTCCCAGCTCAAGGGAACACCAGGTAATCTTTTCCCTCCTGCTGTGGGGGTTTATAGAGAGCCCTGCAGGTAGCATGTGGTGCTGTTTGCAAATGCCAGGAGTCTGTCAGGAATTTCTTCACAGCTACCACTGGAGATTTTAAACCCTCCAGACAGTACTGTGAGTTTTCCTTTAGTGGTAGGAAGGAAGGCTGAGTCTATGCCTGAAGACTCCTGCTGTGCTCTGCCTCCTAGGAGCTTGGGCTAAAGTGCATACCATGGCAAGTGGGCCACAGAGTAGACACAGTTTAGGCACTGGGGAGACAAGCAGGCAAGACCCCATTTTCATTGCAAAATGGCTTGGAAATAAGCACATTCAATGAACCTTCCCCAGGTTTTAGACTCATGTTTATAGAAACAAACATGAACTTGTTGTTTTTGTTTGTTTGTTTGTTTTTGGATCACACCCGGCATCGCTCAGGGGCTACTCCTGGCTCTACGCTTAGAAATTGCTCCTGACAGGCTCGGGGGACCATATGGGATGCCGGGATTCGAACCACCGTCCTTCTGCATGCAAGACAAAACACCTTACCTCCATACTATCTCTCTGGCCCCTACATGAACTTGTTTTCCTGTAAACTCTCCTTTAGCCAGATGTTCCCAGTCTAGCTCCAAAGCTGGGAGAGAAGTTAGGGCTGGCTCTATGTGTGGCTTCCTGTAAGATAAGGTCAGAGAGGACTTCCTGTAAGGTTAGGCTCAGGGAGGACTTCTGTAAGGTCATGTTTGGACAGAACTTCCTGTAAGGTCAGGCTCATAGAGGATTTTATAAGGTCATACTCAGGGAGGACTTCCTGTAAGGTCAGGCTCTGGGAGGGCTTCATAAGGTCAGGCTCAAGGAGGACTTTCTATAAGATCATGCTCAGGGAAGACTTACTGTGAGGTTATGTTCAGAAAGAACTTCCTTCCGTCTTGCAATCTTAAAGGCTTTTGTAGCTGTGCAGAATGCTGGTTGGAGTGGCGTATTTGCTTGTTTTTCTTGGGTCCTGATGTGGCAACACAAATGTCACCTCAGTCACCTACCCTCCAATTTCTCTCAGAACCTTTATGTAGAATTGAAATTTGTTTGCATTTGGGCCAGGTCTAGTGTGCTCAGGGATCATTTCTAGTGGGGCTTGAAGGACCATATGGAACAGATGGGATGCTGGGAATGAAACCCAGTTTAGTTGCATGCAAGACTCGTGCCCTCCTGGCTGTCTCATTTCTCTTTATTTGGACCAGAAATTGATGTCCCCAAGAGTCCTGGACCCACCAAGATTTAGCAGTCTTAACTCCCAACTCCCTGAGAGCAGCAGGAGAGTTGCAGCTGTGGAAGAAAGGGGCCCTGCACCCCACAACCCTGTAGGCTTCCTGAGCTCAGGGTATGGCTGGAAGAGTTTCCCCGCAAAACCTACCCCCTGATCTTGAACCTAGGTCCCTACACACTTTCCTGAGCTGCATGTTCATCTTTTTACTTGAACTTCTTTTCTTTTCCCATAGGTGGTTTCAGGGTTGTTTGGTCGCTGACCAGACTGTGGCCACTTCTCTGTTGGAGCTACATTTTAAAAGAGGAAACACAAAACTTGGCCAGGTTGGAAGCAAAAAGCTTGAGCCTGAGGATTTTGAGGCTTGTTTGCTTTCCTTGCTCTAAGGATCACACCCAGGCATCTGAATTTTCTGCCTCAGGTTGGCTTTGTCTCTGCTGCAGGAGCTCCCTTGTGGCCTGCAAAACCATGGGACTGTGAGACTATTACTGGAAATGTTCCATGTTCCTGTGGAGATTCCTGGGCCAGAGTCACGGAGACAGGGAAAAATGCAATGTGGGAGGTTTTGCTAGAACATTCTGCCTGAAGCCAGATGCTGAGGAGCAGGTGCTGGACAGGGACACGGGACAGGGCGTAAGAGGCAGAACCAGTGGAGGATGCTCCCTCCTAGCCCAGAACAGGCTTCTTTCAGGAGGGCAGGAGAGGGGCTAGGAGCAGAGGCACACGCACACGGGGCTTATTGGGGTCTTAGTGTTCCCAGTTACACAGGACTGGGATCAAAGCCAGTCAGACACGGCTGTGCTGAATATGGGAACTTGCCAAGGTGTACACCAAACAGTTGTGGCCTTTTCTCTGCCCATACTCATACTCTCATCCACCGGACATATACATGTGTGCAGTTGTTTTCCTGGTGACCCTGTGCTGCAGGAGGGGATGGGAGCAGCTGAGGATAGTAGGCTTTGAGATCACCCTACTCTGGGCTTTCCAGGATCCATGGAACCACCCAGGACAAAGCCTGTGATGAAATCTGGGGTGGAGCCTGGGATAGAGGAGACCAGGATGGAGTCAGGGACAGCCAGGGATGACGCTAGAGATGGAGACTGGGATAGGGCTGGGGATGGAGCTGGAGCTGGGGGTAGAGACTGGGATGGGGCATGGTTGTCAGAGTCACTCTTGGGGAAAAAAAAAGAAGTCACTCTTGGGCGATTCCCTCCATGGCTCATGCATCTCCCTGAGTTTGAAGAATCTGAGTTCCTTGAACTTTCACTCAGCGGGCAAGAGGCCCTTGGTGCATTGTGATGTCTTTGATCTAACGTGGTTTGGGGGCCACAAACAGTATTGTGCCCAGCAGCCTGAAGGATGAATGGATGAGTGCGTGGCTGAGATACTCACCCCTCCCTGCATTCTCCTCTCTCAGCCCTTGTCTCTCTCTGGAAATGTTCTCTTCCATGAGCTCCACAATTCCAAGTGTAGAGGTTTCTTTGATAGTCAAACTTCACACTTGCCCCATGTGTCCTGCAGGGTGCAAGTCTCACGGGCCTTTTTTTTTTTTCTTTACATCTTGACTTTCTTCAATGGCTCTATCAGGAAGAGGCATGGTGTGGAGTTCCCCAGGATGTCCCCCTTAAGGAATTATTTATTTTTGTTTTGGGGTTAAACCTGGGGGTGCTCAGGGGTTACTCCTGCCTCTGCGCTCAGAAATCGCTCCTGGAAGGCTTGGGGATCATATGGGATACCGGGAATTGAACTGAGGTCCATCCCTTCATGCAAGTCAAACGCCCTACCACTGTGCTATTTCTCCACACACACCCCCTTAAGGGATTCTGTCTCTGAGCCCTTAAGGACCTCTGTTTTGACCTCCATTAGGGTCTCTATCCCCTTCTTAAGGACCTCTGTCTCGGCCCTGCTTAAGGACCTTAGTCTTGGTTTCTCTTAAGGAGCTATCTTAGCCCTCCTTAAGGACCTCTGTCTCTGTCCCCTTAAGGATCTCTGTCTTGGCCCCACTTAAGGACCTATATCTCTGTCCTCCTTCAGGACCTCTATCTTTTTTTTTTTTTTAATATGGAACGCTTCACGAATTTGCATGTCATCCTTGCACAGGGGCCATGCTAATCTTCTCTGTATAATTCCCATTTTAGTATATGTTCTGCGAGCACAGGACCTCTATCTTGAGCCCCCTTAAGGACCTCTGTCTTGGTCCCATTTAAGGACCTATGTCTCTGTCCTTCTAAAGGGCTGATGTCTTGGTTCCCCTTAAAGACCTGTCTTGGCCCTTCTTAAGGACCTCTGTCTTAGCCTTTCTTAACAACCTCTGTCTCAGTTCCCCTTAAGAACTTCTGTCTCATCACCCCTTAAGAAACTTTTTGGAGGCTTAAGGACTTGTCTCTGTCCTCACCTCATCTTTGTTCCTTTAAAGGACCTCTGTCTTGGTCCTCCTTAAGGACCTTGTCTTTGTTCCCTTTAAGGACATCTGTCTCTGTCTCTTTAAGGACCTTTGTCTCTGTCCTCTTTAAGGACCTCTGTTTTGGGGTCCCTTTTAAGGACTTCTGTCTCTGTCTTATGGACCTTTCTCTTGGTCCCCCTTAAGAACCGCTGTCTCTGAAATTAAGGACCTCTTTATCTACCTCCCTTAATGTACTCTTTCTCTGTCCTCCTCAAGAATCTCTGTCTCAGTTACCCTTAAGGACCTCTGTCTCTGTCTCCCTTTCTTGCCGAACTGCAATGCAGAGGACACTACAGTAGCAGGACAGTAGTGTCTTCTAGCGCTTGCTCCTCTGAGTTTGTTGGAACTTCAAGCTTTTCTTCCTGGACCTCTTCTCACAGCTCCTTGCCAGCACCCTCAGGGTTTGGCTGTGCTTGGAACAGTGGAGGCCTGACCTGTTTGATTCTCAGGGAAAAGGCAGTGACCTCTCCACAGCCCAGGGACACAGAATCTGTTCATGTTATTTTGTATTTGTTTACTGTGGTTTACAAAACTGTTAATGAGTTCCAGATGCTCTATGTCCCGGCCATATGCCCATCCATGTCCAGTGTCAAGTCCCCCAACAACTACCCACTGTCCTTCCTTGTTTTTGTTCTGTTTTGACTTTGGGCCACATCTGGTGGTGTTGGGTGTTTTGACTTTGGGCCACATCTGGCTCAGTGCCCTGGGCTCACTCCTGATTCTGTGCTCCGGGCCCACTCCTGGTGGACTCAGGGCCCCGATGAAGTCTTGCCACATCAGAACTTGACAATATCAGTCTGAGCGGTGCTGGAGTTGACGAGAGGTGCTGGGCAGATGTTGGGGGGGGGGCAGTTGCACCCTTGATCAGAGTCTCAGTGTTTGTGGATCTTCGGATGGAACTGAAGTGCATTTATGCTATTGATACCTGCTAGGAAGGGATTCCAGGGAACAGGTATTGATCTCCCACGGCTCTTGTGTCTACCCCGAAGCCAGGGTCCTCATCTCCTTGTCTGGACCCTGACAGGAAATCGTTACCTCTTTACCAGAGTGGGTCTTAGCCTAGAGGTTTCAGACAGGCAGCTTCACACCTGGTCCAGATCTCCTCTCTCAGAAACCAGCCTTGCCCACTAGTACTTACTGGGACCCCTGTTTCTGGGTGACTCTCAGATAGAGCTCTGGGGTTTGTACACTCACAGCCACTGCTGATGCCCTGGGAACACCCCTTAGCCACTCCAGGATGCTGTAGCTGAGCCAGGCCATGCCCTTCTACTCTCCACTGGACAAGACAAGGTTTAAGCCCTAGCTACCGAGCTGCCGACATTTGGAAGCAGGAAAAATTGAGGTGTTTCCCTAAGGTTTTCCGGCTAGTGTGCTGGGATCTTCTGACATCACTGTGTATCACTTGGACTCACTGAGCATCTACCCCAGGTGCTGCTCGCCCTGAAAGTGTGAAGAAAGAGTCCCCTGCATTGGTGTCCCCTCAGAAGGGAGTTCAGCCCACGTGGCCACCATCTATTCTCTCCTATTCCCTTCTCCTCGGGGCTCCTCTCCTCGTTCACTCCCTCTAGCCTCCTCCTGCCTCTTATATCTCACCGGGCTGGCAACAAGGTAGTTGGACACTCCCAGTGCATCTGGGCACCTTTTCCTTCCTCCAGTGGCAGAGCTGAGCTTTTCCCTCATAGCCAACCAATGGCCTTTCCTGTGGGTCTCTGAGAGACTCTTTATCAGGTGAGGGATGTTTCTTTTGTTCCTGTTTGCTGAGTTGTGTGTTTGGATTCTGTACATGTAGTCTTGCAGGTGTAAAGACCTCAGTTTGATCCCCACATGTATAAACCACATGCAAGTCTTCGTTCATGAAAACAAATCATGGGCACATGCAATGTAATGCTGTCCCCCACATCCTCAACCCATGGCTTTCTGTTTATAAGTGTTCAAATATTTTATTGTACTGAGTATATAAAGGTACCCTTTCAATGACATCCCTCTTATTGAGGAGATGGGAGTCTGTTTTTTACATAGTCTGATGGGTGTTTTAGTTCCCTAGAGTAGCTGTGACTAGTGGTAGGCCTTGAAAAGAGTGAGATTTTAAAACTGCTGCTGCTTCTATCTCATGTCGGAGGAGGGCTGATGGGTGATTAATTGGAAAGGAAATTGCTCATCAGGCCCGTGTATTTATGTTGCCTCTGAGAGTCTAGAAGCACTATGTTCCTTTTCCCTAGAGACACAGTGGTCAGTGGTCACCATGGAGGCTGATCTCAGTGCGGTCGGCTGCCCAGATCCGTGGCTGTGCCTGAAAATACAAATTATGCATGTATTGGCTCTGACTGTGTCCCTTCCTTGAAACTCCTCAGTCCCTGGACTCAGCTTTATGCTTCGGAAACCATGCTGACCCTTCCAGCCTGGCTCTCCCACTTCTCTGCCCCTCTTCTCTTCCTCCCCCAGGATGCTCACTAGCTGGAAGCTGGGAGGATTGAAATGGAGCGGGGCTGAGGGCTCTCTGGAGACAGTGGTGAGACTTAGCAAAGCCTGCGGTCACCAGCTTTCTGTGTCTCTACAAATGCAAGGCCGGGCCCTGCAAGATGCTGCTTCTGCCTGTTCCAGCCTGGAGGAAGCAGCAGTTCCAGAGGCAGGCAGGGGCAGGGCGAACTGGTTGGCTGTAGGTCCTGTGGGGCTCTGGCACAGGATTGACCGGGCCTTCTACCCTCACTACGAGTGTCACTTCCTTCCTGAATAGGTGACAACTAGTCAGGGTGCTGGGGACAAAGAGAGGAAAAAAAGGGACATTTGCGGCTGGACCATATCGCAAAACTGGCTTTGCTGCTCCAGCCAGGGCTCATAAACCACCTTGTCAGGCCCAATCAATGTTCTGCTTCTGTGTGTTTCTAGTTTCCAAGCTTCAGCCTATTCTCCAGGCCAGGAACGAAAAAGGAGGTAGGAATTTTTCCTTGCAGGGTTCTGAGAGTGAGGATCATCTGCAGTGATCCATGTTGTTAAGTGCACCTGCCAGCACTGGAATGTTCTAGAATCTAGAATCAAGGAGGCTGTCAACAAGTGAGTTTTTGGAGAGCTTCTCCCATCAGCATCTTTGCTACCAGGGGCAGCCCTGGAAGTCTTGCCGCCTTGCCCATTTTATTGAGAGGACAGACACCCCTTCCTCCTCCTGCATTTACTCAGCCATTGTCCCCATGGTGCTTCATGTTGCAGTTCCTGAACCTTGGGTTAGATCTATGAGTAGCACCAGCCCTGCTGTCTGAACTGGACACAGTTATCTCTGTTCTTCCCCTCCTTGGGCTGAGGGCAGCATGTCTGGGGTCCTGGGCACATGTGGCTGCATCTCCCTCCATCTGTGTAAGGACCCCACAGTCTCTGCCTTTGAAAGATTGTCAAAGCCACTAAATGTGCCTGTCTTGGGTACGGGTACAGCTAAGCCAGTCCAAGTCTTAGTATGAGTCTCTGAGGAGCCCATTTGCTCTGCCAGAATCTTAGATGATTCCAAGAGACCTGTCACTCCTGAGTAGGCATCATCTTAAGTACTTTCTTCTTCTTCTTCTTCTTCTTCTTCTTCTTCTTCTTCTTCTTCTTCTTCTTCTTCTTCTTCTTCTTCTTCTTCTTCTTCTTCTTCTTCTTCTTCTTCTTCTTCTTCTTCTTCTTCTTCTTCTTCTTCTCCTTCTCCTTCTCCTTCTCCTTCTCCTTCTCCTTCTCCTTCTCCTTCTCCTTCTCCTTCTCCTCCTCCTCCTCCTCCTCCTCCTCCTTCTCCTTCCTCTTCCTCTTCCTCTTCCTCCTCCTCCTCCTCTTAAGTAATTTCTTCTTCTTCTTCTTCTTCTTCTTCTTCTTCTTCTTCTTCTTCTTCTTCTTCTTCTTCTTCTTCTTCCTCTTCCTCTTCCTCCTCCTCCTCCTCCTCCTCCTTCTTCTTCTGTCACACCCGGCAGCGCTCAGGGGTTACCCTTGGCTCTACACTCAGAAATTACCCCTGGCAGGCATGGGGGACCATATGGGATGCCGGGATTTGAACCACCATCCTTCTGCATGGAAGACAAACGCTTTACCTCCATGCTATCTCGCTGCCCCCCCCCTTCTTTTTTGTTTTTGGGTCACACCTGGCAGCGCTCAGGGGTTACTCCTGGCTCTATGCTCAGAAATCGCTCCTGGCAGGCTCGGGGGACCATACGGGATGCCGGGATTCAAACAACCATCCTTCTCCATGCAAGGCAAATGCCTTATCTCCTTGCTATCTCTCTGGCCCCTCAAGTACCTTCTTAACAAAGGAATCTTGGGGACTTCCCTTCCCATTTCTCTGTTCCAGAGGGGCCCTCTGAGTGGAGCTTCTTGCTCTTGGTCTGATGGTCACATTCCACTTTCCCTCCTGAGAAGGCCACAGCCCATGCCCCCTATGACTCCAAGAATCTTGCGGTACCCACAGAAGGCTGTAGGGTGCCCAGCCAGCTTCTAGGAGGAGGTGGTCAACTCACGTCAGGACACAGCCACGTTATGGGCTGTTTTCCCCCTGATGTCATCATCACTCTTTCCTCCAGCAGGAGATTCCTGAGGAAAGTGGAATCCCCAGGGACCCACAGGGCTGGACAAATGGGCTGGACAATGTACAGCTCTGTCTGGTGGAACCACTCAGCCATGTTTGCTGCCCCACAGGGCTGTTGTCTCTGCACTGGCTGAGTCAGTCATGAGCATCCCCAAGGCAGGGCTGTCTTCCAGTCTGCCATGAGCCCCAACCCCAGGGAGTTCCCTCTGTCTTTCCAGGCCAGATGGGTCCTGCATGTATAGCTCCAGGATCAGTTAGGAGCATGTCCTGCTGTCTCTTTCCTTCTTAGGCTCTGTGTTCCAAGAAATTGAGCAAGGCCGTGCTGTCTGTGCCATAAGTTTCACCCTTGCAGATCCGGGGGTTCTCCAGAAAGCACCAAATGGGGGTGCAGGGTCTCCACTGGCCAGTTCACCTGCCCATGTCACCCACACTCAGCCAGGGGCCTCAGCCAGGGGTGAGTCTCTCTCTCTGATGGGGATGGGCCTGCATTAGGGTCTTACATGGTTCCCTGAGGCTCTTGAGCCTGGGTCCACTTATGCATTTTCTTCCCAGCTGTTTCTGGGCAAGGTCCAGCTTCTTCCTCATGAGCTTTAGCCCTGCTTTGCCAGCCCCCTTTGAGCAGCTCTTCCAGTCCCCTTGGTGTCTTCCCTGTCAAGAAGCTGATAACGTCACAGCTCCAAGCTTCCCCATTGTACCTCCTGTACTTAGGGGCCTGTGTCTGAACACTGGCAGGGCTGGGACTGACTAGCTGGTTTGAGCTGAGCAATACAGTTGGATGTTTGCAGATACCAGTTTGGGGAGAGGCTCCCACACATTGGAAGGGCAGAAGTGAGATGAGCTCTGAACAATGTGGGAGCTGAGCTCAGAAGATGGAGGTGGCAGTGGTGTGGCTGAGGTGGCTTTTTTTGCTGAGGTCCTGGGCCCCGACAGCCCTTTCCCAGAGCCTTTCCAAAGCACTGCAGTGGGTGGCAGCACTTTCTAAAGTGCCTGAGTCTGGGTTGAAAAACAACTCAGAGTTATGTAGTGTTGGGCTGCCTAGGGGAGCCCCAGTTCAGTCCCTTGCCTCCCACTAGCCCCCCAGTACAGAAGTAACCTCTGAGCACCCAAACCTGGATGTGGCCCCAGACAAACAGATAAAATGGCATCAAGCCTCTTCCACAGATGGGAGAGACTCTGCAGTGCCACATGCAGGAGCTCAGTAGTAACTGGTACTGCGCCTGCATGCTTCGTTCTGCTACAGAAACACCTTCCAGGACACCTTCCCCCTTGTTTGATGAGACTGGTGAACCCTGAAACTTCCAGGATGCCTTCTTCCTAGTTTGAGAAGGACATTGATGAACCCTAGAACTTCCAAGACACCTTCTTCCCAGTTTGACAAGGATGCTAGTGAACCCTGGAACTTCCAGAATGCTTTCCCCAGTTTGATGAGGACATTGGTGAACATGCGCCTGGCAGCAGATGGATCCCCAGAGGCATATAAACAGTCTTCGTCTTCCATCTGCAGGGAGATCCTTGGTGGCTGTGCCCCTGGGGGAGGCTGAAACCCTCCCCCCCAGAACTTTCAAGCATCAAGATGAAAACTGCACAGGGAAGCCTCAGCCCCAGTGCACTTCCAGAGATTCAGGACATGCTCTAAAGCCAGGGTTTGTACCCCTGCTCTGGTGCTGGTCAGCCAGAACTCGTGTCCCCATCCAGGAGCTCATCTGTGAAAGAGGCAGGAGGCACCAGTGGAGAATGGTGGAAACTGCAAATGTCCCTGCACTCAGCCCAGGAACTTCAGCTTCATACCCCAGCCCTCAGACCTTCGGAGACTCATCTGCTTCCATTGTGTATTTGAGAGAGAAATCAACAGTGACTTTCATCTCTGTGCCCAAGCCTTCCTCAGTTCCTAGCACTCCCATTCCCACATAACCCCCATTCTATTTCCTCTGGAATTGAAGAAGGAGGATTGCCACTAACCCCCAATTTTCCTCTCCTGGACTACCCTTGCTGGCCTGACTCTGGGACCAGGGGGACTCCTGAGATCTGGGAGGGCTGAATGGTACTTGCCTGGCCTGTTTGCAGATGCTCCCGCAAAGGACAGAGGCCAGGGCTTCCTTGGGCAGTGACCTTGTTAGATGTGTTGTGGACTGGGAGAATCATATCTGGATTTCCAACCCTTCAGCAAGCCTGGAGGAGAGTAGGAAGCAGGATTATACTAGTTAAAGGACATTCCCGCCCCCTCTGGCTGGTGGATACATTTTCCCATTCTACACGCTGGTCATACCTGGAAGTGGCTGGATTCGTGACTCAGGGACGTGGTGGAGTATGTGGCTCAAGGATATGGCTGGGGACATAGCTCAGGGAAGTGGCTAGGGCCATGGTGGGGCTATAGATCTGGGCATCCTGGCTTCCAGCCCTGCAGCTGCAGAAATCCATATGAAATGAAAGGGTCAACCCCCATCTCCTGTCATCTCCATTGCACCTTCTCTCTTTCTGTAGCCAGTACACCTGCAGTGTGGAGGCCCCAGGTTAGAATTTCATTCTCCATTGCCCTAGTCTCCCCTTTATGCTCCTTATTTAATGCTCATCTCCCTGCTCTTGGCCCCAGAATTGAACTCAGACATTTCATGGCTGTGTTCCCAAAAGGACCCAAACCCAGTGACCCAAATCAGTGACAGTACCCGAGGGTCAGTCAGAAACCAAGACTCGCCCTGGGTTTCATCGAAGCTGCTTCCTCTGAACTCAACCTGCTAAAAAGTTGTCTCTGTCCTCTCTCCCCTCCTCTCTCCCCTCCTCTCCAATCCTCTCTCTCCTCCCTTCTCCTCTCCCATCCTCTCTTCCCCCTTCTCCCACTGCCCTGACTCGGTTCCTTCCAAGTGGTCCCCCAGCTTCTCCTTGAGTCCATGCATTGTACCATGGCACCCTGGATCCCCCACAAACTGTCACTGCTCCTCCAGTCTCTGAGTCAACCCCACTGTTTTCTCCTCTCCTGGACCTGCCTTGTTTTCTGTGGACTCCGGGTGAAAGTCTGACTTCCCTAAGACCCTTATGCTCCCTACACCACAACTCAGCCAGCAGTCAAGAGGGTGCTCTGGGGAGACGGTTCTTTACTGTTGTGATCTTTGAATTTGTGCAAATCTCTGAACTTCACACAGACTCTCCACCAGAGTGGCTGGCCTGACCCCATCACCACATCTCTGCTGAGTGAAGGAAAAAAATTCCCCCCAATAGTTTTCTAGATTTTCTGCAGTGAATCAACTTAAGGGGTGTTTTTCCAAGGAAGGGACAAATCCCTAGTTGGAACATACAGACAAACTGATGATTTCCCTCAGAAAAAGTCCACAGACGAGGCTGGAATTTCCTTCCAATAGTGACTTAGGGCGAGCCGTTTTATTCCATTGCCGCTTGAAGGCAGGTAGGATGGAACACTTTCACTCTGCTGTACCTGCCAGCCGCTGCCATGGAGACGAGCCCCGTCAGGAGGCACCTTCGCCTACGTGGCCCCTCGCACGTGTCAGCACCCAGAAACCACAGCTCTGAGGGGACTACTTGGCACTGAGAACAACAGCCTTCTGAGCTGCCACATGTAGGTGCCCCTCACCCCTAACCCCAGCGCTTCCCCTTGAGTGTGCTGCCTGCCCGATATGTTTAAGAGGGGTTAAAGGAACATATCTTTTGAGAAATAAAACCCAGAGTCAGATCTGAAGGGAAACCCCTAAAATAGGGAGCCCCACAGCCTTGTGAGGTGGAGGGATCCGAAAGCTGTAGCGGGCAGGGGAGAGGGGTCTGAATGCAGGGAAACCAGGCAGGCGCCAACATGAAAACATGTGTCTCTGCTTCTGCTCACCCCCATGCACTGTGGATGTAACTCGGCATTCACCCTGAGTGGCTCTTTCTGTGTCATCTGAAGAAGGTGGGTCCCTGAACAGGCTGCCAAACACTGGCAGCTGTGAAGAAAGTCTTAGAGAACACGTTCAGAAGATTCACCAGATTCACCACACACTGCTCTTAGCACCTTTGATGTGTCGAGGAAACTCGCTTCAGAGTGGCCTGCTGGGAGTGAGGCAGGATTCCAACTCTCACACCCCATTATCGCCTCATGCTCAGGTGCTCCCCGGCTGCTCAGAGTTAAAGCAGGAGGATTTCCGTTGCCTGTAGCTGGCCATGGTGCTGGAATCTGCTTGGCTGGGCCCCTGGGCAAACAGTTCAGCGCTACTCTCTCCCCTCCAGGCAGCCTGAGGAGGGCCCCGGGGGAGGGTGACAGTCTCCTGTACCAGGAACCTGCACCGATGTCACCTATTTCTAATATTAGCTGCGGCCTGCTGTTCATGTGGAACAGAGAGCTTTTCTTTTGAGGGAACCCAGAGTAGCCAGCCTGGGCGAGGCTCCACTCCTGGTGCTCTGTCACAGTGCATTCAGGGAACAAAATTGAATTCCAAACTGAATGGGACAGTGATTGGCTTGTTTGGTAAATGCGAGGTGTCCACAGGATTTCAGCCACCCCCCCCTTGCGTGCGTAGTAGAGTATGTATGCAGAGTAGAAATTATGCAAGTCCTGTAGGCTGGGTTTGGTCATGAGTGGGGATAAAGAAGGTTCCAGAGCATGTTTTGGCCCAGCGTAGCAGCTGACCTCGCTGTTATTTGGGGGAAGAGATCCCACAGGAAATTAACTTTTGGAGGCTGTTTTAGGATCCTGAGATCAAGTCTGTCATGTGCGGGGCATCTCTGATCCCTGGGATGGAAGTAGGTCAGAGCAGTAATGCAGTAGCTCCATCTGCTCAGCCACATTTGGGGAAGGGGTGCAGGGGACTTGAGGGGGGCTTCCCTAGGTAGACTGGGAGGAGATGAGCTTCCTGCTTTCTTTTGGCCAAGGACCAGGGGCCCGACACTGTAAGGAAGCTACACCTTACTCTGAGCTACCACACATAACTTTGGTGACCTCTCGAGGGATGGTATGTGAAGAGTGAACTCAGGGAACAAAGTGCTGGGCTCCGTGCAGACCTGTTCCCATGGGACAGACTTTCCTGCCAAGTGTTCTGTGCCCAGCAAGTTTTTTTGTTGTTGTTGTTTTGGGCCACACCTGGTGACGCTCAGGGGTTACTCCTGGCTATGTGCTCAAAAATCGCTCCTGGCTTGGGAGACCATATGGGACTCTGGGGGATCAAACTGTGGTCCATCTTAGGTTAGTGCATGCAAGTAAAACACCCTACAGCTTGCACCACCATTCTGGCCCCTGTCCCTAGAAGTTTTGACCTCTAAGTCTGGAGCAGCTGGCGCCTGAGGTCAGGTCACAGAGTTGAAGAAATGGCTGCATATAGCACCTGCAGCCTCACAGTTTGATTTTTTTTTTCCTGACTATCCAACTTCTTCCTCACACTTGATCTTCCAGCCTGCACAGTGGTGGGACAGTAGCTTTCCTGGCCACATCACGAGGCTGGCAGAGCTTGTGCCTACGGTCTCCTGCTGCCCCATGCATGACCCAGCTTGGCCTTGCTGAGTCTGTCAGAAGAGAAAATCTGTTCCTTTCCAGCACTGCAAGCAGGTTCCTGCTGTTCTCAGCATGGTGGGGAAATGTTCCACGGCAGGAAAGCACACCCTATCTCCCTGGCACCCACATTGTTACTCAAATCAGTGGAGACAGCCCTTCCCTCCCCCCCCCCCCCCGCTCCCCCAAGCCCAGGTGCTCCCAGGATTCATGGAAAGACGCCCCCGCTGTGCTTCTCTCTACATTCTATGGGCTGGGGTGGGGAGCACATGGGGAACTTGGGTGAGAAAGCCCTGCCCCATGCCAGGTGCATGGACTACCTCTTAGTCATTTCCTGCCCGTCTTTCCTAATTTTCTCTTATGCTTGGGCTTGAGGCGCCCAATCTTTTTTTTTTTGGGGGGGGGCTTGGGCCACATCCTGTGGCACTCGGGTTACTTTTGGCTCTGTGCTCAGAAATCACTCCTGGCAGGCTCAGGGAACCATATGGGATGCCAGGGATCTAACCTGTGTCTTTCCTGGGTCAGACACGTGCAAGGCTAACTTCCTACCGCTGTACTATTGCTCCAGGCCTAAGGTGCCCAATCTTTTATTCAAGTACGAGAAACTGCTGAAGGAACAGGTTCTTGTGCAGAGAATTTCGTGAGAGGGTTACAACTGCTGGTTACCTACCCAGACTCTCTGATGTGGGACTGTCCAGGTGTGGGGCTTCAGCCCTCTGTCAGACTTGAAGTAGCAAGCCAGGGGTCTCAAACAGGGGAGGCAGACTTGGAGCTGCACCTGGAAGGGCAACCTCGGGACAATGCTCTGGGATTCATAGTGGAGGCTGCTGGCACCTAGCGGGCAGGAGCAGTGAGCAGGGAAGAGACAGAAGCAAAAGCTTGAGCACCAGTTCAGAGGAAAACCAGGGACTTGCTGCTGGATGCCACCACTGTTTGGCCTGGGTTGTTACTGGAACATGTGCTGTGGAGGGCAGGGTGTATCCCCACCAGGGACGCAGCCCTCAGTGACCCACGCTTAGCCCTGCAAGCCCCAAATACCTTATCCTCATCCCCATGGGCAGCTGCTGGTGGGACTTGGCATGATTTTCAGGGACTGGTCAGCACCAGTGGAACAGGTTTTTTTTTGTCCTGGAAACACAGGGGTGGCCAAAGGTGATGACGGAAAAGAAATAAGCCCTAAGAACTCTCTGACCCGGGCACTGGTCAGCCTATCACAGGCCAACTTGGAACTAGCCATGGTGCAGTGTCTGCTTGGGACCACAAACCTGTCTTTGATAATGATGGTCTCACAGTCAGGCTATCGCTGTCAGTTACTCAGCCAACAACTACCTGTGACCTGTCTCGTGTGTGAGACACTGTGAGACTCTCCCTGTGTGTTAGACTCCTTGAGACTTTCCAGTTTGTCAGACTTTGAGAATGAGTTCCATGTATGAGTCTGTGAGATTATGTCCCCATGTATCTAACTGTGACACTGTGTCCTGTGTGTGACTGTGAGATTGTGTCTCCCTCATGTCACACTCTGTGAGATGGTGTCATGTGTGTGAAATTATCTCTATGTGAGAGACTGAACCCTTGTTCCCATGTGTCAGGCTGTGGTGAGTGCTTTACTCTATTGCATCTGAGCATAGAAGTCAGTTTTCAGGAGAGAGAACAGGAAGCACTTCGGGGTACATCAGTCTTGAGGACCATTTGGGGTTGCTGATTGAGCTGGTCCTGTGTAATCTTCTGGGATGGGTAGGGTAGCTTGGCCAGGCTAGGTCTGTGGCCTGGTGACAGCAGCAAACACTGACCTGTGTCACTCTGTTTTTGTTGCAGGAATCTCGGCAAATCGGGGCTCAGAGTTTCTTGCTTGGGTCTTGGTGAGTATTCATGCAGTGGGTGTGGGGACAGCAGGGTGTGGGGGCTGGTGTGGTGTGACACTGCATGATTATGGCCACTACGCTGGCCTTGGCTTCCTGGGAGTGCCCCCTAGTCCCTGGGAAGGGTACAGGATCCAGGTTCAGCCCTGACAGCTGTGGGGCCTTCACACTTAGACTCTCCCACCTAGAGTGTCTCCTCACTGCTTCCCTTTGCTGAAGGTTCTCTTGTCTGTAGGGAAAGGCTCCATTGCTGATCTTGATTCTTATGGGCACAGTGTGGAGAGGGACTAGTGATGGATCCTTTTCCATGCATGTCAGTCCATTGGAGACAGTAGTGTGTGTGGACTGGCACTGTGTCTGGGTCACTCACACTTCAGCTGTCAGACCAGAAGAGTCAGTTCTGATGCAGAGGGGTGTCAAATGGGGAATGAAATGAGGCAGGCATCCCAGACCCCAGCACATTCTGAGGGCTGTGATGGTATTGGGTAATCCCATCACCTAGGGCTTCTGGTGACAGGAATAGAGTGATAGTCATGAGGAATCTTGACGGACGCCCTTAGGCTCTGTGGAGCTCAGGAGCTCTGAGGGGACACAGTGGGGCTAGGGGTTAGGAGTGATATCAACACACCTCAATGTGGGGCACCTGCGGATAGCACCTAGTCAGTGTTTTCTGGAGGCTTGGGCCATAAGGGGCACTTGGAGGGCACCTCGGTTCTGTCCAGTCTGGGGTGGCTGACAGGTGTCCTGCAGCCTGTGGTTGGTTTTCTGGCAACCAACTACCTCCTGGGTGCTGTCTGTCCACTCACATCCATCTCAGATACTGCCTGTACACTCACATGCCAAGAGATGCAGCTGGACTCAGAAGTAGCATCTGATGGCTCTGATGGTGGGAGGAGATGGAAAGGGAGTGGGCAATTGCATGAGGCCTGTTAGGGCAGATGGGGGAGGCAGAGGACTCGAGGCCCAGTGTGTCCCCCAGTGGCTCAATAGAGCCTGTTTCAGCATGAACCTAGTGTCACTCATAGGGTTTGGAAATGGCAGCCGCAGCCTTGGGGATACAGGGACTCTGGGACGATCCACCTGCTGCAAGCAGGGGAGGATGACACCGCTGAGTTTGAGCCCCAACCTGAACCCATCTCTGCTCAGAGGGTTTCCCAGCCTCAAGTACTGAAACCAGACACCTGAGGAAGACCTGAATCACTGAAGCAGATTCAAAGAGGGCATAGAGCCCCAGGACTGAATTCACTTGGTCTCTGAGAATGTTCCAGAATTGCCTTGCAATCAAAGGAGAAGTGATGCAGCAGTGGAGGCTCATGTCAGACTTTGTGGATGGTCCATCCTGGAGGGGTCGTGGTAGAGGCTGGGTGTCACCAGCTGTTCTGGTGCTGACATCTGTAAAGAATCAATCTTGCATGGCACCAAGGAATCCCCACAGCACTCCAGCTCCCTGTGCACGGCCCTGAATCTGCCTAAGAACACTGAATGCCAAAATGCTCCTTCATCTCCCGGGTGCTCTGCATCCTGCAGATATTTGCAGTGTTGTTACTGAAGGGCCATCGTGCATTTCTCTTTCTGTCTCTTCAGCACCCAGTTCTTAGAATGATCACTTCCCTCTATCAATGTCATAGTGCTCCATTCCCTGCCTAATTTCACTCTATCTTTTCCTACTATGGACTGATCCTCATGGCCCTCATTTTTATTGTCTTTGGGAATTATTACCATACTATCTTTGTGTTTAATATCTTTGTATTTATTTATTTATTTATTTATTTTTGCTTTTTGGGCCACACCTGGCAGCACTCGGGTTACTCCTGGCTCTGCACTCAGAAATTGCTCCTGGCAGACTTGGGATCATATGGGATGCCGAGGATTGAACCTGGGTCTGTCCGGGTCAACAGCATACAAGGCAAATGCCCTACTGCTTTGCTTTGTCCTACTGATTTGCCCAATCTCTTTGTTTTTAATATCTCACAAATGAGTGTGATCATTCTATGTCTATCCCTTTCCCTCTTACTCAAAAAGTTATTCTTTTTTTTTTTTTTTTTGGTTTTTGGGCCACACCCAGCAGTGCTCAGGGGTTACTCCTGGCTGTCTGCTCAGAAATAGCTCCTGGCAGGCACAGGGGACCATATGGGACACCGGGATTCGAACCAACCACCTTAGGTCCTGGATCGGCTGCTTGCAAGGCAAACACCACTGTGCTATCTCTTTGGGCCCCTCAAAAAGTTATTCTTAAGGGTGAATAGGGCTATACCCAGCTGTACTCAGGGCTCACTCCTGACTTCGTGCTCAGGGATTACTCCTGATGGGGCTACTTACTCTGGTAAGTCATGTGCTGGGAAAGTGCCCTTTCTCTTGGACGGATGCTTGCGTCTAGTGATGATTCCTTTAAAAACACTTTTACTCTAGAAATATTTGGAGCACCTAGTTAACACTAGTTGTTGTTTCGGGGCTACCATCTTTACTCAGAGCTGACTCCTGGCTCTGTGCTCCGGGATCTCTTCTGATGGGGCAATGTGTACTAGGGATTAAAGCAGTTGGCCGCATGCAAACCAAATACCTTAACCCCTGTATTATCATTGCAGCCCAGGACATTATATGGGTTTAGAAGGTTGCAATTGTTGACACTAGGAGCCTATGAGGCAGAGGCTGGGTCAGCTATGTCAAATCCTCACTCTATTGAGAAAGCCCGGAAGTAGGGGAGCTGGTGCGCATGAGGATTGGGGACCCTTTTAGTCAGTGGATTATACTGTATCATCTGCTTATATCCCCTCATCTTTATTTCCCTACATTTCCAAAGCTGCTTAGTCAAGCGGTTAGAGAATCTTTTTTTCATCAGTGGTATTTAACGCAGTTGTGGCAGAGCTCAGCCCAGGAGGATTTCCAAGCGCTAGAGTCAAATAGTTTCCCTCCTTTTCCCTGGATGCTTTGGATTTAATCTTCTCTGCATTAAAGAAAGCTTCTTGGCTTCACCAGGAAATGCAAATGCATTTCCTCATTTCCCTGACCGCTGAGGAACACATGTACACATTCCTGCACAAAGAGAAATGTGGGGGTGGACTTGCTTTCCGGGGAGAACATGTGGAGAAGGTTTGCATTGGCTCTCAGATTTCTGTGTCCCTAGCTCATTGCATTGAGGGGGGGTGTCCAGAAATGAAGTGGAACATTTATGTGATGATGTCCTGGGAATAAAGTAGGACTTTCCTCCTGAAATTCTCTTTGTTTGTGGTAGGGGGTGTGGCTTTGGTTGACATACCTTCCTGTGTTCATGGCTTACTCCTGGCTCTGTGCCTACTCAGGGATCCCTGCTAGTGGGGATTGAACCAGGAACTGCTGTGTGAAAGGCAGGTGCCCCACTCACTGTACTACTACCCCCAAGTAGGACTTTCAATCCTAAGAAATGTGTAAAATTGTTGAAGAAGCATCCTGAGTACCCTGACCCATATCGGGTCAATTCTGACTTGGCTCTGAGGTTGATTTCTGAGCCTCTCTGAGCCTCTGTGTTCTCCAGACTTTCTTGGGCTGAGGCTCCCGTGGGCAGGTTGGCTCCTAGTGCCCAGAAATGATGCCAATGGGCCTGAATGATAGTACAGTGGGGAGGTCGCTTTCCCTACATGGGGCCTACCTGGGCTGGATCCCTGGTACTCCATGTTGTATATGAAAATATTTCCCTAAGATTATTCTTTGCCTGTTGTCCCACCTTGACCTTCCAGATGGGGCCGCTGTTGAAAATGGAATAAATAGTTTGGGAGTAAGGTGTTCAGGGTCTTTTGCCAGAGTTGGCTGGCTGGCTTAAGGTGTGTTTTGGAGCTAGCAGTAGGCTGACAAAGGACTCTCTTCACCCAAACTTTAATCCCTTAACCCTCCTGTCTGTATGGATTATTTGCTGTGGATAAATATTATCAAGATCTCCCCCCAAAAGGGGACAAGAGGATGGGAATCAATTTCTCATTCTGGGAGCTCTTTGCGCATACACAAACAACCAACAAAGAAGTAAACAGAACCCAACAATGGGGCAACACTCCATATGATCCCCAGCACCTCCAGGAGTGATCCCTGAGCACAGAGACAAGAATAAACCCTGAGCATCATTGGATGTGCTCCTTCCCCCTAATAAAACCCCACAAATTGAAACTACGCTGAAAAATAGCTCATATGTGTACACATGGGCATGACAGAACAATAGCAGCTTAAACCAGGTCATTCAGTGTTGCTCAGTGTTCCCAGACCTACCGGCATGTAGGTCACCTGGTTACCACTGTCACAGGCTCTGAGGAGTAGGCATTTGTGCCTAAATGCTTTTCCCAATTAAGTAATAGGGATCATTGTTTGGGTTTGAGGCCATACCTGGTGGTACTCAGGGGTAACTCCTGACTCTGACATTCAGGGATCACTCCTGGCATGACTCGGGGACTCTATGGGGTGCCGGGAATTAAACTCCGGTTGACTGCATGCAAGGCAAGAACCCTCCCCACTCTGGACCCAAAAAGAAGATTTTTTGTTTTGGTTTTTGGATCACTCAGGGGTTACTCTTGGCTCTACACCCAGCAGTCTCCCCTGGCAGGCTCTCGGGACCATATGGGATGCTGGGATTTGAACCACTGTCCTGCATGCAAAGCAAATGCCCTACCTCCATGCTATCTTTCGGGCCCCCCAAAAGATTTTTTTTTTTTGGTTTTTGGGCCACACCCGGTAACGCTCAGGGGTTACTCCTGGCTATGCACTCAGAAGTTGCTCCTGGCTTGGGGGACCATATGGGACACCGGGGGATCGAACCGCGGTCCGTCCAAGGCTAGCGCAGGCAAGGCAGGCACCTTACCTTTAGCGCCACCGCCCGGCCCCCAAAAGATTTTTTTTAAGTATTATTTATTGAGGTTGTGTGACTTACAGCACTTACATCACAGTTAGTTATAGTTTTCTGTGCTCATAATGCCAACACCACACCCATCATCTGTGTACCCACACCCTCCCTGAAGGGCCCTTTCACTCCCTGCCAAACCTTCTCCCCTAAACTCAGGTATGTGGTTCAGTTTTCCAGTTCTCTGGCCTTTGGTCTTTTGTTGCTCCCTGTGTATCTCTAAGTTCCTTCTGTGTCTGTCCCTGTCCTGAAGGCCTTCATTCGGCATGATCTCTTGTTCCATCTGTGTCACAGCAGGTCGCATGATCATGTCCTTTCCTCGAGCAGCAGTGTTCCACTGGACACGTATAACTTCCTGATCTTTTTTGTCTCTCATTGGACATTTGTTCCTGTATCTTGGCTATTGTGCTAAGTGTGGTGATGCATGTGGGTGTTCACAGAGCCTTTTAAATGAATGCTTCTGCTTATATTAAAAATAGGATATCCTGGGGCTGGAGAGATAGCATGGAGGTAAGGCGTTTGCCTTTCATGCAAGAGGTCATCGGTTCGAATCCCAGCGTCCCATATGGTCCCCCGTGCCTGCCAGGAGCAATTTCTGAGCATGGAGCCAGGAGTAACCCCTGAGCACTGCCAGGTGTGACCCAAAAACCACAAAAAAAAAAAAAAAAAAAATAGGATATCCTGGGGTTGGAGAGATAGCATGGAGGTAAGGTGTTTGCTTTTCATGCAGAAGGTCATCAGTTCGAATCTAGCTTCCCATATGGTCCCCCGTGCCTGTCAGGAGCAATTTCTGAGCATGGAGCCAGGAGTTTCCCCTGAGGATTGCCGGGTGTGACCCCAAAAACACACAAAAAATAAATAAAAAATAAAAATAGGATATCCATTTAAATTGTGTAGCTAAGAGAATTAAGACATGCCAGAAAGACTGATCAACCTAAGAGCATTTGGGCATTTAAAGCAAAACAGGAGCTAAATTGCCCCTTTGAGACACCGCAGCCAACCCAGGGAGTGCAGGTCCTTGGCCCCACAGTGGCTGGGCTCAATGTGGGGCTTGGGTCATGTTTGAGGGGATTGACAGGGCTGGGATGCTCTGGTACTCTTCTCACAGCTCCCCCTTGTGCTTTACTCAAGCACAGAACTGCTCCCCAAAAGCTCCATGCCCCTAGCCCCCACTACACTCCTACACACTCCTCTAAAGTTTATGAAAGAGATTGACAGAACAGAACAGTTCGGAGCAGCTCTGCCCTAATGACTGCAGCATCTTCAATGCAAACCCATCCTGAGCAGGCAGAGACAGCTGGAGGGCAGCATGGGCCCCAAAGATGGTTGCTCCATGACACCCACAGACCAGGGCTCAGAGGACCCCTCTGTAGTCCATGGTGGACAGTCACAATTCTTGCAGCATCACCTGGAAATCTGTGCATTTCACCAAACCTTCTGGAGAACCTCTCTGAAAAATCTCATGCCCTCAGCTGCTCCAGACCCTTTGTTTGGCTTCATGGTAGTTTCAGTCCTCTAAGACCTGCAGGCGTGATGCCATCCTGCTCTGCTGAGTGGTTCTGTACAACAGAGAGGCCCCCAGGGGTGGACTCTCTGGGCAAGAGAGGGTGCAAAGCAGGCTGTATGCTCAAGACCCTCAACTGCTGCTTGTGCCTGCATTGTCCAGACCTAAAGCCAAGAAGAGGAGCCAACAGCCATGACAGGACGATGGAGCCAAACCAGAACCACACAGCCATGCTGAATCACACAGTCATACTGAACCACAGAACCACACCAGAATCACACCAGAACCAAGCAACCATACCAGAACCACAGAATTATACAGCCACACCAGCTTTTTTCCATAGTTCTGTGGCTCCCCAGCAGCTAGCACAGGGCAGCAGATCAGATCAAGCTTCTGTTTCCATTTCTGGAAAGCGGCTGTGATGTAGGGCATTGGCTTCTATTTCTAGTCTCTATTCACCAAGTTGTTCCTTAACGAATGAATTTTCCAAAGGCTGTTTGGTCAGAGGAGTGGAGTCAGGGAGCCCTTGTGCACATGCCCTGGTGATGTCTGGAGGAAGCCCCTGAGGCACAGGAGTTTGAGGACCAGGAGGAGACCAGTCCTTGGCCAGCACCGCTCAGTGGGGCCAGTGCTTGTCCACACCCCCACCCTACACTGCAACCCTATATCACGCACAACAGAAAGATATCCAGGGTGGTAATTACTGAGTCCAGGTTTGTCCCGGTTAAGCATTTTAGCCCGAAGTGCTCCTTGGTGTGAGAGGACAGGAATGGTGGGCACCCCCTCTCTCACTCCCCCGGGGTTCCCAGGGATTTGGAGCAGAGTTACTCCCAGACAGGACTTTTCTTCCCTCCATCCCCCCTTTCTATCCTTTTCCCCTTTCAGCTTCTCAAAGCATTGCCAGTGACTCCAGTTGGCAGTGCTCAGTTGTTCCTAGTGAGAGAGGGTGGCTTCTGGGTCTCTTGTGTGTCTGGGTAGTTACAGTGGCAGAAACCTCGTATGCCTGGACCCCATCCCTGCTGCAGCATTCCAGAGGCACTGCCTGCCCATCAGGCCCTCACTTGCTTTTCAGGGATACCCTGGTCTCTCAGGGCCAGAGAATCTGTCATATGTGTGTTGGTGCAGCTGGTTTGATCCCAGTGCCATGCAGAGCTGTTTTCTATACAAACGCTCTTTGTGCCCATCTCGAAGAAGAATATAAAAATGCCCCATGCTGTGCTCTTTTTCTTTGTTTTATATTTGGGCCATATCAGACAGCGCTCAGGGGTCACTCCTGGTCTGCACTCAGGGATCCCTCCTGGTGGTGCTTGGTATGGAATGGAGGGAGGGAACCAGGCCAGCCTCCCTGCTGTGCTGTGTCTCCAGCGCCTGTCTTGCAGTTCTTGCTGTGCTGCATGTTTAGTAGCTGACTAGGCCAGTTCTTCTTTCCTGATTCCACAGTCGGAAAATGAGTTCGTGGAGTTGTCACCAGCCCTGACACATGCTGGAAAGGTAGGGGGGTGGGGACCTGGCTGCAGAGATATAGGTTGTGGCTGAGCCTTGTGTCAGGAGAAGCTGAAAGGTTGGGAGGAAAATGTTCCTGAATGTCATCTGCTCATTCCAGTCTTCCCGGCCAAAGAGTGGCCAGAAGGACTTGGGTCCTTATCATGAGGAAGGACTGGTTTGAGCTTGTGAACAGGGAAGAACCAGCCTAGTTTCCCATGACCTGAAAGTATCTCCCAGAGGGGTCCTCTCTGTGCCCTCCTCTCTCCCTTGGGGAAGCGTTGGCCTGGCAGGTCAGGGTTCAGCTGACGTCCTGTTTCTTCTCCTGCAGGGACATGGGTGACATTCGGAGGCCAGATCTCAGATGAGGTGAGCAGCATTCGAGGTCTGGATGGAGGGGGAGCTTTTCAGGGCCTGGCCCTTTCCAGAGGGCCTGTCACCTGGAAAATGGGGAGCTTCTGGCTTTTCACAGCTTATGCCCTCCTAGCAGGCTCTGAAAAGGGAAAAGATATCAGTGCCCCAAGAAACAAGACTGTGCCCATCCTTTTGTCTGTGCCCAGTCCATTCCATCCCATATCCCACCCCAAGGTCAAAGGGACTGTGTGAGAACATATTGGGGGCTCTGGGGTCTGACCTCACCTCCTGACCGTAGGCACCCCTGTGGCTAACAGTGGCTGGAGGAGGGGGAAGCATGGCTGGACCTACCTGCCTCCCTAATGGCCCCTCTGTGGCTCCATGGACACAGGGTTGGGGGAGCCAAGGCCCTTCAGCTCCAGGGAGGGGGTCACATTGTGGTGGGGAGATGTGGCTGAGAACATGTCTGCTGGCTGGGACTGCGGGGTGTCAGGATGGGGGTCAGGTTTGTGGAGGAGCAGCAACTGTGAGCTGCCACTAGGGTGAGGCCCAGCCTCGGGATGGAGGGACCTCTGAGGGCTTCCGGCCACAGAGAAGGGGGCTCAGCCCTCAGAGAAGGAGCAAGAATGTCTCTCCAGCCTTGGGTCTCCAGCCTGCTGCTCTGGCCCAGGATGACCCGGACTTGAACTTCAGTTCTTGCAACTTGTCAGAAAGGCCAAGTGGATACTGGAGGAGGCCATTATACTGTTGTGGGGCAACACCCAACAGTGCTCAAGGGCTCACTCCCATCTTTGTGCTCAAGGCTTTCTTCTTGCTTTTCGATGATGGCTTCCTCCCAGGGGACTCAGGGGACATATGGGTGCTAGAGATTGAACTGGGGTCAGTTGCATGCAAAGCAAGTGCCCTGCCTCTTTCCAGCCTGCGAGTTTTTGTATTTTCTTTTTACCCTGGGAGTATTAGGTGGCAGTGCCGAGAGCTGTGATGCTGCCGGCTGAGGGGGTCACACCTGCCAGTGCACTTGGCACTGCATCCCACCACCATAGCATTGATCTGGTTTCCTTGCAGGTGGCCGAGCGGCTGATGACCATCGCCTACGAGAGTGGGGTCAACCTCTTTGATACGGCAGAGGTGTACGCCGCAGGGAAGTGAGCATCCAGGCCCCGGGTATCTGGGCAGCGGGTGGCTGGCTGTGAGCAGAGCAGAGCAGAGCAGGGGCAGCCCGTGGGGCCCTGCGAGGGGTGTGGAAGATCTGGGCTGAGGGGCGAGCAAGAAGACCCTGCGGCCACTCCCTGGAATACCCCTAGAAGCAGCTCTGCTCCTCACCCAAGTGAACCCGGGTCCCTGGGAAGGGCAAGGCATTTGTGTCCTCTGCGAGGGCTGTCAGCCCCCAACTTTCTGACATGAAAGTTTTGGAGATGAAGTGGGGAGAAGCCTGAGGGGATATGGGGGTTGCTTGGCCGAGACCTTCTGCTCTGTCACAACCTCCGAGGGACTTGGGGAGGGGTTCTGGAACAGAATGGGGGGGTGGTCTCTGGATCTGGTCCAGAGTAGAAAGGAGGACTCATCCCTGCTCTTTGTCTCTCACATTGTGGAAGGGCTGACCCTACCCTTCAGCAGCCAGAAAGCAAGGTTGGGACTGGGGGTGGTGGGAAGTGTGTATGGTGGTGTGTGTATGTTTGGGGGGTACTTTGGGTGCTGTAAAATGCCCCCCACAACTTACAGCTGAACTTATCCTGGGCAGGCCACAGTGCCAACTGCTCAACCCCAGGGGTTCCCATTTCCCTGAGCTCAGAGTTCCCTGGGGCACAGGGAGGTGGTGATAACACGGACCTGTGACTCAGCCTTAAGCTATCCAGGAATCCCCTGATAACTGTTGGGACAGGAGGGACAGTCCTGCTGGCCAGTAGGTACCAGTTGGATGCCTACAACCCCACGCAGTCCTGCCTCAGGACCCTGTTTCCTACTGGGCAGTGTGGGGTCCACTTGGAACTGGCAGGGCTGCAGACAGACAGGAGAACTCTAGTGTCTGTGCTCGATGCTTCCTTAGAGTGGGGCAGAGGACTGTGCAGGGTATCTTAGCCTCTAAGCCTCTCTCTGTCCGTCCGTCCCCCCCCAGGGCCGAGGTGATCCTGGGAAGCATCATCAAGAAGAAAGGCTGGAGGTAATGTTCCCACACCCCTGGTTGGTTTGTTTTTTGAGACTCTGCAGCAGGAAAGGGAAATCAAGTCAGGTGTAATGGGAGCAGGAGGGAGAGAAAAGGGAAGGGGTTGAGGAGGAGGAAGAAGTAGAGGAGGAAAGAGGCTAGTGGTGGCTGAAGGTGGTTCTAAGGATGCTCAGAGGTTACAGTCACAAGGTACAGAACAGGAAACAAGTTACTGGCCTTGCCCACAGCCCACTCTGGTTTGATCCCTAGCTCTGCACAAAGTCTCCCGAGTACCACCAGGAGTAATCCCTGAGCACAGAGATAGGAGTCCTCCCTGAGCACCACTAGGTGTGCCCCCAAAATCAAAACCAACCACCAATAAGACAGACAGGAGTGCACGGCTCACTGATGTCCCAGCCGGGCTGAGCCAACCAAACACTCCCTGAGGCTTTGCCCTGAGCCCCAATTCCTGTATTTCCACGAAGCTGTTCATGTATGACAAGATAAGACAGGCTCAACATGGCCAACATGCCCTGGGGATTCCTGCATGAGCCTGACCTGGACAGACTCCCACACCGTGGGTGGGTGGTGCCCCAGTCCTATGTCCTGCTGTTCTTCCAAGTGGCTGGAGCTCAGGAGTTTTGGGTGAGGGGGCTGACTCAGATGGAGGCTCCTGATCTTCAAGCCCATGTCCCCCAGGCCAGGTGCCACTGACTCCCATGACCCACAGCCTTCCAGGCATGTGGCTGCTGCTGTGTCTACCCTGGTCCTTGTAGTCAAGTTGTCCAGTGGGGGTAGATCGTGGTGGACAGCAGTGGTGTTTCTTGAGACCCAACCCCACTCTTCCCTGTATGTTTCTGTCTGGGCCCATGGACTCAGGCAGCTGGGGAGGATGGTGGCCTGAGCCCTTGACACCCCCAGTGGCAGCCGAACCCCTGCTCCTCTCCCAGGCAGCAGCAGACCCAGAGTAAGCTTCCCACAGTGACCTTCTGTTTAATAAGCTTACAGGACCATTCCTGCCACTCCCCACTTCATCTTGGCCTGGGGCACTTCCTGCCTGGCACAAGTCCCTTGGAAGGCTCCCAACTTCACAAAGGGGCCTCCACCTCATGGCAATATGCCTCACCCCTCCACCCTCCTCTTTTATACCACACCCCTCCACGCCTCACTCCTCCATCCTCTCTCCACACCTCACCCCTCCGCCATTCACCCTCTAGTTTTATCCCTCCATGCCTCACTCTGTGCCTCAACCCCCACGCCTCACTCCTCCATGACTCAACCCCCACACTTCACCCCCCACTTCAACCCTCCACACACCACCTTCCGGCCTGTTTATTGCCCCTACTCCCCTCACTACTCCCTCTCATCTGATTTGACTTTGGGCTCCCACCCACCAACTGTTCTTGGTTTCTGCAAGTCTCCCAGCATTTAAAAGGTGAGGCAAGGGCTGGAGACATAGAACAGTAGCAAAGGCCCTTGCCTTGCACACAAATGACTCTGGTTCAATTCCCAGCACTGCATAGGGTCCCCTGATCTCCACCAGGAATGATTCCTGAACACAGAGCTAGGATAAGCCTTGAGAACAAAGACTCAAAACCAAAAATGGCCTCAAACCAAAAATCTGAAGCATGAGATGGCCTCTGGAGGTCTAAGACTATGAGGTCAGGATGCAGTAAACTGTCACGAATTTAAATTTTTTTCTCTGTGTTTCTTTTACATACAGGAGGTCCAGCCTGGTCATAACCACCAAACTGTACTGGGGTGGCAAGTAAGTCCTTTGATTTCTCATCTTTGACACAAAAGCCAACCAAAAGTTTGTGGGTTGTTTTTTTTTTTTTGTTTTTTTTTTTTTTTTTTTTTTTTTTGGTTTTTGGGTCACTCCTGCATAGCTCAGGGGTTACTCCTGGCTCTATGCTCAGCAATCTTTCCTGGCAGACACATGGGACCATATGGGATGCTGGGATTCTAACCAATGACCTTCTGCATGAAAGGCAAACGCCTTACCTTCATGCTATCTCTCTGGCCCCGAGTTTGTGGTTTTGACCTTTCAAATAGCCATTTTCCACTGACTATCCTAAAATGGATTGGCTCAGAGAAAATGTTTTTTCTCATCCTAGAGAAAGAGCAAACCTTTTTGGAGCTGATTTTAGCAGAATTGACCCCAAAGAGAAATTTGGTGCAGAAACGTGGTCACTTGTTTCTGAGTCACACGTACATGGAGCATTTCAAATACCAGACTTAGAACCGTTTCTGAAATAGAGTCCAAATTTGGGGGAGAAAGGAAATAAGCAGAAGAAAAGCTCCTCAAATCTGCCAAAAGGCAGAGAGAGATTTGCAGGGAATGCAAAGATAAAAATATCCCGCCTGGCCTCACGTGGCGGGCTCAGAGTGCTGATCTGAGCAGAGGCAGGAAGAGGGATTCGTGCTGCCCAGCTGAGGAGTGGCCTTCCCAGGGTGCGGGCAGGGCCCCTTCCAGCTTGCAAAGGCTGATTCGGGTCCTCGGCACGTGACCCTTCTGGGGTCTTCTCCCAAAATAGACCAAAGTGCATCAGGCCCAAGGAGAGGGCATGGTGGGGAAATCTTTGCCAGGGTGCGTGACATCTACCTGGGCTCCACATCCAGCACCATGAAACCAACTGCCACTGACTGGCCACCTGGTGCCAAGACAGTGAGGTCAAGAGCAGGTCGTTAGGAATCTTCCATGGGACATGTCAACACAGCCATGGCTAAAAGAAAACAGGATGTAATTGGTGAAACCAGTGGTGCTTCTTTGGGTTTTAGGTTCCCTGACACCCGCCCCCCACACTAGTGCCCAAGCTGAGGGACCCTGTGGAACTAATTCTGAGGATCTGCTACAGGGCTCCGCCATGCAAAGCACTGTCTCCGGCTGTTTTGTTGATTTTATTTTACTAATGCCTGTACCTGGCTTAGAACAAAATAAAAGACTAAAGTGAAAAGCCAAACTAACAGAAACCTAAAATGTGTGGGTGTTCTTGGGCACACATTGTATTGCTGATTTTTATTTTGTTTTTGAGCCAGAAAGCTGGAACTCAGACTTTCATGCCCATTGTTCTCTATTTAAAATAAAGCCGTGGGTACAGCATCCTGTGATGTGTGTCTGGCCATGGATGCTTCTAAAGAAGTGCTTGGGCCCCACCTGTTCTTCAGGTAGAAGCAGGAGCCAGGCCTTCTGCAAGGGCCATCTCCCCTCCCTAGCCTGGTGAATGCGGAGACACTAAGTGACGCTGAGAACCGGGTTCACTGCCTGAGTCCCCATCTCCTGCTCAGCTCATGTTGCAGATCTTAGTGGCTTGGGTGGGCGGCTGGCCCTGACCCAGATTTGTCTGCTGAGGGAGCCCCCAGCTGAGGAAGACTCAGGCATGCAGCCCATTTGGAAAGAAAGGCAGCTACTCTTTCTTTAGCAAGATCCTTTCAAGGCTTGTTTGAAATGTGTCTTGCTCTGAGATGTGGACAATGCCCATAGCAGGCCAGGATGCCCAACATTGTGGTTCTGTTCAGGAGATGTGGGCCGATCTCCACGTCCATGTGTTGCTGGCAGGAGTGGAGACCAGGCAGCTGTGCCAGAGTGAGGCCAGCCAAACCAGTGCGCTTGCCTGGGGCTTTGCAGAGAGAAGGGGCACCATGTGCCTGCCCCCGGGGGCGGAGTTTGTCAAGAACTGGCTCTAAAATTAGCATCATTTCAACTCAGTGATTCTTCTGTACTTTTGCAAGAGCGATGTAGGGGAGAACCTCATTGCCCCTCCCAGCCATCTCTCTCTCCCTCCCTCTCTCTCTCTTTCGGCAGGGCTGAGACAGAGCGAGGGCTGTCAAGAAAGCACATCATTGAAGGTGAGTCCCTCCTGGCTGGGAGAAGCCCCATACACAGGGTATGAGGGAAGCAGAGACCATGTAGGAGATGAAGGAATTTTCTAGAACTCTTCTCACCTCTAGAAATTTCTAGAATTCTTCCCATAGCTGAGAATCTAGAAAAGGTGCTCCCAAGTTGCTTTTAAAAAAGATTTAATTTGGTGGCCGAAGAGATAGCACAGTGGTAGGGCATTTGCCTTGCAAGCAGCCAATCCAGGATGGACGGTGGTTTGAATCCCAGCATCCCATATGGTCCCTCATGCCTGCCAGGAGAGATTTCTGAGCGCAGAGCCAGGAGTAACGCCTGAGCACCTCTGAGTGTGACCCAAAAACAAAAACCAAAAGATTTAATTTGTTGGAGGGGCTTTGGGACATACCCAGTGATCAATTGGTCCAGGGTTTGCTCCCAACCTGGGCTCGGGACATTTTGGTGCGGGGGAACCTGAGGCACCCGAGGCATGTATGTGCTGGTGGTACCATCATGCCTTCTCGGTTTCTCCAGCTTGTGACTTGGTGTGTGTAGTGAAGACTAATTTGCACATCACAGAATGATCAGAGTTAGACCCACTCTGAGTGTACAGTGGGTGGTTCCAAGGATAAGGCCAGAGGTAGGAAATTATCACTGTCATTTAAGATTTACCTTTGGGGGGCCGGGAAGGTGGCGCTAGAGGTAAGGTGTCTACCTTGCAAGCGCTAGCGTAGGACGGACCGCGGTTCAATCCCCCAGCGTCCCATATGGTCCCCCCAAGCCAGGGGCGATTTCTGAGCGCATAGCCAGGAGTAACCCCTGAGCTTCAAATGGGTGTGGCCCAAAAATCAAAAAAAAAAAAAAGATTTACCTTTGGGACACACCCAGCAGTGCTCAGGCTTCCTCCTGGCTCTGTGCTCAGGGATCTTCCTGGTGATGCTCAAGGGTTACTCCTGGCTCTGCACCTAGGGATCACCCCTGGATGCAGGGGATCAAACCCAGGATGGCTGCATATAAGGCAAGTGCCCTCTGTACTGTGCTCTCACTGGCTTCTCATTAAAATTGTTTCATCACCATAAGAAGAAATCTTGGGGCCATGACTCAGCCCTCCTTCCCTCCAGCGACCTTTCTGACAGCTCAAAGCAATCCTAAATCCTGCTGCTTACAGTCACATGGGGGGCTATGGGCCCTCCAAATGGGCTCCACACCTCTGTCCTGTGTCGAGCTCCTCTGGCTTCTCTTCTTTAGATGATGATGTGCTTCAGTGTTTGTCCAGGAACCTGTGGGAGAAGGTCGGGGTCCTTCCCTGTTACTATTAGGAAGACAGCTGCAGTGAGCTGGTGATATCAAACTTCCACGAGCCATGGTACTTCCACATCGCAGCAGGGGAAAAAAAAAACACCTGGAAAATAACCTGAGGTGTGGAATCTTGTGCTGTCACTTGCACAGGGCAGTGCAGAGCTCGGAACTGCAAATCCAGCAGCCTGAAGCCTCCAGCAGTTTCAACCATCAACTCAGTTGAGGGATGATGACAGATGTGGTGGTTATTTCTCTCTAGCATGTGTACATGGTGTGAATATTTCATACCAGCAAGAAGCAATGAGTGGCAGGGAGCTCTGTATCCCACAACATGGATCTCCTTTTGGAAGGATTTCCGAAAAGCCCTCAACTTTTGTAGCTTTCGATGCATGACTGATCGTGGAGCAGACTTTTCCCTCTTCAGAAAGAATTGGATTTCGTGGACTATGAGTGTCCCAGAATGGAGATTGACCTCTCAGTGCACAGCTTCTAATTGGGTGTGGTTAATGAGGTCCAGTCCAGGCTCTGTCCTTGTCTCCATGCAGTCCTACAGCCTGCTGTGTCCTCCCAACTAGCCCCTCAGTTCCAGGGCTTCACTGCATGCCTCTGCTCACTTACACTGAGGCTCAGAAACAGACACACTTCATAATGGCTACACTTTGCTTTTTGTCCGTTCAGATACCTTTTATGAGCACACTCACTCATACTCACTTTGTGCCTTTGCCTTTGCCTTCTAAAATTTTATAAACAAACATACAAATGTCTATCCTTATGCAAATGGCCCAGTGCTGGCTGGGGTTTCATAATCTCAGGAATAAAATTCAGTTTAATGTGAAATTATTTTCTAAAAGCAGGAAAACCCTTTATGTGCTTATCGATAAACTTGCTACCAGGTTCGATCTTTCTTATATAATTATATGCTGCTTTTTCTGGAATCCAGTGCTCCATTCTAAACAGCTCTTCCCTGCAGTTATTTATCTTGATTTTATTATCTAGGGACCCTGTGTACACCTTGATGTTTACTCTGTCAGATATTTTCTCTCAACTTCTCTTCTCCACGTTAATTTCTTTCCTCTGCAACCATAGTCTGAGAGGTAGTTTGGGGTTTGTAGACTTTCATCCCTACTTGGAAGTTGGAATCTTTCCTATACACCAACAGAGACAAGAGTTTTGAAATACAAAATAGCTATTTTGAAATAATTTAAATTTTAAAATATTTATTAGATAAATAATTTATCACTGGGGGATATTTCCTGAATCCAGAATTTTAAAGCCTGATCACGGAAGGTAAAAAAATAATTACGTACGTACACATTTACAGATGTAGAAGTTATATATATGTCTCCTTCCTTCCTTCCCCTTCCTTCCTACCTTCCTTCCTTCCTTCCTTCCTTCCTTCCTTCCTTCCTTCCTTCCCCTTCCTTCCTTCCTTCCTTCCTCCTTCCTTCCTTCCTTCCTTCCTTCCTTCCTTCCTTCCTTCCTTCCTTCCTTCCGTCACACCCGGCAGCGCTCAGGGGTTACTCCTGACTCTATGCTCAGAAATCGCTTCTGGCAGGCTCAGGGGGCCATATGGGATGCCGGGATTCAAACCACTGTCCTTCTGCATGCAAGGTAAACACCTTACCCCCATGCTATCTCTCCGCCCCCAGTTGTCTGTATCTTTCGACTGTTTCAAAATCTTACATACGGGGCTGGAGATATAGCACAGCGGTAAGGCATTTGCCTTGCATGGAGAAGGACGATGGTTCGAATCCCGGCATCCCATATGGTCCCCCGAGGCGGTTTCTGAGCGTGGAGCCAGGAATAACCCCTGAGCACTGCCGAGTGTGACCCAAAAACCAAACAAACAAAAACAAAACAAAATCTTACATACAAGATCCATACATCTTACATACAAGGTTCAGCTAATGGACAATTGCGGACGGACATGCAGCTGTGCTTGTGACTGGCTCTGCAGTGTTTCTACAGCCTGGCTTGCCACGTCCTCTCTCCTTTGCAGTGTCCACGGTCACTTGAGCTGTGGTTCATGTTTCTTCTGTCGTGCAGGAGCGGGTGACTGTGCCTGTCATCGCTGGCCTCTCCACCACTGAGACTTAGCTAGGTCTTACAGGGGTTCAGCGGTGGGGCAGTATGGGGGGCCCTAGGGTACCCTGAGACCTTGGTGCTCCTGAGCTCTGGCACCACCACTACCTCTGACTCCTCTCCCTGCCCAGTGGCTGCTTCAGGATCCAGGATTAAAACATTGTTGTGATTGTATTATTTTTATTTAGTGATGTCAGCCGCTGCCTAGGTGTTCCCCCTCATCACCAGCTATTGTATTTGTCATAAACCCAGGAAAACACACAGCTCAGAACGCATGGGCCAGGCGAGATCCTGAGCATAGAATGAGCCTTCAGTTTACTGCCATTTAGAAAATCTTCTCCTGAAAGGCCCTTTCATGACCAAGACCTTGGCTAAGACTCAGTGGTGGGCCATGTTCACTCCATGCTCAGTGCTTGGGACTGCAGAGAAATAAGCAGATCAGAGTTTTCGTGCCAACAACGATGGTGGCAATCTCTGGGCAGACGCACAGCAAGTTTCATTGGACCCAAATCTACTTGCATTTCGGATAGTCACCAATGTTGTAATGTGACTCACAACATTGGCCCGGGGTCAGGAGACAGAACAACAGTCAGGATGCCCAATCCAGCTTAGTTTCCAGCACCACTTGCTCCCTTGAGCATCACCAGGTGTAGCCCCAGAGGCCCCAACATTTGCGGGTCCTGGGATCCTCAGCACCACAGGGACTGAGCAACACCACATCCTCAGACACTTGCTTTGGACCAAGGATCCAGTTGGCTGAAAGAAGCAGTGAGTACCCTTGGGAGGCCACAACAAACACAAGCCCTCTCGGATCTCAGCAGATGCAGAAGAACCCCTTGGTAGGAGTTTGGCTCAACCTATTCCTATTCTGCCTATTCCCCAAAATTCAGAGAGAATGAATCTGACTCTTGTATCAAAGGATAACTTTCTTTGCAGGCAGGGAACCCAAGACCTGAGATGCTCAAGAGACTGGATCACAGACTGATGTGGGAGATGTGGGTTGGAACACTGCAGGGTCCCTGAGCACTGGACTGGAAGTATGAGTGTGGTCCCAAAACAAACACAGTTACCAAGCTTGTCAGATGCCTGCCCAGATTTGAAGATGTCAGGGAACAGTGGAATGAGAGCTTGGTGGGCATGTTCCTGCTGAGATGAGGGGGTCTGCAGACCCCAGCGAAGGGTCATTCTTTTTAAGACAAACGCCTTAAAAAGTCAGTGTTTGAGCCAGAGATAGCACTGGCCTAGTACATATCCTCCCTGATTTGATCTCTGGCATTATAGGGTATCCCTAGGAGTTACTTCCCAAACTGAGTATCCCATAAATTCCAGGAGCAGCCTTAGACCCTCTACTCTGCTGGCGGGGCTGCCCTAGATACTGCTTCTAGAAGCCTCAAAGTTTCCAGAACTCCGCAGGCACTCCGTTTTCATCCAGGGAATCTGTGGCTGGACGGTTAGCCTGTTTGAACAGTGAAACAGTGAATTTAAATCAGCAAAGTCCAGGTGTGCGCAAGCCTCATTTAGCATGCAATTAATTTTATGTCTATAATGAAGAGGAAGAAGCTCGCCTTCCGGGGGAATTAAATAGACTTATGAGGAACCGCTGCCTCATGGAAATGAAAGAAAATAATTCCCCAGCGCTGCCTGTCCCTAGGGTTGGTGCTGGTGATGCTGAGCTTGTACATCATAGCTTGAATCTGTTCTGTGTCAGGGGGTGATCTCTGGGCAGGAGTGAAGTCAGTTCTCATGGGAACGCATTGCAATGCTTGGGGCTGTGAAGTTAGTGCTTGTACTAAATGTTTTGTTTGTATTTAAACTCTCACACTCAGGCCAGAGCAGTAGTATAGCTGGGAGGACATTTGCCTGGAACCTGGCCAATGCAGGTTCATTTCCAGCATCCCATATGGTCCCCTGAGCTCCCCCAGGAGTGATCCCTGAGTGGAGAGCCAGTTACCTTTGGGTACCACTGATGTGGCCCCAAAACCAAATTAAATGAAATAATTTTCACACTCTTCTTTTACCACTTTCAAATCTTTTTTGTTTTTGTTTTTTGGTTTTTCGGGCCACACCCATTTGATGCTCGGGTTACTCCTGGCTAAGCAGTCAGAAATTGCCCCTGGCTTGGGGGGACCATATGGGACGCCGGGGGATTGAACCGCGGTCCTTCCTTGGCTAGTGCTTGCAAGGCAGTCACCTTACCTCTAGTGCCACCTCACCGGCCCCACCACTTTCAAATCTTCATCTCTTGTAGTGACGTTTATATATATATATATATATATATGTATGTATGTATGTATGTATGTATGTTTTGTTTCTTCCCAGAGGATGGGGTGGCAGAAATAGTCGAGGATGGGAGTGAATGGCAGTACATGGCAGGAACAGCAGGCCTGACCTCATTTGAGGGGCTCCTGTGTGACACCTGCAGTAATGGCTCTGGCCATCTCTTGATCCCTCCTCTTCACCCTGCAATGGCCCGTGGCAGAATGTGTCATGCCTATGCACTTTGCAGGAGGAAAGGAGCCAGACACAGGCATTTCCCATCTGCCCCAGTGCTACCACTTGCATCCCACCAAATCTGGTTCTAATACCAGGTACTACACATAATTCTTGAGCAGAGTCAGGAGTCACTCCTCATTAAAAGGAGGGACAGTTACTGAGGAAATGCAGGGGAAGATCAAGCATGTCTCACCCCTCTGCACTTCGGCCGCAGACTTGGAGGTCCACGGGACTTTGGCCTATCTTTAGCACTGACTGTGTCTCACACAGGCTCACACACACACACACACACACACACACACACACACACACGGTGTCTGGGCAGGGGCTGGGTCATAGGGTGGGTCCCTGTGGGGACGCAAGCATGTCAGAGAACACACCTCATATCACTCGACCCTTTTCCACTCTCAGGGCTGAAGGGCTCCTTGCAGAGACTGCAGCTCGAGTACGTGGACGTGGTGTTTGCCAACCGGCCAGACGGCAACACTCCAATGGAAGGTGAGTGAGTGAGTCTTTGTGCTTTCAGCAGAATCCTCAGTACTTTCAGGGTGTTGCACTGAATCTGCACTTTAGAAGGGCACTTGGAGCACCATGATTCTTCCAGCCCATGATCAGACAATGCTGTCCCATTTCCTGTGTCCTGTTCTTAGCAATGATTCATTCTTCTTATGGTGAGACTTTCAATCTCCTTTGTTAAGTATATTTTAGGTATTTGATGTTGCTGGATATTTTTGCAAGGATTGTCTTTAAATTTTTTTCTCTTCTAGCACATTATTTACATATAGTTACGCCACATTGTTATTTATTAATTTTTTAACTTGCTACCTTAATGTATGGTTTATTGTGTCTAAGAGTTTTTGGGTGGGGTCTTTTGGGATTTTCAATGTATATCATCATGTTTTTCTGTTTTTTTTTGTTTTGTTTTGTTTTTGGGTTTTTGGGCCACACCCGGTAACGCTCAGGGGTTACTCCTGGCTATGTGCTCAGAAGTTGCTCCTGGCTTGGGGGACCATATGGGACACCGGGGGATCGAACCGCGGTCCGTCCAAGGCTAGCGCAGGCAAGGCAGGCACCTTACCTTCAGCGCCACCGCCCGGCCCCTCATGTTTTTCTGTAAATGTAGGTTGATTTGATCTTTTTCTTTATCATGGTGTGAGCTTTTAGAGCTCTGAACTTCCCCCTTAGTTCTGCTCATGCTGTGTCCCACAGGTTCTAGTAGTTTGTATTTAGTTTAGGCTTTGGGCCACACTGGTGATGCCTAGGGTCTACTCCAGACTCCATACTCCATATTCAGGTGCTTGGGGGATTATATGGGGTGTTGAGATTAAATCCAGGTTGTCTGTGTGCAAGGCAAGAGCCTTACCTGTTGTGCTACCTTTCAGACCCCTCTAGTAGTATGATTTTTCTTTTTGTTTCTTTTGCTTGTTTTTTTTTTTTTGGGGGGGGGGACCATATAGGATGCCGGGGATTGAACTCAGGGCGGGAACTTGCAAAACAAATGCCCTTCTTGCTATACTCTTGCTCTAGCCCACAGTTGTATGCTTTTATTTGGGGGGGGGCACACCCATTTGATGCTCAGGGGTTACTTCTGGCTAAGTGCTCAGAAATCGCCCCCGGCTTGGGGGGAACCACATGGGACACCGGGGGATCAAACCTCGGTCCTCCCTTGGCTAGCGATTGCAAGGCAGACACCTCTAGCACCACCTCTCTGGCTCCAGTTGTATGTTTTTTATTCTCATTTGATTCAGGATATTTTTTATTTCTTCTTTGATCTAAATGTTATTTACAATCTGTTGTTTTGTTTCTAGATATTTCATCATTTTTTTTTTTTTTGTGATTTTTGGGTCACACCCGGCAGTGCTCAGGGGTTATTCCTGGCTCCATGCTCAGAAATTGCTCCTGGCAGGCACGGGGGGGGGGGGGGGGGAACCATATGGGACGCCGGGATTCGAACCGATGACCTTCTGCATGAAAGGCAAACGCCTTACCCTCCATGCTATCTCTCCGGCCCCTATTTCATCATTTTTTTTTTTTTGGTTTTTGGGCCACACCCGGTTGACGCTCAGGGGTTACTCCTGGCTATGTGCTCAGAAATCGCCCCTGGCTTGGGGGGGACCATATGGGATGCCGGGGGATCGAACCACGGTCCTTCCTTGGCTAGCGCTTGCAAGGCAGACACCTTACCTCCAGCGCCACCTACCCGGCCCCCTATTTCATCATTTTTAATGATTTACTTTATGATTGATTTCTACTTTTGTGCTGTTTCTGAGCAGAGACTTGGTATGATTTGTGTTTTTGTGATTTTTGTGGATGTTTGAGCTGTATCTTATCATCTGACTTGTCTTACAAAATGTCCCATGTACCATGTGGAAGAATGTGGATTAGTTTGGGGCATGGAGGATCCTGAATAGGTCATTACACCTGGCTCTAGTTCCTCTTGCTTCTTTCCTGATGGTCTCTCTAGCTTATCTATTCAGAAATGATCATGGATACTGAAGTTGGCCACTTGGTACAGTACTTGATACTATTATCTATCAGATTACTGGGTTCTACCCAATAAGTATTCATACTCCACCCTAGAGTGTGATCTGGTGATGGGATTACTGGATCCCTTCCTACTTGGTATTCATTCCTTCTCCACCATAGGGTGTGGTCTGGTTCTTGTGAATAAAAGCCTGGGTTTCAGAAAGGAAGAGTCTAATTCTTCGGTCTTTCTTCATTAAGCTGCTTTCCTTCTTAGGAGCTGAAGGTGTATGTGTGATGGGGTTCTTGGCTTAAGTGTTGGAATTCCTGAGCCCATTCTTGCACCTTTTCACTGAATGGATTAGTTTCTGCGTTGATATTTGCTTCCTGACCAGTGTGTCTCCAGGTCCCAGTTTTGGAACTGAGGCTTCTCTTTCAGTCATCCATCTAACTCCGCAGTCTGTTAGAGGTCACCTTGTAAATGTGGTTGCTTGTTATTTGGGGCCACAGCTGTCTGTGGCATTTTGCCTTCTTGACCTGTTAGTCTTTTAGTTAATGTGCAACGTCCCCTAAGTCTTTTAGTATCTCTAGTTTGATGCTTTTTGGTCTGGACCCAGCAATGGCTTCCCACCTCCCATTAGTTCGTCAATTGTCTTCTGGCCACTGACTCCGAGCTTGTATTGATCACGAGGCTTGCATGTCTCCTAAAAGCAACAGAAGGATGGTTGTTTCCACATCCACCCTGTTCTTCTGGGAAAGTTCAGTGCATTGACATTTAGAGGAACCGCTGACCCGGAAGTGTTTGTGAGTCTCTGTGGGGAGTTTTGCTGGTGTTGTTCATGGTTCCTTTGCAGAGGTGGCTAAGGCACCTATTTTAAACCTTCCTCCACCCCCTGTGAGCATGTCCATCCTGGTTTCCTAACACACATGTCCAATCACTCTAATGTAAATGGGTTCAAATGCCAGTCTCATGCATCTGATTAGTACCCTGC
Source organism: Suncus etruscus (assembly GCF_024139225.1). Taxonomy (NCBI): domain Eukaryota; kingdom Metazoa; phylum Chordata; class Mammalia; order Eulipotyphla; family Soricidae; genus Suncus; species Suncus etruscus. Next base: position 66,601,811 of record NC_064853.1, on the reverse strand, counting down.
AGGGCTTTTAGTCGAATTAAGTCTGAAACAAGACAGGAAGCTTCAGGTCTGCACAATCAGAGCCAGAAAAAGCCTTTTGTCTTCCCCCTTTCCAGAACCGCCTTTGGACCCAATTAGCTGTTCCCTCCCTCTTGTCGGGAGGAAGCAGCAGAAAGTGTTGGTGGGTGGAGAAGCTGCCACTGGGCGGGCGCTGACCCCAAGGGCCGCTGCCAGGCTTTCTCCTCGTCCCTCTTCTCAGTTATTCCTCCTGCAGCGCATCTGCTGCACCATCTGTCTCTGCCACCATTGCTGGCAACAGAACTGGTCCTGGGTCCAGAGAAAACCAGCCCAGACACCTCATTTCTTCTTCTCAGGAAGCTGTTTTTCCTCCTTAAAGTGGCTGAGAGTCCCTCCTGCCAGAGCCTCCACTCCCTCCTCACCCCCAAACACGCCATGCGCTTCCCACTCTTGGCTCAGCTCCTCTGACGTGAGAAAGAAGGTTCCAGCAAGAAAGGTTCCAACTGAAGGCAGCCAAGCCCAGAAGGTGCTCCCTGGTGCCAGGCGGGTGGTGAAATCTGTGCCCACCCACAGCTCCAGGGGGGACAGTGCTGGCTCCAGGCGCAGGCAGGAAGGAGGTAGACAGAAAGGAAGAGATCAATCCTTGCAGTTCCTATAGCTTTTCAAATGGGGAAAAAAGGCCCACTCTCATGCTGGTCTGAAAACACGATGATGATTTTTGGTGAGATTACATTTTCATTAAACTTAACTTGAAAGACACTTGCAACAGAACTCCCTCATTTTTCATGTGGAGCTTTTTGCCAAAAACAGTTCATCCCAAAGAATCCCTGAGTCATTAAATATTTATTCCCAACTTTAATTGAAGCTTAAATTATGTCTCGCTAGTAGGTCAGTACAGACATAAAACAAATCAGATGTTTTTACTCCAAATAAAAGAAACCAGATCAGGGGCCGGAGAGATAGCATGGAGGTAAGGCGTTTGCCTCTCATGCAGGAGGTCATCGGTTCGAATCCCGGCGTCCCATATGGTCCTCCCGTGCCTGCCAGGAGCAATTTCTGAGCCTGGAGCCAGGAGTAACCCCTGAGCACTGCCGGGCGTGACCCAGAAACCACAAAAAAAAAAAAAAAAAAAAAAAAAAAAAAAAAAAAAGAAACCAGATCAAAGTGAATTTCACTTCATCCCAGAATATCATCATGGCAAGCAACTCATTCATACTTTTATGAAGCCATGTTTTTTGTCACTGCATTTGAGTGGGCATATAGGAATGTTTATGGATGCCCAAACGAATAGCAATATTCAAGATTGCTATTGGAATAGCATCCAAAATGATCTATTTCTAGAGCACCAGAAACATCAAAGGCTTGATAAACATTTATTGGATAAGTTGGTGAAATTATAGGTAGATGGATATATGAAAAGTGGGTGGGTGGATAGATGGAAGGTGAGTGGATGGATGGATGGTGATGAGCAGATGCTGGGGGTGAATGGATAGGTAGGTGGATGGGTGGATAGATGGATGGATGATGGAACCGTGGGTGGAGGGATAGCTATATGGATGAATGTATGGGTGATGGAATTGATGCAGTGATGGATGACGGAATAGTGGATGGAAGTGAAAGATAGGTAGAGAGATGGATAGATGAAGAAACAGTGGTGAAGGATGGTGAGTAGATGGATGGACAAATGGTGGATGAGTAGGTGCATGGATGGATGGGTGGTAGGAGGGTGAGTGGAGGGACAGTGATTGATAGATGGTGAAGGGGTGTGTGGGTGGATAGGTGAATAGATAAATGATAGAGCAGTGGATGAGGGATGATTATATAGATGCATGGAGGAGTGAACAAGTGCTTGAGACTGTCAGAAAGAAACCATAGTCAACCAGATCCAACTGCATTGCCTCCAGGTATTCAGAAATCTAATTTGATTTCCTAACATCTCCCGATATCTGGTGCCTAATCTGGTTCAATGTATTTTAACACGATGTGAAGGGCAGGCTTCAGGAAATAGTGAAGGGCAAGACAGATGAGGTAGCTGCTAGGGGCCCTTCCTGACAGTTTGGCCATAGCTCAGACCTTTCCTGATTAAGTGACGGAGTGACTGAAACAGGGGTTGGGCTTGGTGACTACCCCAGCTCAATTCACATTGTATGCCTATGCATATGTGTTTATATACCTGCTGTAGGGCTGGGGTGGGACCCAGCGCTGGGAATGGCCATGGGGATGGGGCAATACCCCAGGGTACTCTAGTTTCCACTCAGTCAGCACCCAGGGGATGCTCCCAGAGTTACTGTGCAGCCCCAGCTCTTCACAGCACTCAGGACTGAGGACTGTGGACCTTCACCTTCCAGGGGGACATTTTCTGGGGCTGTCCACTCTGGGTGTCAGGTGCAATGCTAGAGTTTAGGTTTGCTCTGCTGGGATCCCTGTCTGATGGGGTGCTGTAGGACAGACGGGCTCACTGGTCCCCACACTTCACAGGCCCCTTGGTGGTTCATGCAGCTGTGTTGCCCTCTAGTGGACATACGAGGCAGTGCCGCATGAACCCACTTAACAGACCCGGTACCAGCCTGCCTGTCCAGGCTCACCTCCATGAAGATGAGGCAGTGGCAGCTTGAAATGAAACTCAGTGTCCTGCCCGAAGCCTGCTTATCCTTCTACCTGGCTCACGGGGGTGACCTCATTATGCCAGCCCGGCCCCTCAGCCAGCTTACAGCTTAATTCAGATTTTGGACTGCCCTGGATCTCTGCATCCTTGGGCCACTGTGGGGCTTGCTGAAGGTTCTAGGCTGCTGCTGTGTCAGAGACCAGGAAGTGAGGGAGAGCTCTGTGTGCCTGTGCATCTTCGGTCACTACAACAGCTGCTTAACTCAGCTAAGCCAATCTCTTCTGTATGACAAAAGTACTGCATCAGTTTGTAAACTTGTGGGAGGAGCGTGCTCCAGGGACTCACCATGCTCTCTGTTCCCACAGAGATCGTTCGCGCCATGACGCATGTCATCAACCAGGGCATGGCCATGTACTGGGGCACCTCCCGTTGGAGTGGCATGGAGATCATGGTGAGGAGAGTGCCGGGCTGTCATCCCATCCACACCTTGTCCACACTGAGGCCATCTCAGGCTTTCCTGACAGCTCACCACATGCTCCAGCCCCATGATCTGGGGAGGCCCAGGAATCACTCCCCATCTGGCATGTGGGGGCAAGTGAAGCTCCTGGCTCCTGTGCAGACGAAGAACAAAACGACCAAGAGAGCAAGCAGGGCGAGGGCACAGGCCTTGCATGTGGCTGGCCCTAATCCCACCCAGCTCACAGGACCCAGCACAGCATAGGTCCTTTGAGCACAGCCGGGGAGGCTCCCAAACAACTAAACCAAGAATGACCTGTGTGGGAACACACCTCATAGCTGAGAGATGCTGACTTGCCCACACTCCCAAACCGTGTTAAACACCTTCACTGGGCATCGCCTGCTGATCCCACATCACTTCTTTAGACCATCTGGGTCTTTCTTCCCTGGGCCCCTTCAAATCAACTAACTTTCTTTAGGAAAGTCCTACTTGGGCCCACCCGCACCCTCCCAGAAGTCTTCCCAGATCTCCCTGATGGGGCCTCTTACCTGGCTGGTCTGTTCTGATTCTGTGCCAAGTTCCTTACAGGCCTCCTGGGACACCTTCACCCTCACATGCCTTGTCCCCACAGGAAGCATACTCAGTGGCGAGGCAGTTCAACCTGATCCCGCCCGTGTGTGAGCAGGCCGAGTACCATCTGTTCCAGAGGGAGAAGGTGGAGGTGCAGCTGCCTGAGCTCTACCACAAGATAGGTAGGGCCCTTCGAGCGAGTGGACTAGGGTGTAGCCCAGGCCTGGTTGAGGGGACACCGCTGTTTAGAGACATGACCGGCCAGGGAGGGCGGGCACAAGTATGTCTGATCCATGTTACCTGCCATGTGCTGTGTGGTATCTCATTGGGTGTTGGGCATTGTCCACACTGCACCAAGAGCTAATGCAACAAGTGGGGAAATAACTGCTTCATGGAGAAAGCATATGGTTCCCATCCCCATGAGTCTGGGATTCTTGATACCCCAGGTGCTGTGCTGGCCATGCCTGACAGGTGGCTCTGCTGGTCATCCCACTACCCACTGTTCTTCTCCACAGGTGTCGGAGCCATGACTTGGTCCCCGCTGGCTTGTGGCATCATCTCAGGAAAATACAGGAACGGGGTGCCTGACAGTTCTAGGGCATCCCTCAAGGTATTGCCTCCTGCTGGGTTCTGAAACCCTAAATCCCAGGGTGGATTCTGCTGCTGTCATGTATACAAGTGAAGAGCATGTGGGAACCACCATTGGCTGCCCTGCCAAGGGCAAAGTCACTGCCCCAGTTCTCACCTCATTTTTAATTCTTTCCTCCACATACAAACCTCCCTGTAAATCACCTTAGGCATGGGGATGCTCCCTCCTTCAGTTATTCAGTCTGAGGGGACAACACAGGGCTGGCCTGGGGTCATCTCGCATCTCTAGTCCTGTGACGGCCTCTGTGAGGCTGGGACTCAAGGGGGAGAGCCAGAGACGGCTTTCACAACACAGGGAGCACATACACACACATACAACACACATGTATGTGTGGACACATGCATGCACACACTGCCCTTGCAACTAAGAGTAGCCATGTGTGGCTGCCACAGGACCCACACATACAGTGTGGAGTGAAGGACAGACCAGCTACGACCAGGCACAGGGCACTTCTGGGGTAACCATAGATGCATTTGTCCGGGCAAAGCTGGAAACTGCAATGAGAAAGCTGGGTCTTCAGGAACCTTTGGGGAAGCCTCTAAAAGCAGTCAGCAATCTCATAGATGGATAGACTGTGGGGCAAGCACCTGCCCTTACTCCCTACTTCCCCATGTGATGGACTATGGCCCTGCTGTGTGCAGCAGAGCTGAAAGCAGAGTGCAGGAAAGGCTGTGGTCACTGTCTCACTGTCCTTTTGTGACACCCATCACTGCCTGCAGGCTGCTGTGCCCTAGGAGTCCCTGGGCCTTGTCCCTCACTCAGCTAAGCAGCCCCCAAGGTCTGCAAGTACACACATCAGTACATGTATATACATAGGCACCGCCACACATGTACACAAACATGCAGAAAGCCCCCTCTGCTGAGGAGCAGATGGAGCTGCTTGTGATCAGGGCGAGCCAGGGCCCCCTGGGCAGCCGAGGGGTGCCATAACTGTTCCCCTGTCCTCAGTGCTACCAGTGGCTGAAGGAGCGCATTGTCAGTGAGGATGGCCGGAAGCAGCAGAGCAAGCTTCAAGAGCTGGTCCCCATCGCAGAGCGGCTGGGCTGCACTCTGCCCCAGCTGGCTGTGGGTGAGTCCCAAGGAGAGCTGAGTGGCCCCAGAAAGTGTGTTGGGGGTAAATGCAGCAGGCCAGATGCAATCTGGGATGGGTCTCATATCTCTCACAGAACTACAACTCCCGAGGTGGTGCCATGTGGAGACTCGCACCTTCCCAGCCTAGTGCCCTCCTCTGGCTCCTTTTTTTTTTTTTGGGTTTTTGAGCCACACCCGATGACGCTCAGGGATTACTCATGGCTATGCGCTCAGAAGTCGCTCCTGGCTTGGGGGATCATATGGGACACCTGGGGATTGAACCACAGTCTGTCCTAGGCTAGCGCTGGCAAGGCAGGCACCTTAACTCTAGCGCCACCGCCCGGCCCCTGGTTCCCCCTTTAGTACATGGTCTCACTAACAGCTAAAAGGCAGGAGGCAATCAGGAAAATCCAACAGTGCACGAGCAGATTCTAGAAAGAAAGAGTTAAGATGAGGCAGGGAAGGGGTGGAAAGATGCTATAAGGGCCCAGCACAGGCTCCATACCAGGCACCTTCTGGTCTCTGGGCTCTGCCAAAGGCTGTCAACCTTCCCAACAGCAAGTAGATACCTGCCCCACAGAGCTTCTGGTAGTGATGTGAGCACTGAACCAGAAGTCCACATTCATGTTTTAGCCTAGCAGGTGGTAGCCTCTCTATGGCGCCTAAACTCATGTTTGTTTCTGGGGTCTCCCAGCATCTGGACTCCTGATGTTGTTCAACCAACCAGGTTGTGCTCAGGCCCACGGGTGCCATGCCAGGTGCCCACAGACCAACCTGTGTCCTGGCCCTCAGCTTTTATGCTTGTTAGTGGGTGTGTATGTGTGAGAGGTGAAGTATGGAGGGTGAGATGTAGGGGTGATGCATGGAGATTGAGACTAAAGAGGTGAATTGTAGAGGGGTGAGGTGTGAAAAAGGAGGCTGAAGGGGCAAGACTTGAGGGAGGCTTCTCTGGCAGTGCTTATGACAGGCCGGGGCAGGAAATAGCCACTTAACCCGAGCAACCCACCACCTGACCGGGGTGTCTAGGTACTCTTACAGCTCTGGTCACCCCTCACCAGGCAACTCAGACTTGTTTGCCCAGCTCAGCCTCAATTTTCCAGGGTTACAAACTGAGAATGTGCAGCACCCTGGTATTTAAAGGCTGTGGGGGGACAAGTGGCTGAGCTGGGAAGTCAGGGAGTAGGTGTCAGCTAACGGTGTGAGGGGTGCCAGGTCTGCACCTCACCAGTGTGGACACTGGCTGGGAGGGCCAGAGGATGGACCTCAACACAGGAACACCAGGTTCTGACACTCCCCTGTCCCCAGCCTGGTGCCTCCGGAGTGAGGGTGTGAGCTCCGTGCTCCTGGGTGCATCCAGCCCCGAGCAGCTCATGGAGAACCTGGGCGCCATCCAGGCAAGTAACCCGTCCCGGCACATCCTTGTACGACCTGGGAGCAAGCAGAGGCCCTCATGGGGTGTTGGACTCTGTACTATAAGGGGCCAGACAGGGAAGGGGAAGACCCCCCCCACCAGCCACCAGGAGCCATGGCCCACTCCCGGCCCACTCCCAGTGCCACTGCCTGCCCAATGACTATACTACCCTCAGGCCTGGCTCACACTTGGCCTCTAGTATCTGCTGCTCTAGCTTTGCCCACTGGGACAGGTACATGCTGGCCAGTCTGCGAGTAGATGCATGAGGCTTCCTGGCACAATGGAGAGGTGAGGTCTGAGGGCTGTGTCCAGTCCTGGCCTTACCTGGGGGTAGGGAGCAGTGCTACATGACCCCCCATTGCAGGTGCTCCCCAAGATGAGCTCACAGGTGGTGGCAGAGATGGACAGCATCCTGAGGAACAAGCCTTTCGGCAGGAAGGATTACCGCTCCTAGGGGTCTGCACGCCCACACCCCACCTCTGCTTTCTTGTCACCGGGGCGCTTCTGGCCAGTCTCCTTCTGGCCCCGGGGCTCATCCTAAGGTCTGGCGAGTTGAAGGATCCTGAGCTTTAGCTGCTTCTCTGGCCATGCAGTGCAGTGCAGCCCAGCCCAGAGGCACCCCAGCGGCCTGGGCCCTGAAGGGGGCGTCGCTAGCAAGCTGGAGGGCTCAACCCCTGACTGCTGCACAGCCTGGCAACACTTGTGACCCTGCAACCACACTTGGCCCTGAGGCCGTGTTTGCTGAGGCAATGGCAGTTCAAAGGGCGGTTGGGGCTCCAGGGGTGCAGAAAGAAGGGGGTCTTGGCAGCGCAGTGATCATCTGCATGCCAGCTCTGCAGGCACCCTGGTTCAGGCGCCTCAGCCTCCCACACTTCTGGTCGCTTTGGTCCACCTGAGAATACTGTGGAAGACTGAGAAAAACGCGCTTTCTCTCTTCTTGGCTGTGTGCAGAGGGGCTGATGGAACCTCTGAGCAAAACAGACTCAACTTTCTAAAACTGACGGAACTTTCCGGTGCATGGCCTGCCCCACTTAGAACCTCGGGCATTGGCGAGTGGATGGCACCACCTGCTTCCCGGTCCCACTGCTGCAGCTTTGTTTCCGCACACACGCTAGCAGCCCCAGCCCGGTTCTGTTGGGCCCGAGTGTATTCTCAGAGTGAGCTGAGCAGGGTAGTGCTCACTCTTTAGTGCTCCCCCACACCCACCCACCCACTGACTAGGCGGTGGAACAGCGTGTTATGTGGCTTAACCTGCTTCAAATAATAAAAGCATTTTGTGTGTTTCCTCCCTGAGAGCCCACTTGCTGTCTTTACATCTGAATGTCTGTGTAGGCAGGGCAGGGGTCAGAGCAGAACATATATGACCAGGCTCAACTGCCGCCCAAACCTCCCTTTCTCCTCACAAACTACTGAAGCTCTCTTCCCATGGGGCCTTGGAAGTACTCAGATTTGTTCAAACTGCAGACACACGAGAGGGAAAAACAGCGGAGTGTTTGCCTCCTCACTGCTGACCTGGGCTTGATCCCCAGCACACCATATAGTTCCTGGAGTAATCCCAAGCACAGAGCCAAGAGTACCCCGTGCACCACCAGTGTGACCTAAACATGGAGAAAAACACCAAACTCCCTTAAATTAAAACCAAATATGCAACTGGTGAGCTGGGGAAAGTTTGTTTTTCTATACTCGGCCAAGGTAAACGTGTGGGGGAAGCCAGACCTTCCCAGCCAGAGGCGGAGGGAAAATTCCTTGAACAAGCTGGCTTCATGGATAAGAATCCCCTGGCAGCCACATGCTGTTCCAAGGGGGGCAGGAACCGCATCTACTTGGGGAGTCTGGGCTAGTGTGTGCCTGGCCCTGACTAGTATGGTGGCTGCAGGCCCCGGGCAGTGAGGACACCGCCTGTGCATGTGCCCAGCAGGGCAGACCAGTCCGTGCTCCAGGCCAGCACCTCTGACAGCAGTCTCAGTTTTTCAATGTCATGAACAAAGGGGCTACAAGAAGCCATGGGGCCCACAGCTGGATATAATGTGACCCATGGGTTGGGGGTGGAGCCCCCACATCCAAAGCAAGGCTCCTGGTGGTCAGACCTAATCTGCCTGTGAGAATGACCAGCCCACCCCAGAAGACCCAGTAGGACCAGAGTCCCTGAGCACTAGGCCCTGGGATACCTGGTGTGGCCCTGTGTGGGGTCACCTACTGGCCTCTGGGACCCCCAGTTCAGGCAGCAGCATCATTCAGTGTGGCGGCAAGCCCAGGAACAAAGTTCTGGGTGCAAGCAGAGGTGCCCTCAAACCCTGCAATAGTGGAGTGTCACCCCAGACACCACCCCATTAAGTGGGGGCACAGGGGCAGCCTAAGGTCTGGCAGTGCCTCTGGTAGCAGCTATGTACACCTTGAAGATTGGCTGCTGGTCCTGTGCCAGGTGGGCATGTGGCCCTCACAACTGCTGCTCAGGTGCCACCAGTTCCATGAGCATAAGACATGGGGATATGGGGCTGAGCGATAGCACAGCAGTAGGGTTTTGCCTCGCATGTTGCCGACCCAGGACAGACCTAAGTTTGATCCTCGACATTCCATATGGTCCCCCGAGGCAGGAATGACTTCTGAGCGCATAGCCAGGAGTAACCCCTGAGCATCATGGGGTGTGGCCCTAAAACCAAAACCAAAACAAGACATGGGGATGTGCATTGTGCACTGCCCTGACCAGCCTAGAGGGGGACAGGTATGAGGCAGACATGCCCTGAGCCTATATGCAAGAGCGTTTGTGATCCCTGGCTCCCATTCCCCATATTCGTGGCTGACACCAACCAAAGCTTCAGGCCTGTCCTCAGAAAGTGGTTCTCTCTGGAAGAATTGGAGTTATCCCAGGACCCCATGGCCCTCCTGGGAGCTGGCAGGAGCTGGCCTGGGCTCAGGTGCCAGATTCGGCACCCGGTCTATGAACTAGTCTTCACAGCTAGGTTATGGTGTAGGGATAGCCTGATCCATTGGGGCACAGTATGTGTCTGTCCCTCTGTCCCCAATACCCCACATCTGGGCACTATTTCCAAGCCACTCCTGGGTCTACCTTCTAGAAAAACAATCACTTCCCTTGACTCTGAGTGTCGCCTGCACACACTGGCTGCCCAATGGCTCCTGTGAAGAAACAGAATATGCCATGATATCAGCTTAAAACAAAGGGGTCACAGGATGCCTGTATACAGGCTTGGGGTGCTCAACTATAGCAGAGCAGCCAGGACTGGGGGACCAATCTGGAACAACCCCAGGGCTCTGCAGAGCCTCAGCCTCTGCCCCAAGGAATGAACCAGCACACAACTCCCATTTGGGCTTCTGACCCGTCTATTCCCGACAGACCCCATAGCTACTTGGAGCCGGTGGACAGGAGGGCGATGAGGCCTGATGCTGTGCTGATAGACAGAATGTAGTTCCTGTAGGAGTGCATTAAGGAAAAGTCACAGGGTTGCATGCAGATGCCATGAGAAGCATAGTTGGGGCTGGGCTGGGCCCAACAGCAGGAGTAGGTGGTGCACATGGCCCCAGTCCACAGAGCACAGCCTCTGCAAACTGTGTGGGGTGAGCCTGGAAGGCAGGGCATGGCCTTGGTGACTACTGCCCCACATGCCCCAGAATGCCCGGAGGCAGAAAGGAGTTGGGCTTAACTGCAGTGTCTGCTCATGAAACGCTGACCCAGCCAGCAAGGCTGCAGAGAAGGATACACAGTGGGGTTGAAGTTCTTCAGGACGAAGAAGGAGGCGATCAGCACCAGCAATAGGAAGAGTGTGTTGTTGTAGAAGATGGAGAAGGTGGTGGCTTCGTAGTCTGCCACCTCGTTCTTCTTCCATAGGATCCTGCCAAACAGGCCACACATAGTCATGCACCCCAAGGGGGCCTAGGGAACCCCTGTCAGAGGGGCCCACATGCAACACCACACCTGCTTCTGCCCACTTCCATTGGGGTTTCTGTAGCTGTACCTCAGTCAGTTATACATCATCACACTCACAGCTACACTCAGTCACACACAATTACTCAGTTAAATTCAGTTACAGACTTACACTCAGTCACACTCACATAGCTACCCTCAATTATACTTTCACACCCTCTGCTTGCTGCACCTCTCACCTCCACAAACTGTTTCCCTCACTTGACACTGTCACCTAGCCCTGCACAGCCCAGCAACACCAAAGACCTGCTTGCCATAGCCTCCAACAGGACCCTGAGGCATCAAAAGATCACAGATCCGGGGCCTGCAAGGTGGCGCTAGAGGTAAGGTGTCTGCCTTGCAAGCGCTAGCCAAGGAAGGACCACGGTTTGATTCCCCGGCGTCCCATATGGTCCCCCCAAGTCGGGCAATTTCTGAGTGCTTAGCCAGGAGTAACCCCTGGGCATCAAACGAGTGTGGCCCGAAACCCCCCCCCTCAAAAAAAAAATCACAGATCCGGATAGGAGGCTCCCCCTCCCCAGGTATCACTGCATCCCTTTGGTGTCACCACACCAGGCAGAACCTGGATCACTTGGCAGCCAGAGCAGCACCCTGAACTAGAAACCAAGTGGTCTCCAGAGCACTGAGCCCCCACCTGCCCAGAAGGACATGACCACCATGGCAGGGACAGGCCCCCCAAACCAGCTCTTTGCCCACATTCTCCAAGGATGACATATGGCAGGGTCCAGTGCCTGGATTTCCCCTCCCATAGAAGGGCTCCCTGAGGAGCTTGAGAGTGGGGCTCAGATTACTCAGGCCAGCTCCCCACAAGCCAAGGACAGCTTCAATACCCCAGAGCCCAGTTCTCCAGCAGGACACACCCCACCCCATGCAAGACCAGATTGGAGCAGGTGAAGCTGAGTAGGACAAAGAGGACAGGGCAGGGCTCACCCACCTCTCGTCCTTCTCCTTCCGGGACATCTTCCTGTTATCGGCCTCTGAAAGTTTGCGCGTCACCTCCCGGGATACGGCGTCCTCCCGTTTCTGTGCCACCCTGGGGACGACAGGGACAGTGAATGCCACACTGCACTTGAATGTCGAGGCAATTGGACACCATAGTACCCGGATGGAGATCAGAGGGCCAGAAAGTTCCAGACGTTGCACAATGCCCAAGTCCAGAGAGGCTGTCTCCTCAGACTGGATGCATTGGTAAGGAAAATAACCACTTTATTCTGTAGAGTCCATACCAAGGGATGAGACCAGGGTCAGAAAACTGAAAAATGAAGCTCAAGGTCTTGGAGCAGCAGCTGGCACAGGGTTTATCCTGAATGGCGAAGGACTCCATGATGGATTCTCCAGAGGCCTGAAGCCCCACACAGTTCTCTATACCCCATTCTCCCTCCTCCCTGATGCAGATGCTCCTCCAAACCTCTCAAGCATACTAGGGCATACTCACGAGGTGCTGATATCTCACCCAATCCCTTTTTCCTAAAAAAAGGTGGAAGGACAAATCCTAGCAGAGCTGGGGGATGCCGGCACTTACCCCAAAAGCCAGAGCCAGGAGGAAGCCCTAAGCACCACTGAGTGGGGCCTCAAAACAGAAAGCCCCCCAAAAGGCAGCAATACCCCCAAAGCTCAGAACAATTCTCTCCTGAAAGAAGTCTTTCTGAAACTGTTCTCTCACTTGGTGATCTTGTTTTCTGTAAACTCTGTTACAAGCATCACATCAAGCAAAAAAGAAAAGTACAGTACAGAATTATGTGTCATGGATGGTACATAGAAAAAACAAGACAAGGGCTCAGACAAGCCCTAGACACAGGATTGCAGAACAGAGATCACACACGGGGAGGCATGATGATATGGAGGCATGAAGTGGTGGATCAGGAGTGACACGAGGTGGTGGAAGGTCTCAGGCACTTTGGGGGTGGTGAGGGGCAGGGATTCTGTGAAACATAAACTCAAACACCATTGGGATCATGAGACTTATATGACACCGATTAAAAACCAGGAACAAAGACTCCCTCAACATCAGAGGAACCATCCCTGCACCTAAGGCGTAAATGTAGCTGCACCAGGATGTATCTATACTTACAGGGCTGGACAGAGAACACACAGGGAAAGGCACTTCACTAACAAGAATGCCACCTGGGTTTGATCTTGGGTGTTGTATATGGCCAAGCACAAGAAATACATATGACCATACTTATCAGTATGCTTATCGCCACAAGCGGACTTTCAGACATCATTGCTATCCAGAAGCTCAATCTTTAAGGGTCCTTACTTGTGTTTGAGAACGAACTTGACGTTCTTGTAGGCGAAGGCTACCAGGTATGTGCTCACGAGGGTCATCACGCTGTAGAGAATGGCCGACTGCAGGAGGTCCATGTGCCATATTCGCCAGTACAACCCTAAATAAGGTAGGAAAGGGGTCCCGGGACGGGACAGGGGGGTGGTGAGACATGAAAAGGACCACAACGTGACACCCCCATCCACCCCACATGGACACAGGCCTGCAGGCTGAATCAACAGCCCTTCACTCCCGTGAACTTGGGAGTCCTAAGGTGGGGGTGCTCGGTGCAAAGGCCGGCTCGAGGGGTCCCGCTTCGCCAGAGCCACCCCGAGCTCAGCCCCTGCAGACCCCGCCCTCCTCGCAAGGAGGCGGCCACGTTGCAGGAGGCCGAGACCGTAGCGATGCCGACGTGGCGCTGCGGAGAAATCCGGACGGCGATCGGCCCCACGGGGCTGGTGCAGACAGAGGGGGGCGTCCCCTAGCTCTCGGCCCGCTGGGCCGCCGTGCTGGGGGCGCGGGCCACGGGGAGGGGACACGGCCGCGCGCATCACGCAGGTTCGGCCCCTCCGGAGCCTCCCGGGCCACACTGGCTGCGGAAGCGCCCGCCGCCCCCGATAGGACCCGACCCGACGCAACCGACGGTCTCCGGATCCCCGGTTAAACACGCCCGGCCTCGCCCGCCCCGGAGCTCACAGATAGGGATGGCCGACACGATGAAGGCGTTCCCGAAGAAGAGCGCCGACGACTTGGCCGAGAGGTTGCGGCTGAAGTCCTGCAAGAGCAGGTCCTCCTCCGACTGCTGCTTCGAGCTGCCTTTGGGCGCCATAGCGGGGCTGCTCACGGAGCCGGCGAGACGCGGCGAGGAGGGTGGCGGCGCGAGCGTGACGTCACCACAGCGCCGTGCGGAGGCTCTCTTCGTGATTGGTCGGTTTATTGCGCCTGCGTACAACTCCTCACGGGATTGGCGAGCGCCTCGCACTTCCGGGATTGGTTGCTTTTTTTTCTCCTTCCCAGACACGTCGACTTCTGGAAGTGGGCGGGGATTTGTGGTTTCAATGGGCGCTTTTTTTAAAAATTGTTTTCAACAAACAAAACTTTATTGACCCGTCGCGTCGCGGCAGCAGTTTCACTGGCTCTTTGCAAGTTCACACTTGCATTCATTCATTTGTGCGTGCGTGCGTGCTTCTGTGCGTTCATTCATTTCTCCGTATGATTCATACCTTGTGGGCGTCCGGCAGGAAGATGCGGAGGCATCTTCATCTTTCACAGTGAATTTTTTTCATTAAATAGTCGCAAGAATCTTGAAGCTCTGAATTGTCCCATTTTGTATGTCAAGAAACTCCCTGTGCCATGGTTGATGAAGAATGTATGCAGACATATATATGTGTGTGTATATACATACGTGTGTGTGTGTGTATGTGTGTGTGTGTGTATGTTTTGTTTTTGCCGGTCACACCCGGCAGTGCTCAGGGGTTACTCCTGGCTCTGCGCTCAGAAATTGCCCCCGGCAGGCACGGGGGACCATATAGGATGCCGGGATTCGAACCACTGTCCGTCCTTGGTCGGCTACATGCAAGGCAAACGCCCTCCGGCCCCATGAGGACAATATTTAACACGTGTCTAAATACACGTGAAAATTAGTGGTGGTGGCCCGGAGAGATAGCACAGCGGCGTTTGTCTTGCAAGCAGCCGATCCGGAACCAAAGGTGGCTGGTTCGAATCCCGGTGTCCCATATGGTCCCCCGTGCCTGCCAGGAGCTATTTCTGAGCAGACAGCTAGGAGTAACCCCTGAGCACCGCCGGGTGTGGCCCAAAAAAAAAAAAACAAAAAAACGAAAGAAAAAAAAAAAAAAAAGAAAAGAAAATTAGTGGTGGAGTTGCTCAGGAGCTATTTCTGTGCTATGCTCAGTCAGGAGTGACCTCTAGTGGCGCCAGGAATGAACCAGAATGGATGGACAGGCTGCGAAGCTTTAGCTCTAATAAGAACAAAATCTATCAGAAGGCTATACGATCAAAGAGTATAAGGCATCAGGATATTAATTTTTCTATGTGTATGTGTATGTGTATATATATTTATATAGGGTTTTGGGGGACAAGAAATCACAAAACAATGATGAGGTTAAAAAGAATTATAGAGGGGGAACTGAGGAGATAGTACAGCAGTGAGGGAGCTTGCCTTGCACAGGCCGACTGGGTTTGATCCTTGGCATCCCATAAGGTCCCCAAAGCACCTACCTCCAGGAGTAAACCCTGAGGGTTGCCAGGTGTAGCCCCAAAACAAACAAACAACAATACGGGAAAGATAAATAAATAAAAGAATTGTAGGTGAGAGAAGTATCTAGGCAATTGAAATAGGAAAGACAAAAGATGATACATAGGTACGACTATTAAAATGAAAGAATTAAAAAGGAACTAGCAGGCAGGAGGGGTTTTGCTGTAAGCATGTCGACCCCATTTCAATCCCTGGCACTACAGAGGGTCTTAGAGCTCTGCTAGAAGTGATGCCTAAATACAGAGCCAGCTGTAAACATTAAGGATCACTGTAAAATGACCCCCCCCAAGTATTAACCCAAGACAAAGGCATTCCCCCATCCTTCTTTCTCTGTTAAATCTCTCTTTTGATATGTGAAAGCCCACCTGGATTACTCTACCTGGTGTATAGGTATTGGTTTAATAAAGAAAGAGCAGTTCTGGCTTTTGGTTCAAACAGAGATTTGGAGACAAAAAACAGACTGGCTTCATTCATGTCTTTTTTTCTGACTGGCTTGGTTTAATAGTCTTTTGCTGTTACCCTGCTTCTTCAGACCTGTCCACTTGGGGATTTTATTTTACAGATCACCATGTTTGGCCCCAAAAATAAACAAAAATTATTATAATTTTCCAAGAATAGAAACTGAGGAAAATTAAACAGAAGAGAATTTAAGATAGTAGGAATTTGAGGCTGGAGAGATAGCATGGAGGTAAGGCATTTGCCTTGCATGCAGAAGGACAGTGGTTCGAATCCCAGCATTTTATATGGTCCCCTGAGCCTGCCAGGAGCAATTTCTGAGCATAGAGCCAGGAGTAACCCCTGAGGGCCGCTGGGTGTGACCCCCCCAAAACAAAACAAAACAAAACAAAAAGATAGTAGTAATTTAAAGTGTTTAATAGATGTAAATTAAGGAAAAGCATTTGCTTAGGTTAGAGGTGGATTTTGTTTGTAGGCCACAGCTGATAATGTTCAGGGCTTATCCTGCTTTTGTTCTCAGGGTTCACTTCTGGCAGGGCTCAGGAGATTATAAGCAGTGCTGGGTATTGAATCCAGGTCAACCACATGCAAGGGAAGCAACCTACCTATTCCATCTTAGAGGTGGAATCTGAGGGGATGGTAACAGTGAAGATTATCTTCTAGCCAATGTTCCAATGTTCCCTGGGAAGAGCAGCCATGTTGCCGTGGAACAGCCAAAGCCCAGAAGCCAAAGGAAGCAATAGTTGGTCCAAAGATTTGTGAGGTAGCCTGCCTATTTCCAAAGTTTGATCTTGGGAGAAATCCCCCAGACCTGGTTCTGACCAGCCTGATTCTAGTCTGAGATTTGGGAAGTCATCAGGGATTGCTTTACATGTCCAGCTGGGAATAGAGCAGGAGAGAGGAACTCAGAGCAGGTCTGTCTATGCACACTTTCTTCTCCTACATCACTGGGCTTTATGCAAGAAACTCCGCAAACTGAAAATTCTGGAGCCCAGGCAGAAATCAGCAGGATAGCACCTGCCCTGCCAGCCTGTGGCTGCTGGGGTACAGAGCTTGATCCCCGTCTGCACAGAATCTTACAACTAAAATGTGTGGGCACCACAACCAAACATGTGAGACCTCCAGTCTGACTATGCAAAAAACCGCCACAGGGTGTGGAGAAGATATTTAAAATAATCAGTGTATCTTGTTACAAGGGGTGAGGGTGGCAAGTTACCTAGCTGATAACAAAAACCACAGGGAGATTTCTCTAAAAAGACCAACAAATAAATGTCCAGGTATACTCCAGAGAAAGGAGATGAAAGTTCTCTGTTATAAAGCCCATTTGATATGATTGTGGGGGAGAGAGGGGTTTGGGCCATTCCTGGGGATGCTCAGGACTCACTCCTGGCTCTGCTCAAGGTTCACTCCTGGTTCTGTGCTCAGATTGTACTCCTGGCAGTTTTGTGGTTGGGGTGGAGGATCCTGCCCCAAGACAAGGATTTTGTAGGGTTTAAACTGAAGACCATGTCCGGGGATGGTACTTCTGAACCTCGGCCCTGGGCTTAGTCCAGGTGAGTTTGTAGTTGACCTATCAGGGTTTTTCTGGAAGTTTAGAGCAAGGGGACAGGACCTCACCTGGAAGATTGGGATCAGGACCGAGGGTCCCTCCTTCTGGCAGAATTGGTTCCAGCCCTACCTTGAATTACCTTGGGTGTCTCCAAACCATCTCATTAACATAACAAAGGCCTCCAACAAAACCCAGGGCATTCCTTACAGTTCACTCTTTACTTGGCATCAGTAAGGAGTGTAGGGGCAGTCCCTGTCCCAGCCAGAGAAGGGCTCCCTGCACCCTTCTTGAGCTCTGTAGGCTGGGGGTGGGTAGCCTGACTTCTCAGTCCCTCTCCATCCTCCAACCCATAATTCAGGGAGGCTGTGGCAGGGGAGGCTTCTTCTTGAAGATAAGATCTGGAGAATATTCTAAAGGCAAACCTCCACTGAATTGATTTTTAAACTAAACAAGGCATTAAAACATTCAAGGGACAAACATTTGTCTTTGACCTGGAAGCTTACACATTCCAAGATAAATATTGCTTTGCCTTTTTAGGAAAAACACTGATTATGACCCAAATCAATGAGAGATGGCTTTGGAAACAGAAAATGGTTTCTTTATTGCCTGGGGGTACTCATAAATCCCTATACTTTTTAAAGGAAAAGATACGCATCAACAGAAAATGTATTATTTTAATAATCGCTAAGAGAGACTGTCATATTTTAACTCTCAAAAACTCCCTCTGGAATCTTCTAAATGTGAGAGTCATCACACACTGATCCTGCGTGAAACCCTGCAGGGTACGATACAAATCAAGACTTGCACCGGAAATCAATTTGCTTTAACCCACATTTAACCTAAATGCTATGGTAACAGAACAGAAGATTAAAGTAGGTCACAAAGAATTTCGACTGGAATGGCTCAGATGATACAAGAACTCATCCATAACTCATGGCTCATGTTTAAGGAGGAGACTTTTTTATTTAAAAATCTCTCAATATCACATACCCCAACCAATATTATAGAACCACTAATCTCTAGATAAAAATCTTAAGATCAAAGCCAGAGAGAAAGTTGTCTGGCATGCAATACAGGTTCGAACCCCTGACACTCTATATGTCCCCCGAACACCACCAGGAGTGATCCCTGGCTACAGAGCCAAGAGTATAAGCCCTGACAACTGCTAGATGTGGTTCTGAAAAAAGAAAAAAAAAAAACAAAAAACTATGAACGGGATTCTCTATCTAGTCTATCATGTCAGGTCATTTGGTTTGCCAGATACCCATCTAAGGCAACTCCACACACAGGAGGGAGAAAGCTTGGAGAGGCTCCTTGAAGAAGCAACTGTGCAGAATAGATTGAAGTCATTTGTGGGGGGTTAGGGGGGGAATTGGAGATCAGAACCAGGAAGCATAAGGGGATCAGGAAAGAAAAACATTTTCCTGCACCAGCCATCACCTTCAGAGCCTCAGCTATCATCCCTGCATTTCCATGCTGGAAACAGAAGGAGTGAATTAAGCTCTGATTTCTCAGATAGTATTTTCCGCTCCATCTTCTTTGTCTCTAGGGCAGACACATTCTTCTTTTTTATTTACTTTTCTGCCATTTTCTGGGGGCTGCTGGGGGTTGGGGTGCCCTTTCAGGACAGATGGGAGAATCCCAATGATTATCTACCAAACAGGTACAATGAAAGGGTCCATGGATATGGTACTGGGGGTCCCCATCGATGCTCGTTAGATCGTGTGGTGTCAGGAATTGAATCTGGGCCTGGTGCATGCAAGGTTGTGCACCACCCCCTCCACCTTTGTCTCCTAAGTCACATGTTTTATTCTGATTTAACTGCCTCCTCTGGGCTCTCTCTGTATCTGCTGTTCCCCAGGCAGACTCTCTTCCTGTACTTACAGCTGCAGGATTTCCAGACAGGAAGGTCTATTTCCTCTGCTGTGCATCTTGGCAGGGACTCACCCCCTCTCACCGCCTCTGCGTAGCCCTACCAAGACGTGAGGAAGGCCGGTGAGTAATAAGCAGCCGATCTCTGAGCCTCCTTGCCTGGTGCCTGGGAGCTCTTTCCTCTCGCTCCACTTTCTGACGTCCTGAGCACATGCCTCCCACCCCCATTCCACTCAATGCACAAGGGCTGGTATTTTGAGCACAGACGTATCAGCCCAGCATGCTCAGGATCCTTCATAAATTTCCAGCATAGGTTGGCCACCTGAGTATTCCTGGGAGTAGCCCTGATGGCCCATAGCACCACCAGGGAGCCCCCAGTTAGGGAGCCCACACACATCTTGCAGTCTCCTGCAGTCTCTTCCTACTTTAGAACCACCTGCGGAAAATCACCAGACTGATGGGACCTTCCCTGACACAGCTCTCTGGTGAGTCTGGGGCCTCTACTCTGCTCATTTGGGGGAAGTCCAGAAGCCTCTTTCAGAAACTTACAGGGTTATCCCACCCCAGTGGTGTTGTGGGTCAACTAGGCATCTTCTCAGGAAACTCCTGACATAGGTGACTCATGACCCGATCCTGCAGGGCCAGGTGGGGTGATCTCTATGCCACTTCCTTCATGGGCACCTGAGCACTAGTGAGCATGGGACAGGGGGTCATTTCCTCACCCAGCACTGCAGGGACAGGGAAGAAGGGCTGGCCAACCCTCCCACCTCATGCTGGATGCAGGGTCTACCAGTCTACCTGATCTCAGCTCCCCTGATGCGACTTAAGAAGAAGGCTCCTGGGCCCGGAGAGATAGCACAGCGGCGTTTGCCTTGCAAGCAGCCGATCCAGGACCAAAGGTGGTTGGTTCGAATCCCGGTGTCCCATATGGTCCCCCGTGCCTGCCAGGAGCTATTTCTGAGCAGACAGCCAGGAGTAACCCCTGAGCATCGCCGGGTGTGGCCCCCCAAAAAAACAAAACAAAACAAAAAAAAAAAACAAAGAAGAAGGCTCCTGCCTTGCTGTGTGGGCAGTGTTAGAATCTGTGTGTGTGTGTGTGTGTGTGTGTGTGTGTGTGTGTGTGTGTGTGTGTGTTAAATGCTTCCCTGCGAGAATTTTGCTGTAGAAATGGAGCACCTTTCCATTACAAGGTGGGAGAGATGGAGCAGGACAGTCAGATGAACTGCAGGAGTGGGATAAGGAAGAGCGGCTTGCCAAGCTCGCTCGGTTTGGGAGCCTGACTATTCAGAATCCCCCTCTCAGGGATGCCAAAGCATGTCCAGGAAAGTAGAACTGCTCTCACAGTGCAGGGAGCATCTGTTTCTGCTCAGGAACCCTAGCTCTACCCAAATCTTGGCCCTGCCCTTATCTCTGTCCTTGGCCTTGTCCACTGATGGGCCCTAAGACCCAGTGCATCTGTAGTGGAAATGAGGAAGAGGAGGTAATAGATGGACCTTCCACTCCAAGTATTTTTCGGGTTTTTTTTTTTTTTTTGGTTTTTGGGTCACACCTGGCAGCTCTCGGGAGTTACTCCTGGCTGCTCTATGCTCAGAAATCGCTCCTTGCAAGTTCGGGGGACCATATGGGATGCCGGGATCGAACCACCAATCTTCTGCATGAAAGGCAAACGCCTTACCTTTGTGCTAACTCTCCAGCCCCTCCAAATATTTTTCTTTTCTTTTTAATTATCTTTATTTAAACACCATGATTACAAATATAATTGTAGTTGTATGATTACAGTCATGTAAAGAACACCCCCCTTCACCAGTGCAGGATTCCCACCACCAATTTCCCAGATCTACCTACTCCCCACCCCACCCACACCTGTACTCGAGACAGGCTTTCTTTTTCCCTCATTCATTCACATTGTTATGATAGTTTTCAGTGTAGTTATTTCTCTAACTGCACTTATCACTCTATGTGGTGAGCTTCATGTCATTAGCTGCACCTACATGGGAGGATGGGGGGAAGTAAGGGTTGGGACTGAGGCAGTAAAATATTAGAAATGAGCTTTGTAGGGCAGTATCAAGGTCCCAATACAAGATGGATATTATAGATATATAGAATATATGCACACAATACTATCAATAGGAAAACAAAGAGAAAAAATTTCCACTGACTGTCCCAACATAAACCCAGTGCTAGAACAGCCTGCCCTCCTCCCAGAGCGCATTCCCTTTAGTATAGGGAGAGATAGGGGGAAAGCCTGTTGACCCCTATAGAGTCCACCTAGACCGGTGCCCAGGGAAAGACTTAAGTCCAGGGGAGAAAAACCCTATACCTGGCAAGAGCTGGTCTCCAGAATCAAGGAGGAAATAGGAAGCCAGATGTCTTCCTGCCCTCCTCCCCATGCACCTCCACCCTGGAGTACGGAGGGAGGGGGGAACCTGGGGACCACTAAGAGTCCACCTGAACCCACTTCTGGCCATCTGAGCTGGTACCCAGGGAAGGCCTGGAGTCAATGAAAAAGACAAGAATGGCTGGGGGCCTGCCAAGCCTCCCAGCACTCCCCAGGCTAGGGAGAAAGGCTCTGGTATGGGGCCTCCCCAAACCCCATACCTGGTGAGGGCTGGTCTCCAGAATCAAAGAGAAAACCGGAAGCCAGATGTCTGCCTGCTCTCCTCCCCATGCACCTCCGCCCTGGAGTACGGAGGGAGGGGGGAACCTGAGGACCACTGAGAGCCCACCTGAACCCACTTCTGGCCATCTGAGCTGGCACCCAGGGAAGGCCTGGAGTCAGGGGAAAAAGACAAGGACGGCTGTCGGCCTGCCAAGCCTCCCAGCACTCCTCAGGCTAGGAATAAGGGCTCAGGTAAGCTCAATTTTTCTGATCTGTTAGTTAAGTGTGAAAATATCTAATTTCAGTTGACAAATCTTCTTGATGCTTAATTTCGCTCCAGTCAAGTTTATCGATGCTTTTTTTTTTTTTTGAGCTCCCTGAACATTTTCCATAATTCTACTCTAAACTTCTTATTTGAGGGGATACCTGTTTCCTACTTTTTAGATTATTAGAGGAGCCATCTTGATTTCTGTAAATATGGGGGTGTACTGCAAAGTTACTCCATTGGCAACGCTGTAGATTGCTTCTTAAAATGTGCAGAAATGGAATTCAGGGGTTACAAGATGTGGGTGTGGGTCTTGAAGAGGTTATAGTCCTTGGCGTGTAGGCAGGCTCAGCAGAGAAAAGGCAGAGAGCAAGGCCGCCGTGGTTTATAAGTCTCTGGGTACCCAATCACGGCAGGAATTGGCCCCACGTGCGTTGGGTGGGGACATCTTACCGGGTTTGGGTCCTGAAGAGGTTATAGTCCTTGGTGTGTAGGCAGGCTCAGCAGAGAAAAAAAAGCCCAAATATTTTTTAAAGTCACTGAGTCTCCTTCAGGAAATCTCAAGGCCTACAAAATTGTTCTTTGGTTGTATGAATGGGCTCCTTGGGTGCATTTATTTTAATAGCTTGTTTTCTAATCACAAAATAATTGAATGTCCATTTATAACAGTAGAAAATGGAATTTATAACTGACTATAATCTCATTGCTCAGATGGAACCACTCGGAATATTTTGAACTATCTTTTTTTTCATTTTTTTAAATTGTCCTCGGATAGAGGACGTATCAGATATTAAGCTGATAAGAACAGATATACTTTACTTGATCTTAGTCAAAAGGCTGAGAAGCGATCTATTTTGAACTATCTTCTTATTGTTTTTCTATGACCAGTTATCACATACTTAAAGTAATTAAGATAATCAATTACAGGCATGTTCCTATGTCATTAAAATACTTTCTAACAATCAAAAGAACTGAATGAACTGTACTGTTTGGAGTGGGTAGAAAAGTGTCTTCTGGGGCCGGAGAGATAGCATGGAGGTAAGGACGGTGGCTTGAATCCCCACATCCCATATGGTCCCCTAAGCCTGCCAGGCGTGATTTCTGAGTGTAGAGCCAGGAGTAACCCCTGAGCGCTGCCGAGTGTGACCCAAAAACCAAAAGAAAAGAAAAAAAGAAAAACAGAAAAGTGTCTCCTGGGAACATGAGGAGGTCAGAGGACTGTGCCTCCCCACTCCGGGTCTCCAAGATCAGTACACCCGGAGACTTGGCATTTAGGTCCTAAGTCTGGGAGTACTATGTGTATGTGAGTGTGTGTGCATTCATATGTGTGTGCACGTGTGTGTCTGTGTGTGTATATGTGTTTGCATGTGTGAAAGTGTACACAAGTGTGTACATGTGTGTGAGAATGTATATGTACGTGCACACTTGTGTGTGAGTACGTGTGCTTGTGCACAGGAACTGCCTCTGGGTTGAGCCCGGGCTCCAAGGACACTCACCTGTGGTTATGATGTGGGGTGTCTGTTGCTTTTCAGATAACAACTGAAGCAGTACCCAGATAAAAGTGAGCAGGGAGGAATGTAAGGATCAGTTATGCATGTGTGGACCTCTGCATGAGTATTTTTATTTTGCTATTTTCATTTTGGGGCCACACCCAGCTATACTCAAGGCTCATTTCTGGCTCTACACTCAGGGATCATGCATGAAGGGGATCAAACTCAGGTCAGCCATATGCAAGATACAAGCCTTCACTTGTTCTATGGTCCTCCACGCTTGGATGTTTTTATCTAGAGGTGTATTAAGTTGTGGACTTGGTGCCATTACCCTTGGGGGCCTAGTCATGTTGCCCTGGCTCAGTCTGTCATGTGTGCTGAAACCCAGCAGGGAAGGTGCTGTCCCCACCACAGCAGAGTGTCCTTGTTGTCTTTGGGGCCTATATGACTCTTTTTGCAGTTCCAGTTCAGCCTGGGAGACTCACTGGGCTTAGTTTGCTTTCTAGTTTCACTGGTTTATATTTTGTCTTGCAATGGATGGAATCAGGTCCTTGGCTGCGCTCCTCAATCTGTGGCTATTTTCAAAGGACTCTGTTCCTTTCTTCACTTGCTCAAACTCCAGCAAATCTTGGGACTGGAGACATTGGACAGGGGTTAAAAGCATTTTCCTTGCATGCAGCTAATGGCTGTTGAATCCTGGGTGCCACCAAGTGTGATCTCTGCGCAATGTTTCCTCTTTTTGCCGTCAGGCCTAGGGCCTGACTCACAGAACCATCCCAATGAGTGTGCTAAGAAGGTTTTCTTTTTCTTTTTGATTTTGGGCCATACATGATGGTGTTCAAGGCTGACTCCTGACTCTGCCCTAAGGAATCACTTCTAGAGGGGCTGAGGGGAACACATGGGATGTCGGGAGTGGGGTGGGGGATAGAACCTGGGTCAGGAGTAAGTCTTGAGCAGAACTGGGTATGGCCCCAAACCAAAAAAAAAAAAAAAAATCAAAACTAAATCCTCCTCTCCTCCCAAGCAATTTTGACATCTTAAGGAGCCAATTTGGCTTAGTTCCTGGTGGAGGAGATTAGAGAGATTAGCCCTCCAGCATGGAGGGCTGGTCTGAGGGTGCACAGGGTGGAGGAAGAGGGACTGGATGGAGATGTATGGAGGGCTAAGCTTGAGAGTGCACAGAGGAGCCAGAGGGGCCAGATACTCTTTCTGGGGCTGACCAGGGAGCCCTGAAAACCCCCAGAGAGGGGTGTTTGGGAAACCTGAGGGCTGGTATGTTTCCCCATGGGCCTGGGAATCAGGGGGGTGGGTCTCACAGTACAGGAGGGACAGAGCTAGGACAGCCCCAGAGAGACTGCATGAGTTCCAAAACAAACAGTACCCCATGTCCCAGTCTCCAGTGCTCAGGGGGCCCCCAGTGCTTGCTCCCAGGGCCGCCTGCCAAGTGCCTCTAACTTCGTGTTGCAGATGCTGCTTGGCTTTTTCTTGCCAAGAAAACGTCCTCACTAGGAGACAAAGTCACCCGGATACGCACAATTAAATCAGCCTGGACATGACGGGCTTTTAGTCCGGGGCAGGTCACTGTGCCCACAGCCGAGCTGGGAGCTGCACGCTCCGTACCTGGCCCACATGCCTGCATGTCTTGTGCCCTTTGCAAAGTTGCCTGTTTACAGGTGCTGGGTGCAAATGTGGCTCTTCTGCAAAGCCTCAGAATTCTGGGGGCCAGGCTGGGACACTCAGCCTGGGACACTCAGCTCAGTTTCCAGGGGTGCCCTGCTGAGTTGTCTGGGCTCTGATCAACGTGTTCTTAGCCTGGAGTCGCTGTTAAGGTGCTTCCGGGACTTGAATGCCACAATCTATGGTGCTGGTTGGTGAGTGACAGGTAAGCTCCCTTTGAGACTCAAAGTTTCAGGGATTCCTGAGATGAGACTGTTGCAGAGTGCCCAACCCAGCATCCTGGTTCCTTTACTGTCCCTCTTTCTGCTGTCAGGCTTGTGGTCTGACCCTCAGAGCCATCCTAATGACTGTGTTAAGAAGGTTTTCTTTTTCTTTTTGATTTTGGGCCACACTTGATGGTGCTCAAGACTCTGCACTCAGAATCACTCCTGGTGGGGCTCAGGGGACCATATGGGATGCTGGGGATAGAATCTGGGTCAGTCACATGTAAGGCAAAAGTCCTACCTGCTGTGGTAGACTGCCAATCTGAATTTTCTTTTGTTGTTGTTGTTTTTTGTTTTTTTGGGCCACACCTGGCACCACTCAGGGATTACTCCTGGCTCTGTGTTCAGAAATCACTCCTGGCAGGCTCGGGGGACCATATGGGATGCTGGCGATTGAACCTGGGTCTGTCCCAGGTTGGCCTCATGCAAGGCAAATGCTCTACCACTGTTCTATTGCTCTGGCCCCAGACCTGCATTATCTCTTTTCTTTCTTTCTTTCTTTCTTTCTTTCTTTCTTTCTTTCTTTCTTTCTTTCTTTCTTTCTTTCTTTCTTTCTTTCTTTCTTTCTTTTCTTTCTTTCTTTCTTTCTTTCTTTCTTTCTTTCTTTCTTTCTCTCTTTTCTTCTCTTCCTTTCTTTCTTTCTCTTTCTTTTTTCTTTCTCTTTCTTCTTTCTTTCTCTCTTCTTACTTTCTTCCTTTCTTTTCTTTCTTTCTTTCTTTCTATCTTTGTTTCTTCTCTTTCTTTCTCTTCTTTCTTTTTCTTTCTTTCTTTCTTTTTCTTTCTTATCTTTCTTTCTTTCTTTCTTTCTTTCTTCTTTTCTTCTCTTTCTTTCTTCTTTTCTCTTTTCTTTTCCTTTCTTTCTTTCTTTCTCTTTTCTTTCTTTTTCTTCTTTTCTTTCTTTCTTTCTTTCTTTCTTTTCTCTTTCTTCTTTCTTTCTTTCTTCTCTTTCTTCTTTCTTTCTTTCTTTCTTTCTTCCTTCCTCCTTCTTCCTTCCTTCTTTCTTTTTTCTTTCTTTCTTTCTCTCTTCTCTTTCTCTCTTTCTCTTCCTTTTTTCTTCCTTTCTTCCTTCTTTTTCTTCTCCTCCCTCCTTCCTTTCTTTCCTCCTTTCTTCTTCCCTCCCTTCCTTCCTTCTCCCTCCCTCCTTCCTTCCCTCCTTTTCTCCCTTCCTCCCTCCCGCCTTCCTTCCTACCTTCCTTCCTCCCTCCTTCCTTCTTTCTCCTTCCTTCCTTCCTTCCTTCCTTCCTTCCTTCCTTCCTTCCTTCCTTCCTTCCTTCCTTCCTTCCTTCCTTCCTTCCTTCCTTCCTTCCTTCCTTCCGTTCTCCTTCCCTCCCTCTCCTTCCTTCCTCCCTTCCTTCCTTCCTTCCTTCCTTCCCTTCCTTCCTTTATATCCCCGTGCTGCCTCTGAATTAGTATTGCTGCTTTTTCTCATAGGTTCCTCCCAGCACTTGTCAATGTGACTTCACCAGCCCTGGTGGTAAGAAGGAGGTTCTTATCAGTGAATTGTCAGGGCATGGAGATAAGTCAGCCCATCTACTCCTGGAATAAAACAATGCTTCTGGGACTGTAGTTCATTGGCTGGAAAGTTTAATGGGCTGAGGGCAGGCTGTGCATGCAGGGGCCAGAGCTCCACCCCTGCACTGCATGGTTCCCTAGCAATTCTAGGCAAAGCCCTGAACATGGCTCAGGTTCACTTCCAGTCCAATTGCTCACCCTGGCCTGAGAGAGTGTGGGGCCCCAGGAGGCTTTTGTTTGTTTGTTTACATCCCAGGGTTTTGCTGTTACAGCTGTTTGGGGAGGGTTAGGCCACACTTGGCAGTGCTCATGGGGTACCCCAGCTCTGTGTTCTGGGTCTCTTGGAATGGGTTGGAGCTTGAACCTGGGTCAGATGCAGGCCAGGCAAGTACAGTACTCCCTGTTCTATCTCACCTGCCTGTTCCTAGTGGTTATTTTTTTTTCCTCGTTTCTTTCCCACAGGTCAAAACAACCAGCAGTAGGATCAGGGGCTTGACTGTATGTGCTTAAACAACATATGGTTGCAAAACTGGATTTTGAGGTTGCAAAAGAAATGGCAACACTGAAAGCCTGCTGAGCTCTGGACGCACTGAAATGAATTAAAAATCCACCATGGAATGAAACATGCTGCTTCTGGCAGGGTTCACCCATGTTACATTTCCTGGGGCCAAGGGGTGGTGAGTGGAAACTTTAGGAGTAGAAATACTGGAACTAAGAGCTAATACTAGGAGCAGGCTAAGTGTGTGGCTTTTATAATCCACCAAGAAGTTAATTTTTGACTGTGTTTTTGTTTCTTGTTCTTCTACCATCCTCACCATAATGGTTAAAAAGCAACCACGAGACCCCCAAACCTTCAGGGAGGTTCTAGAATACTTGCCACCCCTGATTTTTTCTCCAAGGCTTGTTCTCCTGATGTCGGGTGTGTGTGTGTGTGTGTGTGTGTGTGTGTGTGTGTGTGTGTGTGTAACTGATGGGGGTCCACACCTGTTCCAGCACCACAGGGCAGGAACAAAGTTCTTTTTTCAGATCAAGACTTATTCCGATATGCAGCAAGTGAATAAATGTGATGGCAGCACCCAGCAAACAGACGTTCTCTAAGCTTGGTAGTCTTAGCGATCCAGAGCAGAATCCATTGCACAGCACCTCTGGATGCTCTCCCGCTGGTCTTGCTGGTGTCTTGTCACCAAGTGCAGGCCCATGGGGGAGGGCCTAGGGTCCACAGGCAGAGTCCGCATACAGAGACCAAATTGCTTTCTCCCTCCAAGGGCCTGGCTTCTGGGTGCCTGATTTCTCTCTGACTTGTACTTTGGGAGGGAGGAGAAGGCCGTGTGGCCATTTGTTGGAGCTGCCCTTGTTAGTCAGAAGTCTGGGGGGCTTCGGCCAGTTATGGTGGCTGCAGGGCCACCGTCACAGGGACATTCAGGTATGCAGAGGCCAGAGCTCTGTAAAGCAGTTTCACTAGATAGGAAATGGCAGGAAGAGAATATCTCTCTCTCTCTCTCTCTCTCTCTCTCTCTCTCTCTCTCTCTCTCTCTCTCTCTCTCTCTCTCTCTCTCTGTCACCATTTAAAAATATTTGAAGAGGGGCCTCCTACGTGGTGGCACAAGCCGTGGGGAATTTGCCTTGCACGCGCTAACCTAGGATGGACTGCGGTTAGATCCCCTGGCATTCCAAATGGTCCCCCAAGCCAGGAGCAATTTCTGAGTGCATAGTCAGGAGTGACCCCTGAATGTCACCGGGTGTGACCTAAAAGCCAAAATAAATAAATAAATAAAACTAAAAAATATATTTGAAGAATGGGGCCAGAGAGAGGACAGTAGGAAGGTGTTTGCCCTGCACATGGTCCACCAGTTCAGACTCCAGCTCCACTGTAGTCCCCGGAGCATTTCTGGGAGGGAGCCTTGAGCACAGACCAGGCGTTAGTCATCCCTGAGCACAGAGCTGGGAGGGAGCCCTGAACACATATCAAGGCAGGGAGCCCTGCTTTCAGGGTGAGACCAGAGCACTGCCGGTGGTAAGGACTAGAGTTTGCCCAGCCTGGCAGAACCTGTCTGCCTCCTCCTGAAGAATATACCCGTTTTGCTCCCGAGTTTGGCACCCCCAGCCCTCCTGACAGCACCACCCTGGGCTCCTCTCAGGCCTTCCAGACCTCCAGCCCTAACCTCCTGGCCCTTTCTTGTCTTCCCACATTCACATAGAGCACCTAGGCAGTTCCCCTGGCCACACTGACCATGAGGTCATTTCCATGAAGATTACTGAAGGCAGTGCACCACCAGCACTCTGTATTTGAGGGATCTTCCATGTTAAAACACTAGTGTGGGTAGGTGAACCCTCATGCAGCACAGGGAGGTTCTCAGGGTGCTAGACACCAACTGCAACTCCTGTGTGTGCTCCACATTTTGTTCCAGTGATTTCCTGCCTGATTAGTCAACATTCTGAATACAGAAATGGCCCATGTGCTCCGGTTAATGGACTCTAATACACATGTGGATATAAAGCTGCAGCAGGGCACTAGACTCCAAGGTTGCTGCATTGTTCTGTTTGTTCAGGGGCCACATTTGCTTATACTCACGGGCTATTCCTAGCTCTGTGCTCAGAAGCGACCCCTGGCAGTACTGGGGATCAAACCCAAGCCAGCCACATACAGACAAGTTCTTGACTTTCTGACTGCATCTCGAACCCTCATAGTTAACTTTTTCAAACCCAGATCTGGAGGTGAGGGAAAGTCCAATAACAAAGAAGCACCCAGTTGACCAGTGTGAGGCCTTGAGTTCTCCCACTGCTGCCCTGTTGTGCTGGCAAGGTCCTTGTTGCTTTGCTATTTGGCATAACTCATGCCACAGAGGTTTGTCACCTCCCAAACATCCTGGACAAGGGCATGCAGCACACACAATAGTGTGTGTCCTCTGCCGCTGCCCTGCTATCACAGTTGGAGATGTGCTGGCAACTGGGTTGGAGGTGTGGTCAGTGCAAGGACCACAACCAAGCACACATGTGGGCCTGTCCATGCAAGCAACAAGGGCAAAGATGTGCAGAAGCTCAATCCTAGGCATCAGCACCAAAATAGAACAAAATATGGAGAGACCAAGATAAATGCAAGAAGAAAATACCTGATGTGGGTCAGGAGCAATAGCACAGCAGGTAAGGTATTTGCTTTGCATGTTGCTCATCTGGGTTTGATCCCCAGCATCCCACATGATACCCTGAGCCTGCCAGAAATCATTCTTGAGTGCAGAGCCAGGGAGTAGCCCTGAACACTGTCAGGTATAGCTCAAATGCAACCTACATACCTACCAAATAAATAAACAAAAAAACTCCAATGAACACATTATAAGAGTGGAACTATGGGGCCGGAGAGATAGCATGGAAGTAAGGCGTTTGCCTTGCATGCAGGACAGTGATTCAAATCCCTGCGTCCCATATGGTTCCCTGAGCCTACCGGGGGCGATTTCTGAGCTTAGAGCCAGGAGTAGCCTTTGAACACTGCCGGGTGTGACCCCCTCCCCCCAAAAAAAGTGGAACTAGGGGCAGGATCTGAGACCCTACTTACTCAGTCCTGACATACACTTGATCTTGATCCTAGCTTGCTTCCAATAAAAATAAAGAATGAAATCAATGATGCTGGTTTGGCAATTTGGGTTTTCAAATGTTGCAGAAGAGCATCAGTGCCTTGACAGCTGAGATGTTTGCATCTCCTCCAGTTGGAGCCCCCTTGGCCATTTCCAGTTCACATCAGGGTCTGTAAGCCTGAGTTTTTGCACCCTTTGGAGCATGTCTCGCAAGAGTCAGTGAAGCCCCTTCTCACGTCTGAAGTACAAGTGGCATCTGAAGTCACTCAGGGCCTGCTGTGATTCTGGAAGATGGGAATTTTATCCTGGTGGGGGAATGAGATCTGCTTTTCTCTGTGATTCTGGCCGTTAGCCATGGCTGCCTCTCTGCTTCCCTAAACCGGGCCTTAGCTGGGTGTAGGGACAATGTTAGATCCTGCTTGTTATGTGACAAAGGTTACTTTGGGGTCCCACTAAGGGGGCCTGGGCACCAAGAGAAGAATCGGGACTGCAGATCCTGGCGCTATGACTTAGGATCTGGTCAGAGTTGACCGAGCCTGAAGCCCCTGACAGGCTCACAGGATGGTCTTTAAGAAAGTCCCTGGTGGGTGGGGGACAGGGGGAATTTGGAGGCAATGGGGTCATTGCCTTTATGGTCTCGGCTGGCTGCTCGGCAGCACCCTAGGTGATGTGGAGCTACCCTAAGCCCTGGAGTTCCTGAGCAAGTGACAGCACATGCACTGGGCTCTGGTAGGTTTGTGGTGGTGTTGTGGAGGACTTGATGGATCTATCCCAGCCTGGCTTCAGGGTCACTACCTGGAAACCTATAAGGGACAGAGAAAGGAAGGGACTGGATGCTTCTGCAGGTAGATGGGGATGGGAGAGATGCTATATTGTGTGCTGGTGTGGGAAATCTCCAAGTGCATATGCCTGCGCAGATACCACCCATATATACACACCCATATACACAATACACAAACCTATATACATGCAGACATGCCCTTATATTAAAAATCCATATGCACACATATATACTCATCCATATGTATATATGTGTGCACAAAGACACGCACCCATATATATATACATACGTAGACAAATCCTTAAACTCACATGTATACACACACTCCTATATACACAAATCTGAATACACACAGAACACACTATATACACATGTGTGTACACATAGAACACACCACATACACAAACACCCATATCCACATAGACACATACTCATCCACATAAATGTACATGCAGAACACAGCATATACACATATGCACACCCACAGACACACATATGTGTACAAAGTCACACCTATATACACCCATGTGCATGCACATCCGTATACACACAGACATACACATGTACATATACTTATGACAGACACACATACAAAACACATGTGTACACATGCATACATCATGCATGTAGATAGATACATATACACACATGTCCGCACACCTGTATACATCTATATGATGTGTATACACCATATACACATATCAATATACAAATGCAGAACCCATCTACACTCATGTGCACAGATACACACACCTGTACACACATATGCAAAGATACCCCCTATACACATATGCACAAACACACACTTCTGTACACATAAACACATGCACAGACACACATCCCCATACACATATGCACTCCCTAGGCATGCAGACTGCAGGCAGGATGGCCCAGGGGAGCCTAGGCATGGGTGCATCTCACTTTCGGGCAGAGGCAGAGATTCTGGGCAGAATCTCTCTGGTTCTCTTCCTATTTTCCCAAGATTCTATATCATGAGAGCACATGTATGGCAGATGTACCAGCATGGCCACTCCTGTTCTTGGATTCCCCAGACCAGCCAGTGTCTGCTGGACTTTGATGACACCCACTGAGGGGTCCTGTTTGTCTGGGTGTTAGAGTGTGAGGTTGCCAAGGAGACAGCCTCCTTGAGCAGAGAGGACATGAGGGGCTCAATGCACTCCTTCCCAAACCACCTTGTTCCCTGACCACTCTCCAGGGGTAGCTTCACCATTACCTTTATCTTCTGGGGGCAGTGTTGGAGCCACACTCTGAAGAGCTATTCCTGGCAGTGTTGGGGATCAAACCAGGATCAGCCACATCCAGGCAACTGCCTCCCCCTGTGCTGTCTCTGCAGCCCTGAGACTCGAGGGGTCCATGTGGCAGTTGATTGTATCCGCCATCAGAGTCTGTGTTCATGAACATTGTTCTTCTCAGGGCTGGGAGGTAACACAGTGGGAAGGGCATTTGCCCTGCACACGCTCTCTGCCCAAGTTCAGTACCCAACACCACATCCCCTGGCGCCCCAACAAGAGTAATTTCTGAGTCCAGAGTCAGTAAATCCTGAGCACCACCAGCCGTGGCCCCCAAACCAAACCAAAATATTGCTGATTCCTGAGGAATGAGATTTCCCCCCACATTTTTTCAGTTAAACAACTTGGTGTTTCATCTGAATACTTTGAGTTACTCACTTGGGAAAACCAGCTCAGCAGTTCTGGCTTTTCTGGAACTGAAGCTCCTGTCCCTGGGCTTTATCACATCTCTCTAAAGGTGTTTTAGGATGTGAAATTGGAACAAACCTGAGGACATGCTGGTTTTCATCTATGAGCTGCGGTTGCCAAGGACAAAGGGTGAAATGAATCTCTGATAAACATCTCAGGCGCCTGTACTAGATGGCCCGAAAGCACCCGCTGTGTTCTGGAAAGAACAAGGCACCCCCTTGGGCTCTGCAGACATGCTCCAGTCTGGTGCCACGCTGGGTACCGGTTTGGCTGGAGCATTAGGGACCAGCTGTTCCCCAGGAGAGAACAAGCCTGAAGCTGCCAGGGTGCTGAGACGGGAACAAACAGGGAGGGAGGCCGAGGGAGACTCTCGGGACCATTCAGATCAAGTGGGACTAGGCTGTGCTGGGCTCACACATCTTCCCCGAGGGTACAGAAGCCCATGGCCCCTCCTGCTGCATGTTCAGAGGTGACCCCCACCTTTTTTTTTTTTTTTTTGGGTAACACCCAGCAAAGCTCAGCAGTTACTCCTGACTCTATGCTCAGAAATCGCTCTTGGCAGGCTTGGGGGACCATATGGGATGCTGGGATTCAAACCACCATCCTTTTGCATGCAAGGCTAACGCCTTACCTCCATGCTATCTCTCCAGTCCCCCACACTCACCTTATTGGCTAATTCCATCCTCTCCCTCTCCCTTTTCTTCTTTGCTGTTCTTGCCATGACGGGGTGGGAATATGCGTGGTGCCAGCACAGCCATACTTAGTAGTGATGCTTTCCACGTCTTTGTGTAGTGCTACCTGGGGTGACACCCCCATAGCATTGTGCCACTCACATCACTGTGGTGTGGCTGGAAACCACTAGTGGTGCTGGGGTCTACCTGGCAGAGCCACCAGTATCCAGTATGTGACCCTGGGGTTCAGACTCTGCTTGATGTCCACCAGGAACTGTGTCAAGTCCCTGAGCTCTGCCCCCAGCCCGCCTGTGGTTTAGTAATTATTACTGGTGGTGGTGGTGGGGGTGGTTTGGGGCCACAAAGGTCATGCTCTGGGCTTATTCCTGGCTCTGGGATCAGGGATCACTCTTGGAAGTGTTTGGGGGACCCTGTGAGTGCCAGGGATGGAACAGGAGTTGATCACACGCCAGGCCAACATTGCTTCTGAACCATCTCTCTGGGCACTGTTGGCTTTCCACGTCCTGCTGACTGAGTTGTTCAACATCAGAACGGGGCAGAGATGCCATGGGGATGGTCTGGCACGATGAGCTCATCAATGCCAGAATGGTGATGCCTGGGATGGCTTGGCACACTGAGCTTGCCAATGTCAGAGTGGTGATGCCTGAGGATGCTGAGTGTCAGGACCTTCCTATTGCCACCTCTCTGGGGCTCTTTGGCCTGGTTGGAGTTTCTTCCTTTAAAGATCAGAGTGGAGGCTCCTAGGAAGGTGGGCTGCCCTTATCTCCTGGGGCTGGGCCCCCCTCGAAACTCTGTTCTTCCTCCTGCGAACATTGAGCTCTGAGTGCATGTTGAGCAAATGAACAGAGCGTTCTTCAAACAGACACAGCTACTGTCTCAGCTGGTTCCTCCCACGCCTCCCTCGCCTCCCACCTGCCCCTCTCCATGTAGCTGCCTCACCTTTGGAGCTCCACCCAAATCCCATGTGGTCTCAGCAGCGTTTTTTCCCACAAGTATTCCAATTTCCTCTCCAGCCGATGGATGCACTGAGAGCCGGAGCCCCATGGACAGCCTTACATTCGTGGGCAGCCTGTAGCCCCCACAGAGCCTCAAGGCACAAAGGCCCAGCACTCCTTTACTTTGTTGATCCACCTTAGGCCATGGGATTCCTCCTTGCTAGACTCCAACTGCACACTTCTAAGGGAACTGGTGGTGCCCCTCTTGCCTCTATGTATACTCCACAGACCCTGCCCACCCACCAGCTCCCCAGGTCCTCCCCAGACATTCTTCGTGGTGGTGCCACGTCCCCAGGCTGCCAGTGCATCTTTCCAGTGTGTGTGTGAGGTTCTGTTCGGCCACCACACACTGTAGGGTGGGTCCCTCCTTGTGTGGAGGTCCTGTGGAGGTCTGATTCACCACCACCTGGATCATGGATCTTCCCTCTCTAGGTAGAAAGGGCAAAGGGCACACTTTTCTGAGGCAATGATGGATTCTTTATACCTAAAAAGGAAAGAAAGGTCCAGTGGGCAATATTGGTTAATGGTGCCAGTGGGAAACCAGTGGGTCTGTGCTGCTCTCCAGGGGTACCTCCATACTGTGGGTGCTCATACTAAGAGTGCTCCCACAGTGGGTGTTCCCACTTTAGATTTTCCCATTTGGGTGCTCCCTGATCACCCCAGGCCACAGGCTGACCTTGTCTCACGGGAGAAAGGACTTTAGCTCTAGTAAACATCTGTAACACAAGCCCCAGCCCAGGTTCAGTGGAAGGCCTAGGACCTAGGGGATTCTCTATCTGTCTCATGGCTTTGCCTGAGCTGCCCTCTGCTCTGTCTCCTGCATCCCAAGTGTCCCAAGGTGGGAATCTGATGAAAGTGCCACATGCACGTGCATGTCTCTTTTTGCCATCCCAAACCCCGGAGAATCCTTCCTCGCCCCTACAAACAGAAAGTCATAGAGACCACTGGGCTTTCTGTATGACTCCCCTGGCCCAGCCCTGCTCAGAGAGTTATGGGATTGCCAGGGATCTGAACAGGCCACTAGACCAAGAGAAAGGCACCATGGGCCCTTGCATGCCCATATTCCAAATGTCTGTGCGATAGAGTTCTAGTGTGGAGAGACTGGAAATCACAAACACCTGCTGGGTCCCATAAGCCCCTTCCTTGCTGCTGTGTCCAGCACCCACATATCCAGTGAGACCTGAAAGTCCGTGACAATGACATTGCCACACAGCTGCTGCCCAGATGCAAAAATACTCTCCTGTCTCTTGTAAAAGGAAATCTCTAGTTTATTAGAAAGTTCCCTCCAAGAAGTGCCAAAATGCCCAGAGACCTCAGAGTCACTCTGATAGTGCTCAGGGAGTTCAGCTTCACCTGATGATGCTCAGGGACTATGTCATGTGGGGTGAAGTGAGAATGGCAACACCAGGCCTTTTAAATCATGCTCTGTGCCATTTTTGGCCCCTGAGGACTCTGACCTTATGCAGACACAGGAAAAAAGGACAGAAGTCTGTGGTGGGGGTTAGGTTTCTGGGGGAATGCTTTGCTCTAACACGTGCTTCTTCTTCTCCCTGGCTCTATTTTCGTCCTCTCCCTCATCCTGGTGCTGGTGCCTCGTTGATCTTCTATGACCTTAAACACAAACTACACCCTTCTCTCGAGGCAGAGCCGAGAGCTAGGGGTGCCCAGGACCTGGGTGTCAGCTACACTCAGGAGTATCCTTCTGAGAGAGCAAAACCGGAGCCTGCAGCCCCAGGATTCCAGAACTGAGGGATCATGTGTCTAAGGTGAAGGGGAGTGGGGTGTGTGTGTGCTGTGAATGCAGGCAGGGAAGGGCACTATCCTATCCTGTCAGAAAGAAGCCTTCTCGAGTGATGGCATGAGGATCCCAGAAAATGAGCATCAGAGCAAGATACAGAACAGACACTTTAATTGGGGCGTGCTGGGTTCAAACCAGAGCCTTCCATATGTCAGGTCATGACTGAGCATCATCCCTAACCAGGAGAATAGAATGAACAGCAGCAATCACCTTGGAAAAGTTGAAAAAGGCAAAACCAGGGGCCAGAGCAATAGAACAGTGTGGAAGGAGTTTGCTTTGCTTGCAGTTGACTCAGGTTGGATCTTTATCATCTCATATGGTCTTCCTATCAGGAGTGATTCCTGAGTGCAGAGCTAGGAGTAACCCTTGAGCATTGCTGGGTGTGGTCCAAAAAAAGCAACAAACAAAAAACAACAAAGAAAACAAACAAAAAATGCAAAACCTCGGGCTAAAGAGATAACATGAAGATAGGGCGTTTGCCTTGCATGCAGAAGGAAGGTGGTTCTAGTCCCGGCATCCCATATGGTCCCCTGAGCTTGCCAGGAGCTGTTTCTGAGCATAGAACCAGAAGTGGTCCCTGAACGCTGCCGGGTGGACCCCCCCCCCAAAAAAAAAGAAAAAAGAAAGAAAGAAAAATTAGCAGCAATATAGTCCCCCTCCCATTAAAGTATTTTTATGAATGGGTTTGGTGGTGCTGGGGCCACTCCTGGCAGTGCTGGGACATCAGCCTAGGCCTCCTGCAAACAGCTTGTAGAACTGTTTCTCCTGCCTCAGAGGGGTATTCAAAAGAAAATAAAAGCTAATGAGGACAATGAAATGATACCCATGGTACACAGACAACTGTGATCAGAGCGAGTCAGTAGGTCACTGTCTTGGCCCCTTCCTTACCGTCACAGTGACACGCCACACATCATTCCATTTCTCTGGAGGTCCCACAAGCAACTTTTCTCTGATAAAACCTTCACAGGCCTCATTCTTCAGGGCATAACCCAGAAAGCTTGTATCCAGCACCATCATGTCGAGCCTGACTGTTACAGACTCAGCAGTGCCCTGGAGGATTTGTCCACCCTTTCCTCACGACTTGCTGTGTCCTTAGCTGTGTCCTCATTAGCTGAATGATCTGGACCACAAATCCTAGAACCAAAGGCATGAACACCACTAAGCTCTTTATAGAAAACTGCCTGACAACTTCCCAGGGAGGTCTGGACCTACTGACACAGGCCCCAAATTGTGAGCACACAGATACCCCTAATCCCCCGCCCCTTATCCTCCCCTATGGCAGCTATGAACACAGTGGCTGGTGGAACTTTGAAGGATTTTTGTTCCTCTCCCTGGTTACTAGTATAAAGACATCTTTTTGTTGTTATTTACTAACTAGTGTTTTTCTTAGCGGTGTGTACTGTTTGGGTATGTGTTGTGCTCATTGTAAACATTTTCCTGGGACTGGACAGCTAGTGCAGGGGTTAAAGTTCTTGCCTGGCTTGGGGCTGGCCTCAGTTTTTTTGTTTTGTTTTGTTTTGTTTTTTGGATCACACCCCATAGCTCTCAGGGGTTACTCCTGGCTCTACGCTCAGAAATCACTCCTGACAGGCTCAGGGAACCATATGGAATGCTGGGATTTGAACCACTGACCTTCTGCATTCGAGATAAACACTTTACCTCAATGCTATCTCTCTGGCCCCTGGCCTCAGTTTGACTCATGTCCCCCAAGCATTGTCAGGAATAACCAATCCTTGAGCATAGAGTTAGGAGTAAGGCCTAAGCATTGTTGGGCATAACCTCCAAGCTCCAAAAAGAAATAAAATGAAATAGAACTAAATTTTTGTTGTTTGTTTTTGTTTTTGGGTCACACCTGGCAGAGCTCAGGGGTTATTCCTGGCTCTATGCTCAGAAATTGCTCCTGGCAGGCTCAGGGGACCATATGGGATGCTGGGATTCGAACCACCAATCTTCTGCATGCAAGGCAAATGCCTTACCTTCATGCTATCTCTCTGGCCCCAGAACTAAATTTTAAACATTTTCCTACTAGCCTATTAATTTTATCTTTGAAAAATTCAGTTTATGGGAACTGGAGCAATAGCATAGCAGTTAGGACATTTGCTTTGCATGTGGCTGACCTGACTTCTATCCCTGGCATCCCATTTTGTCCCCTTAGCCTGCCAGAGTAATTTCTGAGTAGCCTCTGAGTGCCACTGGGTGTAGCTCCCAAAACAAACAAAAAGATCAGCATATGGCGGGATATTTTATATAGACCAAAAATCACTCTTTTTAGTGTAAGTTCTATGGTTTTCCACAAACATGCAGCTAAATAAAAAACAATGAAAATTCACAGCTTTTCTCGTCCCTCCAAAACAGACCTTTATACTCCTTTGTAGGAAACTCTTCTCTCACTCCCAGCTCCTGAACTATCATTCTGTTCTCTGAACCCCAAGTTTTGCTGTTTCCAGATTGTCCTAGAAATGAAATAATGCAGCCTGTTGAGTTTAGCTCCTTTCATTAGTCCAAGATGTTGGACAGAGGCATCTTTATGATCACATTTTTATTGTGGCAAAGTTGGGGTCCATTGTCTTCCAGTGTTGACACTCCGTACACTTGCTGAGATATTATTACAGTTCATTCCTGCCTTTGTCAGTAACAAATAAAACTTTTTATTGACACACATGCACATATTTTGAAATACTTTGCCATTGGCTCTGCCATTTCATGTCACAGAAAAGCTCCTCATTTTCATCAGCCTTTGGTATTGCCAATTGGGTTTTATTTAGGAGGGGTTTTTTTTCTATTTATTTTATTATTTTTTCTATTTGTTTATTTATTTTGGGGGAATCACACCCAAGAGTCATATCATGGTAAAGGAGGGTCACTTAGTCTGACTGGCCTCTAAAGAAGAGAAATTGGAAACCTGACAAAAGTAGGGTATAGAACAAGAAGAAAGAACGAGAAATGAGGAACATTCATAGCAGAACCAACTCAATATGGGTCCATGACATGGGAATGAGCTTGCCATATTGGAGAAAGGTGACCATCAAAGCAGCTGAGGATGGAGCTGGTTGGTGTATGTGGGGATGGAAATAAGGTCACTCAGAGGACAAACACCACCTGGACCCTTGTAAACTATTTTCATTTTGAAGCACATGAGATGCACATGAAATTATTGTCAGAGGCCTGGTTTGATCTGGCTTTTAGGCATTAGGCTCCCTGTTTGATGCTCTTTTGTGAGATCAGGGCCATTATTGAAACAACCATGGGGAAGGATGATGGTGGAAATGACAAAATATTAAGTCTAGCTACTGTATGAATAATAGTTTGATATATTTAGTTTAAATAAAAAGAATCCATTGAAAGGAAAGTGGTAAAAGCAGATGTGATGCTAGGATAATAAAAAAAGAAAGGGGCCGGAGAGGTGGCGCTACAGGTAAGGTGTCTGCCTTGCAAGCGCTAGCCAAGGAAAGGACCACGGTTCGATCCCCCGGCGTCCCATATGGTCCCCCCAAGCCAGGGGCAATTTCTGAGCACGTAGCCAGGAGTAACCCCTGAGCATCTAAGGGGTGTGGCCCCCCAAAAAAAAAAAGAAAGTGGGACCGGTGAGATAGCATGGAGGTAAGGTGTTTGCCTTCCATGCAGAAGGACGGTGGTTCGAATTCCGGCATCCCATATGGTCCCCTGTGCCTGCCAGGGGCGATTTCTGAGTGTAGAGCCAGGAGTAACCCCTGAGCATTGCCGTGTGTGACCCAAAAACAAGCAAAAAAAATAAAATAAAATAAAAAAAGAAAGTATGCAAAGATGGCCTTCTTTGGTTATTGCTAATACCCAGGTACCTGTATATTTTTTGAAAGATTATATCTCTTTCATACAAATTAGGAGGGGTCTGTGGGGGCCTCCATAGCCATATTGGAAAACCTACAACCAGGGATACTTAGAAAGCTATCTGGTGCTAGGGATCCAATTTGGGACCTCATGCAGGTTAGGAATATGCTTCAGACCTTTGAGTTATCTTCCAGACCTCTTCCTGAGCTTTCCTGATTCAAAGCATTTGTTCATGGGTTCTTCCCTTTCTTGTATCCAAGCTTGATTGGATTCAGACATCAGAATCCTGCAGCCAGTCCAGACTCTCTTGGGACTCCATGGAGATCTGGCCTGATAAGAACAGGGACCAGAGGAAGGTAGAAGGTCCAGTTCACAAAAGGCATGAGGAGCGCCAGTACCCTGTTTCCTGCACAGTTGCTCTGGTTGGCCTGCTATAGCCAACTCCACAACTAAGGCATGATTCCCACTGTGTCCAGTGATAGGAACACAGGAGAGCAAAGGATGAGCTTCAAGGACCAGCAGGGAATGTTTTTGGCTGTAAATGAATGATGTGGAAAAAATCACCTTCTCGTTTTTTGAAGTCAATTACACAGTTAAATTCTTTTTTTTTTTTTTTTTTTTTTGGTTTTTGGGCCACACCCTGTGACGCTCAGGGGTTACTCCTGGCTATGCGCTCAGAAGTTGCTCCTGGCTTCTTGGGGGACCATATGGGGCACCGGGGGATCGAACCGCGGTCCGTCCTAGGCTAGCGCAGGCAAGGCAGGCACCTTACCTCCAGCGCCACCGCCCGGCCCCCCTACACAGTTAAATTCTAAGAGTTGAACATCTATAATGAAATTTTAAAGTTTAGGTCCATGGTATTAACAAATGTCTGCATATTTCTGCAAAGATGGACACAAAATTATTTATACAAATTGCTTCCAATGTGGCATCTGCAAAGGGGTGACTAGAGTCTGGGGTGAGAAAAGTCACAACCTCCTTCTCACAGACTCTGCTACTTTTTGATATTGTATTTGGCACTTACTATATATCTATATTAATGTCTAGCTAGAGTAAATTTATTACAAATACACCTTTATGTGTTCAAGGGGCACTCCCCATTACTAGTGTTTCCTTTCATAGTTATGGTATATTTTCATGTTAAGGATTGGAGTGATGATACTGGTTGCTTCACGGGTGGTCAACTTGGGTTTGATTGACCCCTGATATCCCAGAGGGTTCCCTCCCCAGCACCACCAGGAGTAAAATCTGAACACAGAGCCAGGAGTAAGTCCTGAACACTGATGGCTGTGACCCACAAACAAAACAAAACAAAACAAAACAAAATGCTGGCATTTTAAAACTTCAGACTTAACTTTTGTGAGGCATTCTTGATGTTGCCTGTCCTGGTCCCCTGCTTGGTAATTGGTTTCACAAAGAAATTGAGGATTCAGGAACAGGAGTGGCTCCATGACAGAGGTCCTTCCTGGTGAGGGTAAGCCCATCCCCTAGCACCACCTCATGGCGAATGAAACTAAGACACTGATTTGATGATCCTTGAGCCACTACAATATGGTG
The DNA here is from genome assembly GCF_024139225.1 of Suncus etruscus. Taxonomy (NCBI): domain Eukaryota; kingdom Metazoa; phylum Chordata; class Mammalia; order Eulipotyphla; family Soricidae; genus Suncus; species Suncus etruscus. The sequence continues at coordinate 66,559,970 of NC_064853.1, read as the reverse complement.
TGAGCTCCAGCATACCACAACCAAGTGTGTGAGTGTCACAACCTAGTGCATGAGAGCCACAGTAAGTGTGTGAAAGCCATAGAGGAGTGTGTGAGCAGCACAACCAAAATGACATGCCCTGGGCTTCACCACAACAGAGGGAAGGATAGGGGGAAATGTGCATTAGCAGAATGAAGTGCAGCTCTGGAGCATCCTCAGCTCCCACAACAGGTTTTTAAGGGCTGAACTCTTCTAGAAAGTCTCATGGATGAAGACTCATTCTTCTAAGATGAAGTCTCTCCTCTCGGGAACCAACCCAAGTGGGTCTATCTCAGAGGTGGGTCCCGGGTGCAAAGGTCAAATGGTTGAGTTGTGTGGGTGCCTATCTGTCTCCCCTGACAAAAGCGCCAGCAGTGTCTCCTCTGATGCAGTCAGTACCTTCTTTGATTGTTCCCGAAGAAGTGGGCAGGAACAGACAGGAACTCGGTGCTCCTCAGCACACACTACAGGACTGATTCCAGGAAATGGCAGGTCCCCTGTGGCACTTATTCCGTGAAGTGTTGCTGAAAGATCTCCTCTCGGTCTCCCAGAGAACAAACCAACCGCTGAGAGATTAGGACAAGCTGTAACGCTGAGTGCCTCTCTAGGGTCCCTGTGTGGTTTGCAGACTGTGCGGCAACACCCACTGTCACCAATAGCCTCTCTAGCAGCCTCTGCACAGCTCAGCTTCCTCACATCCAGGCTCAACTCCTGCATAGGCTGGCTACCTCAGAACCTCATCCACTCCCTCAGAGCCAGACTAGATTCTCTCACACCCTAACTCCACTCCCTCAGAGCCCTGCTGGCTCACAGGATGGCTTAGATTCTTATCAACACCCTCAGAGCCAAACTAGACTCCCTCATAAACAGGCCTGACTCCTTCAGAGAATGGTTTCCTCACAGGCTGGGCACCTCAGACCCTTGTCAATTCCCTTAGAGTTGGGCTTTACTTCCTCACAGCTTGGCTCTACTCCCTCAGAGCCATGCTGTCTCACATGCTGGCTCGGGAACTTATCAACTACTGTAAGGCTCCATCCCCATCCCCAAGAGAAGGGGTCTGGAGCAAGGTCACCACGGAAAATAATCTAAACCAAGCATAAGAGTGAAAAACATGGAATTAGGTACTTTCAACCTTATGGTCTCGAGCCCACTAAACTGACTTCCTTTTATTCACCAGCTCAATTCACAACCAGGCAGGGGTAGGGTAGAGAGTGACAGGCCAAGTGCCTATCTGGAAATAATTCAGTTTAGGTGGGCCTTTTACATGTAAGATGGAGTGGATGAAAGAGTACCTATACTGGGGCTAGAGGAAGGTCTTTGTTTTGGGTATTGCAGGATATCTTCCCACAAACTCCCTTAGTGCCAGACTCAACTCCTTCACACCCCAAGTTAACTCCCTCAGAGCCTGGTTCCCTCACAGACCAACTATCTCAGAGCCTTATAAACTCCCTCAGAATCAGTCTTGGGAGAAACCCAGGGAGAAGAAAAGTAGATTTACTCAGAGGTCAAATGTTAAGATTGCCAATTAACCTCAACTCTGTGGCTGCATTCATTTTGTCCAGCACCACTCTGAATCTTAAAGCCAGGAGTTCAACACTATATGAAAGGCATGTGGTTTCTCCCAAGCTACACCCCCCAGCCCCTGCATCTCTGCAAAGTTGCACATATTTGGCATGTCTCCCCAGAAAAGCATTCCTGCAGGAAAAGCTGCTAGGAAGCATAGTTTAAGCTCTGCTCCATGGATGGTGCTGCCTGCACATGGCAAAAGTTCGCCAACTTTCTTTTTGTTTGTTGTTGGTTTGGGGTCACAGCCAGCCATATTCAGGGCTTATTTCTGGTTCTGCACTCAGAAATCATTTGTGGTGTTCATGGGACTATATGTAGTCCCAGGGATCAAAACAGGGTTAGCTGTTTTCGAGTCAGACCAGTCCCAACAAAGTTCTGAGTGGAGCAAAGTCTCTGAGGGAGTCCCCTGGGTCATCCAACGAACAGCGGGGAACCCAACAGAAGAATATATAGAAGATGAGGTGTGGGGGTCCCGAAGGGTCACTGCAGCACCAGATAACCCATTGGGAGAGTCAGCAGTGAGTAGCAGAGTATGATTTACCTTTCAAAGCACTGTTTGATCTGGTGTTTGGGGCAGAAACAAAGGAATGTAAGGAGGACATGATCGAAATCTGAGGGGGAGAGAAGATGAGAGGGAAGGTGGATTCTGGGTGGAATTTGAAGGTGAGATCCAATGGGTTCACTCCTAGATTAGATGGGAATTCTGAGGGAGAGGAGGAGTCCCAGGGCTGCTAGAGAAGGGAGCAACAGTTCACTCAAGGGGCCTCCCAACTATTTTTTTGGTTTTCAGGCCACACCCAGCGTTGCTCAGGGGTTACTCCTGACTGTCTGCTCAGAAATAGCTCCTGGCAGGCACAGGGGACCATATGGGACACCGGGATTCGAACCAACCACCTTTGGTCCTGGATGAGCTGCTTGCAAGGCAAAGGCCACTGTGTTATCTCTCCGAGCCCTGTTTTTGTTTTTTTGGGCCACACCCGGCACTGCTCAGGGCTTACTCCTGGCTGTCTGCTCAGAAATAGCTCCTGGCAGGCACAGGGGACCATATGGGACACCAGGATTTGAACCAACTACCTTTGGTCCTGGATCGGCTGCTTGCAAGGCAAATGCCGCTGTGCTATCTCTCCGGGCCCTGTTTTTATTTTTTTGGGCCACACCCGTTTGATGCTCAGGGGTTACTCCTGGCTAAGTGCTCAGAAATTGCCCCTGCCTTGGGGGGACCATATGGGACGCTGGGGGGATCAAACCGAGGTCCTTTCTTGGCTAGCGCTTGCAAGGCAACATTACATCTAGTGCCACCTCTCAGGCCCCTTGTGATTTAAAAGGCTCTGGTTGTTGTCTTAAATTCAGCGATATGAAGCAGGCTTAAGACTGACTGACACTTACCATTTCCATTCTGAAATTCTGCTGACAGATTTTAGGTCAAAGAGAAAGGCCTTAGTATTGACCTCTGAAGACCAGTTCCACGGATGAACCTGATTCCTGCATCTGTTCTGGCTGCTCTGAGATAAAGCTGGATCATTCTGAGTAAAAGCCATAGAAATGATGCGGGGCCGAAGAGATAGCATGGAGGTAAGGCGTTTGCCTTGCATGCAGAAGTTCGGTGGTTCGAATCCCAGCATCCCATATGGTCCCCTGAGCCTGCCAGGAGCAATTTCTGAGCATAGAACCAGGAGTAACCCCTGAGCACAGCCATGTGTGACCCCAAAACAAAACAAAACAGAAGCCATAGAAATGATGGTTTGGTTCTCACCAGTAAAGCCATCTGGTGTGCAGGGGAAAGAGCCCAGGCCCAATGCTTCCATCAGTGCTGAAGCAGACACAGACCCATGCTCTCTGCAGTGGAGGCCCTGACGGGGCCTGGCCTATTTCTGGCTACCTGGGGTCTCCTCAGGCTCACCATCCTACTTCACCAGGAAGGAGAGGACTGGTTGGCCCCAAAAGCAGCAGATAAAGGGTTATGAAGCCTCATGAGTATCTGGGGTAACAGCTGACTTGGGAGACCAAAGGCCACTGAATCATTCAAGTGATGTGGCTGAGCCACAGTAGCCACATGATGGGGCCTGGTACCTGCAAGCTGCACTTAAGTGGTGTTTTCTGGCCAGTTGCTTAGCACCTCTATGCCCCCCCATCACCTTAAGCTGGCTTCTTTCCTAATTTTGCATTGTTGAGATACAATTTAAAGATGTAATATTCGGGCCCGGAGAGATAGCACAGCGGCGTTTGCCTTGCAAGCAGCCGATCCAGGACCAAAGGTGGTTGGTTCGAATCGCGGTGTCTCATATGGTCCCCCATGCCTGCTAGGAGCTATTTCTGAGCAGATAGCCAGGAGTAACCCCTGAGCACTGCCGGGTGTGACCCAAAAACTACCAAAAAAAAAAAAAAAAGAAGATTTTTATGGGGCCGGAGAGATAGCATGGAGGTGGGGCATTTGCCTTGCATGCAGAAGGATGGTGGTTCAAATCCCGGCATCCTATATAGTCCCCCGAGCCTGCTAGGAGCAATTTCTGAGCATAGAGCCAGGAGTAACCCTTGAGCGCTGCCCAGGTGTGACCCAAAAACTAAAAAAAAGGGACTGGAGAGACAGCATGGAGGTAAGGCGTTTGCCTTGCATATAGAAGGACAGCGGTTCAAATTCTGCCATCCCATATGGTCCCTGTGCCTGCCAGGGGTGATTTCTGAGCATAGAGCCTGAAGTAACCCCTGAGTACTGCCGGGTGTGACCGAAAACAAAAAACAAAACAACAACAACAACAACAACAAAACCTAAAAAACAAAGAAGGTTTTTATCAGGGGCCAGTGAGATAACACAGCAGTAAGGCATTTGCCTTGCATGTGGCTGACCCCAGACAAACCTGGTTTGATTCCTGGCCTCTCCTATGGTCCCCCGAGATTGCCAGGAGCGATTTCTGAGCACAGAGCCAGGAGTAACCTCTGAGCATTGCCGGGTGTGGTCCAAAAACCAATCAATTAATAAATAAACTGCTTGAAAAATAGATTTGGTTTTTGGGCCACACCCGGCAGTGCTCAGGGGTTACTCCTGGCTATTTGCTCAGAAATAGCTCCTGGCAGGCACAGGGGACCGTATGGGATGCCAGGATTCGAACCAACCACCTTAGGTCCTAAATAGGCTGCTTGCAAGGCAAACGCCACAGTACTATCTCCCCGGCTCCAAAAAAAAAAAAAAAAAAAAAAAAAAAAAAAGATTTTTATCCTTTCAACACTCCTCCCCCTCTCCGAACCATGTCCACTTTCAATTTCACTGACTGCTTTTTTTGGGGGGAGGGGTCACACCCGGCAGTGCTCAGGGGTTACTCCTGGCTCTGTGCTTAGAAATCACTCCTGGCAGGCTCAGGAGACCATATGGAATGTCAGAATTTGAACCACCGTCCTTCTGCATGCAAGGCAAATGCCCTACCTCCATGCTATCTCTCCGGCTTCTCCACTGACTGCTTTATCATGTCATGTCGTGTAAGTAGAGTTTTCTAGAGCTTGACTTTGGTTCACTGGTTTCTTTCGGTGGAGTTTGTACTTCCATTGGCCTCTGGTAGTGGCAGTCACCAGCACTTCTTTTACTTTCCTCATCTGGGTAGACAGACTCCTTTAAAACTCCTTAACCATTATATATAATGGTGCTAAGAGCTGTCAAGAACATATTTTTAGGATCCCCTAGTTTTCATTTCCCTGGATATTTACCTATAAAATTATTGGACATGTGATTTGCTCCATAGAAGTTTAAAATGGAGAGGAACTTCCTCCAGCCGGGCTCTAACATTAACCTTCCTAGGGAAACACACAGCTTTAATTTCTCCACCCTCTCTAGACAATGTTACTGATCTTTTGGGGTCCGACAATGCTAGAAGGGCTGGGATGAGCCAGACAAGAGATATGTGCGTAATATGTGTGTGGATGTATATATGTATGTGGTGTTGGGATGTCCACTGAATTACTCTCATATATGGCCCTTCTTTATTTTTTTTTGGTTTTTGGGTCACACCTGGCAGCATTCAGGGGTTGCTCCTGGCTCTACACTCAGAGATTGCTCCTGGCAGGCTCGGGGAACCATATGGGATGCTGGAATTCAAACCACCGACCTTCTGCATGCAAGGCAAATGCTTTACCTCCATGCCATCTCTCTGGCCCCATATATGGCCCTTCTTGTCTTAAAAACCAGCATCCTGGGCCCGGAGAGATAGCACAGCAGCGTTTGCCTTGCAAGCAGCCGATCCAGGACCAAAGGTGGTTGGTTCGAATCCCGGTGTCCCATATGGTCCCCCGTGCCTGCCAGGAGCTATTTCTGAGCAGACAGCCAGGAGTAACCTCTGAGCAACGCCGGGTGTGGCCCAAAAACCAAAAAAAAAAAAAAAAAAAAAAAAAAAAACCATCATCCTGGGGCCAGAACAATAGTACATTAGGTAGGGTTTTTGCCTTGCACATGGCCGACCCAGGTTCAATCCCTAGCATTCCATATGGTCCCTGAGCCTGCCAGGAGTGAGTTTGTTTGTTTGTTTGTTTTTTGGTTCTTTGGGCTATAGCTGGCGGCACTTAGGTTACTTCTGGCTCTGTGCTTAGAAATTACTTCTTGGGGCCGGGTAGGTGGCGCTGGAGGTAAGGTGTCTGCCTTGCAAGCGCTAGCCAAGGAAGGACCGCGGTTCGATCCCCCGGCGTCCCATATGGTCCCCCCAAGCCAGGGGCGATTTCTGAGCACATAGCCAGGAGTAACCCCTGAGCATCAAACGGGTGTGGCCCAAAAACCAAAAAAAAAAAAAAAAAAAAAGAAATTACTTCTGGCAGACTCAGGAGTCTATACGGGATGCCAGGGATCAAACTCAGATCTGTCCTGAGTCTGCTGCATGCAAGGCAAACACCCTACCACTGTGCTATTACTCTGGCCCCAGGAGTGATTTCTGAGCTCAGGGCCAGGAGTAACCCATGAGCACCACCAGGTGTGGACCCAAAACAAACAAACAAACAAATAAACAGCCAGTACCCTAGTCAGTGTGAAGCAGTGATCCGCATAAACTATCACAAACTTACAAGATGAAACTGAAGATCATGCACACACACACACACACACACACACACACACACACACACACACGAGGGGCTGAAGTGTTAGTACAGTGGGGAGGCATTTGCCTTGTGTGTAGCTGACCTGGGTTTGACACCTGGTGCATATATGGACCCCTGAATTCATCACACATAATTCTCGAGTGCAAAGCCAGGTGTAATAACCAGGTGTAGCCCCCAAATATAACAAATAAGCACAAATCCAAGTCTTACCTTGCTGACCTATAGGATACCTGTCACTTTTTCCTATGTAGGGAATAGAATTGACTTCATTAACATTGTAGATATTTCTGGTGAAAAATGGAACCGGAGAGTCAAGGGTGTCAGCTCAGCTGTGAGAAATAGAATCAGCGACACAGAATAAAAGCTTATTGCTTTTTTGTTTTTGTTGTTTGTTTTTTGGCCACACCCGGTGGTGCTCAAAGGGTTCTCCTGGCTCTGCACTCAGAAATCGCTCCTGGCAGGCCAAGGGACCATATGGGATGCTGAGGATTGAACTTAGGGCAGTCCCAGGTTGGCCAAGTGCAAGGCAAGCGCCCTACCTGCTGTGCTATTGCTCAAGCCCCTTGGGATTGTCCAAGAAGCCCAGCAGCAGTCGAGCCCTGGAAGGCTGACATGAGCTGACATGTCCCATGTCTTCCTGACTTGTCTCTGCTGTGTGGGCCCTTCCTTCATCCAAGGGGCCATTTCCTTGCACAGTGGCCTGTGGAGCTTGACTGCACATCAGGCACTAAGAATGGGGACATAGAAGGCATGCCCATCTTCTAGGGTTGTTGCAAAATAAAGGGGCATCAGGACCCCTTATTGCTGGAGCTGAACCAGGCTATGTGCTGCTGAAAGGGAGGCTGGGATGGAAGGGGCCTTTCTTCTGGACAGCAGTGCCATCTGTATTCCTTCACAGAGGCTTTCTGAGGATGAAAAAGTTTTGGACAATTCATTTATCATAAGCAGAAAGGAGGGATATTTTCGATATTTCTGTTTTCACCATTGACAAAGGAACCCCCCCCCCAAATGCTTTTCAGATGAGTGTGAGATACCACAGATGAGAGGACCAAGGCAATGGCCTTTAAACTTTAGGCCCCTGCATGCCATTTTTCTGATTAAGTTGTACGGTGTGGTGTGGAACCTGTTCATCAGACATTTGGTCTTACTTTTTAAAAAATCGCTTTGGGGGACCGGAGCAATAGCACAGCAGTAGGGCATTTGCCTTGAATGTAGCCAATCCCCAGTTCGATCCCTGATGTCCCATATGGTCCCCCGAGCCAGGAGTGATTTCTGAGTGTAAAGCCAGAAGTAACCCCATGAGCATCACAGGGTATGGCCCAAAAAAACAAAAACAAACAAACAAACAAAATAGCTTTGGAATTCTGACTCTTATTTTGTGTGGATAGAGGACAGAGACAAATATTTTCCTCATGCAGAACATGTCTTCTTCCCCTGGGCTGCATCCGTGTAAAGCTGCTACTGTGCATCAAAGTTAGGGGACTATTTGGATGAAAGAGAGAAGCTTGTCTGAATCATGAAGCTCTTGAATCCAAGATCTACTAAATGTTGACTTGCCTACTAGTGTCTGCTTAGGAGAAAAAAGCCCAGGCTTTGGTGAGGTTGGTGGGGCCAGAGTGTCGCCATTACTGTGAGGACCTATCCGAAGGTTCATCCTGCTAGCAGCTACCAGCAAGTTTCCATATTGAGTAGAACACATTTTAATTGCCACTTAGGTTCAGTGCATGCATGAACATCCTTGTGACTGGTGAGTGTCTATGTAACAGGGCCCAGACAGAGTGAATCATCCTGAGCACATTAAATTTTGAGCACAGGAACCTACTCAAACCCCATTCAGATTGCCCTCTCTATTTGCCAGGGTGCTTGTCATTCAGAAACTCAAAATAGCTTTTCAGAGATGCAAATGCTGACAAGCAACCACCAGACTATTCAAGCTGTCAGAGAGTCTAGCCACTCAAGAAGATAAGCGGGCAAAGGTTATGTTTTCTTGGAATTGTTAATGCAGAGGCCTGTCTTTTAAATCAGGATGTGAAATGAGGAGAAGAGGAATAAAAGAGAAACTGTACAAAGAAGAAATCTAGACAGGGCATTTCCTCCAGCCCTTTGCCTCCGGAAGGAATGCCATGAAAGCATTTGAGCAGATGAGAATCTCTACTATTTTTATGGTCCTAAGTTATAGACTTACACAACCCTCGCCAGACAACATTTCACAGCAACAACAATTTACAGTGAGAAACATTTCTCTCTGGATCAGACTCAATGGCTCTGGCCAGACTAATCCCATCCCACCTTGCAGGCCCTCAGTTTTTGAGGGCGATTTCTTTATGAAATTGTCTCACATGCTTGGAAACTGGATTAAATGAAACTTCAGGCTTCTCTCTCTCTCTCTCTCTCTCTCTCTCTCTCTCTCTCTCTCTCTCTCTCTCTCTTTCACTCTCTCTCATGTAATAAGAGAAGAAACATTTAGGGAATTTATTACTTTTGGTTTCATATAAAACACACAACATATATTTATAAGTGTGTACAAACATATCTATGCAATAGTATATATTAATTAAAAATTAATGAAATTAAGAGATGAATTTAAAAATATCTAGAGTTTGGAGATGAAGAGATAGTACAGTGCATAGGGCATTTGCTTTGCACATAGTCTACTTGGTTTTTTGGGGGAGGCCACACCCAGCTCAAGGGTTGGTTACTCCTGACTAATGAATTACTCCTGGTAGTGCTCAGGGAACATGTGGGATGCTGGGAAGTAAACCTGGTCAACAGCATGCAAAGCAAGTACCTTCCCTGTGATAGCACCTGCCCCAATTTGATAGATTCAATGATCAAGGTACTGCCCTGAACTTTTGGAATAGTTCAAATATTTTAAGTGATTCAAATCTGCAGACAAGCTTAAGGATCAGCTTCTAAACCTACCACAAACCTATTTCCCTCCTCTCCTTCCTTCTTACTACCAGGAGTGAGAAACTCATCCTTATATTCATGAGGAACCTCGACAACACTGGGAAATGGTCACGGTGGATCTAAGAATAGCAATTTACATCCCTACTCACCATTAAAATAAATGGGATTTCAAACATCTTCAGAAGGCCAGATAGATGCAGTGGGTAGGGTACTTACCTTGCAAAATCAACCAACCAACCAAAAAACACAAGGAGGTTTGATCCTTGGTACCGCTGCATATGGCCACCACACCATCAGGGATAATTCCTGAGCACAAAGCAAGGAGCAAGCCATGATGAGATGAATTTAAAAATATCTAGAGTCTGGGGCTGAAGAGATAGTACAGTGCATAGGGCATTTGCTTTGCACATAGTCTACACTGCCGGGTGTGGCCTCCAAACAAACAAAAATCTCCAGATACTTGGGATTTTGGTTTTGGAGCCACAGCAGTGGTGCTTAAGAGCTACTCCTGGTTCTCTTTGGAGATTGTTCCCATCAATGCTTAGGGTCCATGTATGCTGGGATCTAACCCAGGGCGCTGTCTCAACACCAGGGTGGAGACCTGTGATGAAAGTTAGTGATTCTAAATTGTTTTCCTGAGGCAAGTCACTTCAGAACCAAACAGGAACTTTTATTAAAAAAGAAAGATCTGGGCCCGGAGAGATAGCACAGTGGCATTTGCCTGCAAGCAGCCGATCCAGGACCAAAGGTGGTTGGTTCGAATCCCGATACCCCATATGGTCCCTCGTGCCTGCCAGGAGCTATTTCTGAGCAGACAGCCAGGAGTAACCCCTGAGCACCGCCGGGTGTGGCCCAAAAAAAAAAAAAAAAGAAAGAAAGATCTGGGGCCAGAGAGATGGCATTACATGCGGAAGGACAGTGGTTCAAATCCCAGCATCCCATATGGTCCCTCATGCCTGCCAGGAGCAATTTCTGAACATGGAGCCAGGAGTAACCCCTGAGTACTGCTGGGTGTGACCCAAAACCACACACACACACACACACACACACACACACAAAGAAAGGTCTGGGACTGAAAAGATAGCATGGAGGTAGGGCATTTGCCTTGCATGCAGAAGGACGGTGGTTTGAATCCCGACATTCCTGATGGTCCCCTGAGCCTGCCAGGAGCAATTTCTGAGTGTAGAGCCAGGAGTAACTCCTGAGCACTGCCGGTGTGACCCAAAAAGCAAAAAGAATAAAAATAAAAATAAAAGAAAGGTCTTTATAAATCACATTACCAAGATGAATTAAAAAAAAAAAAAGTACGGGCCGGTGAGGTGGCGCTAGAGGTAAGGTGTCTGCCTTGCAAGCACTAGCCAAGAAAGGACCACGGTTCAATCCCCTGGCATCCCATATGGTCCCCCCAAGCCACGGTTAATTTCTGAGCGCCTAGCCAGGAGTAACCCCTGACCCAAAAAAAAAAAAAAAAAGTCCAACCACCACCGCCACCACCATTACCATCACTCCATCCACCCAAAAAAGAACAAAAATAGAAAAAGAAAAAAAAAGTTCAATGGACATACTTTTCAAAAACAAAAACAAACAAGTTTGTTATTGAGTGTGAGAAGTTGTCTGATCTCAGTTCTGGATGGGGGGCAGCAGAACAGACATATCTGTTGGGCTCACCCAGTGTCCTAGCTCCTGTTCCTCATGTACAGTGGATAGATCCATTGCTCTGATTTATTTTCTTTTTTTGTTTTTGTTTTTTTTTGGTTTTGTTTTGTTTTGTTTTTGGGCCACACCCGGCAGTGCTCAGGGGTTACTGCTCAGAAATACTGCTCAGAAATAGCTCCTGGCAGGCATAGGGGACCATATGGGACACCGGGATTCGAACCAACCACCTTACCTCCATGCTATCTCTCCGGCCCCAAGGATAGGCTGCTTGCAAGGCAAACACCGCTGTGCTATCTCTCCGGGCCCTTGTGTTTTTGTTTTAGGCCAGATCTGGCATTGCTCAGAGGTTACTCCTGGCTCTGTGCTCAGAAGTCACTTCTCTTTTTCTTCTTCTTCTTCTTCTTCTTCTTCTTCTTCTTCTTCTTCTTCTTCTTCTTCTTCTTCTTCTTCTTCTTCTTCTTCTTCTTCTTCTTCTTCTTCCTCCTCCTCCTCCTCCTCCTCCTCCTCCTCCTCCTCCTCCTCCTCCTCCTTCTTCTTCTTCTTCTTCTTCTTCTTCTTCTTCCTCCTCCTCCTTCTCCCTCCTCCTCCTCCTCCTTCTCCCTCCTCCTCCTCCTCCCTCCTCCTCCTCCTCCTCCTCCTCCTCCTCCTTCTTCTTCTTCTTCTTTTTTGGGGGGGTCACACCCGGCAGCGCTCGGGGGTTACTCCTGGCTCTACACTCAGAAATTGCCCCTGGGGCCCGGAGAGATAGCACAGCAGCGTTTGCTTTGCAAGCAGCTGATCCAGGACCTAAGATGGTTGGTTCGAATCCTGGTGTCCCATATGGTCCCCCGTGCCTGCCAGGAGCTATTTCTGAACAGATAGCCAGGAGTAACCCCTGAGCACCGCCGGGTGTGGCCCTAAAAACAAAAAACAAACAAACAAAAAAAAAGAAATCGCCCCTGGCAGGCACAGGGACCATATGAGATGCCGGGATTTGAACCACCGTCCTTCTGCATGCAAGGCAAATGCCTTACCTCCATGCTATCTCTCTGGCCCCAGGAATCACTTCTAAGGACCATATAGAATGCTGTGACCATATTGAATTACCTGGGTTGGCCTTGTGTAAGCAAGTGCCCTCCCCATTGTGTTCTAGCTTCAGTCCTCTCCTATTTCTTAGAGCTGAGTTGTCTCAGCTCTAAGAGTTTATTATTGTTTTAGTTGTGCATTAATTTTATTTTATTTGTGAAATTATAAGGTTCCTGTTTTCCTGCCTCTGCCTTTTCTCTCTGAGCTGAGCACCTCCTGTCCCATTCTTCATTGCAAACACCAGGATTTCATCTTATTCCAGAGTAATGTTTCATTATTTATATATACCATAACTTTTTTGGGGGAGGGAAGGTGGACATGCCTTGTTCTGCACTTAGGAATCATTCCTAGTGGTGCTGGGGGGACCATATGGGATGCTGGGGATCAAATCCAGCAACTTGCAAAGCAAGCACCTTTCCTACTGTCCTATGGCTCCAGCCCGCAGACTACTTCTTATCCATCCATCTGCCATGGGCACACAGACTGTTTCTAGACATGGCCATAAACATAATCTCGTCAAGTGAATTTTTTTTTTTTTTTTTACAATTTCTTGGGGCACTTAAGCACCAGTTTTTGGGTCCTGGGATCTGAGGGCACAGAATCTGACTAGAGTTGACACCCTCTTTCCACAAGCAGCACCCACACTACAGCTTGGAAGTACTGGGTCAAATCTCAATGATAGTCTACTCCTGACTTCCCAGCTGGACCCCCATGAGAGAGGGAATAGGATTCTGAGAAACACATCCTGACACCAGAAAGCTGACAAAGTGCTGGCATCTCTGTGCCTTCTTGCCTGCTGCCCTTGAGGCAGGGAGCCCAGAACTACTGTCACCTTGGAGTTGTGAAGTGTGGCCTAGTGCTCCGCTGCATGAGTTTCTTCAAGGCTCTAACACCTCCCCACCCTCCCACCCTCAATGCAGATTTGATGCTCTGTGTGCCTTATGCAGGCAGGAAAAGCAGCTGGGAGTTAGGTGGGGAGCCAGGTGTGGTTAGCTGAAACAGGGTCTGGCACAGGGTCATAGCTTCTGATTCAGATTTTTTTTTCAGGCCACACCCGTTTGATGCTCAGGGGTAACTCCTGGCTAAGGGCTCAGAAATTGCCCCTGGCTTGGGGGGGACCATATGGGACGCTGGGGGATCGAACCGCGGTCCTTCCTTGGCTAGCACTTGCAAGGCAGACACCTTACCTCTAGCGCCACCTTCCCAGCCCATTCAGATTTTTTGGGGGGGACGGTCAAACCCAGTGATACTCAGGGATTACTTCTAGCTATGTGCTCAGAAATCGCTCCTGGCTTGGGTGACCATATGAGATGCTGGGGGGATTGAACTGCAGTCTGTCCTAGGTTAGCTGTGTGCAATGCAAATGTCCTACCGCTTGTGCCACCGCTCAGGCCCTGGGTCACAGCTTCTGATGCTGTGTCTGTGCACTTCCACTTGGGCAATCATTGGGACTCTGTGCTGTTTGCCCTAAGCAATGCTGAGCTGGGTGTAGGCTGAGAACCTACTCAGGTGAATTCACCCCCCAGGCAGTACAAAGAGAGGCATTCTGGGGCTTCCTTGACTCAGACAGCTGGGATGAGAATCTCATTTTCTTTGTAGAAAACTGGAGAAGGGCATGTGGGACTCTGAGGGTACGTGGGACTCCAGGTCCCATCCTTCACTGCCAGGTCCTCAGAACACTACCAGGAGCCGAGAACTGAGCACTCTGGGAGGGGCCCCAACAGAACTAAAGCAGGGTCCAAAGCCAATGGGGGATCCCATGGTAGTTCCAGCTTTGGGAGCCAGTTTACGGAGTCATGATGCTACCTGTAGATGAAATCCTATTCGGGCTGGCATGGTACAAGGACATCCTCATGACTGTGAGTTCTAAGGAGCTCACTGCAGACTGTTTCTCAGTGTGGACCTGGGCAGAAAGTGCCTTCCTGGGAGCTGGCATCCATTGGGTCCTGGCATGAGAAGTGGCTGTTTGTAGAAACCATCATCATGGTCACTTTCATGTCCAGAGCCCTGGCGTGCCTGTGCTCTACAAACAAAGACAGGAACTGCCCCAGAACAGTGGTCCTACTTCTTGCTCCTGCTCTCCTAGATCTGCAGCCTCCTGAGAATGCCAGTAGGATGCAGGAAGGGCTGTGAGCACTGAGGAATAGGCACACAGCTGTGGCTTCAAGGTGGCACAAAAGCTTCCTTTTGCCTGGCACAATCCACCCTTTTGTTCTGAATAACCCTGACAAAGGCTCCCCTAGACCATCCATCCCTCCTGTCCTTGCATCTTGCCCTAGAGTGGCACTTAGTATTCAGCAGCAAATATTGAACAAGTCACTAATAGAAATAATGCCCAACCCAGTTTCCTGGGTTATCAGTGGCCCTGTTCTAGAAGGAACCTGACTTTAGTTTGTCCCTGCACCTCCTCCGTCTGTGCTCAGATTGTGTTGAAATCATTGCCCACATGTGCCAGGTTTGGATGGAGCCCAAACTCACAACTTTGGGGCCCAGATCCCCAGCAAGCAACTTCTTTCCTCCACCAGGGGCAGGATTACTCTGAGTGGATAGCAAGGTTCTGGGGTGGGTGGGTGCAAGAAGGTTCCTGTGACTAGTTTGTACCTTGGACCAGGTTCCCAGCACAGCAGGAGATACTGTCCTAGGTCAGTGTCCAGGTCTAGGCACTGAATTAGGAGTGGGGGTGTGGGCATCCAGCAAGAAAAGGCAGCATTCCCTTCCTCTTGGGCAGTGTCTGCTACAGGTTTCAGGTCTGGGCCCTTCCTGGACATATGCAGAAAAGGGAAAGCATAGGGAGGAGGGAGTGGCAGTCATAGCAGGGGACTCAGCTCTGGGTTAGAGCAGCCAGGAGAAGGGCTGGTGAGAGGCCCCCTGGGACATGGGGAAACCTAAGGGGTCCTGAATCAGCAAAGCCCAATGCCTGCCCTGCTCAGGAACCCTTGGAGTGGGCCGCATAGCAGGTCACTTGTGGGACAGAGACCAGCAATCCTAGCAGGCCAAACCAACTGCAGATTTATCCATAGTATCAGGGCCTCTGAGTCTCTCCCCAGTCAGTCCATCTCACCGCCCCCCCCACCATACACACACTGAGTTCATCTCATGCCCTCCCAAATGAATTATATAAGCGGCTCAGGGCACATTGCTCACCACCGGCTGATCCATCTTCCCCACATGCCACCAGTTCAGACTGTGAAAACACCCTCCCAGTGTCTCAAAAATGCTTGTGGAGGCACCTCTGCATAGCCAATGTCAGCATCACAAAACTTGAACTCACAGACTTGACTTATTTGGGGGTGCCAGGGGTAGAAGCTGGGGTCTTATCTATGCAGGATAATGGGGGGATTCTCTTCCGTTCACCCCGTCCACCCTACACATGTTCAGCAGAGCTTGTTTCCTGGCAGTTGCCCCACCTCTCCCGCCTTCACTTAAATTGTAGCCACCAGGGCCTGCAGACAAGCTGAATAGACTCAGAGTTCTTTGCACACTGGAGTCCTGGTTTCGTCCCCAGTCCAGGAATCCTGGAGTCAGATAGAGCCCCTGAGCACTTCCTGTGTGCCCCCAAACTGAAAATAGAATAAAATAAAATAAAATAAAATAAAATAAAATAAAATAAAATAAAAGCCACAAGTGTTTGAAAAATGAAAATGGGACAAAAGAGATAGTGTAGCAAATAAGGTGCTGGCCTTGCATGCAGGCCCCTGGACTTGATTCCCAGTACCACTTATGATCCCCTGATCGCCACCAGGAGTGAGTGATACCTGAGTGATAGCCAGGCATGACCTAAACTCCTACTCCCAACCCCAAATCAAACTGCAACCTCGACACCATATTCTTCACGACTCTCTTGCTGCTGTGCAACATTTGTTTTGTAATCTTTGCAGCTGAACTTTATTGAGCTTTTTTGCTCCTTTATGAACACATTCAAAGCATGAGGGTTTCAGGGTCCCCCAGAGTCCCCAGGAAAAACTTGGTCCATTTCAGGAAATTCAGCCTGAATTAAAATGGCATGACACTTCAACCTCATGAGTTTGTGAGTCTGTGAGATGTTTTTGTCACATGGTTTCCATGAGGAGTGACCCAGCACTTCAAGATAGTGATAATGTCAGAATCAAGAAGAGAACCCCACCCACCCATGAGCAAGTCATCTTATTTTCAAGGGCCATATTAAGGGCCCATGACATTTCAAGGACCCTTTAAGACAGGCAGCCGGCTCTCCTTCAAATTTGCATCCTGTTTACCCTTAGTGAAATCAAACTCCTTTCCATGTATTTGTTTACTACTTATTTCCTCTTGAATAGCCTCTATCTCTTTCCCAGCTCATTTACTTATAGGGTTTTAATGTTTCAGTTCAAGCTAATATCCCTGTGGATATTTCCCTTTACATGCAATTCCTAGGGGGTGTGCAAATGCTTCCCCCACCACCCAGGCCCCAGAATTGCTTTGGAAAACTTTGGCAATTTTTGGGTCCCAAGGGTAGATGCTACTAACTCACAACCATCCAGATTAGACAGTTGTGCAGATTTGGGTGATGGGCCAGGCATACAAATCCCTGGGTAGTGCTAGACTAAGGTGGTAATGGGCTGTTTGCAGCAGAAGCAGAAGCAGATTTGTGCTCTGTGGATATGGCCTCACTACTCACAATAGCTAAGACCTGGAAACAGCCCAAGTGCCCTGGAACAGATGCCTGGATAAAGAAACTGGGGGTTATATACACAGAGCATACTGTACTGCTCAAAGAAAAGAGGAAATACTGCAAACTGCTGTTACAGGGATGGATCTGGAGAGGATCAGGATGAATGAAGTTAGCCAGAAGTCGAAGGACAGACACACAATGAGCTCTCAGATGTGGGATGTACTAAATACAGTAAGAGAATAACCAATGGCCAAAAGCAATAGAATCCAATAATAGGCCACAGAACTGAGCATTCCAAGAATGGGGAGGAGAAAGGAAATGGGGGGATTGGGGCTTGAGACAATGGTGGAGGTGCCATTGCCTTGAGACAATGTTAATGGATGTGTAGAACCCCCTGATGAATGCTATTGTTGATCACCATGCTTCAAACTGAAAAATCGATTTAAAAAAGTTAGAGATTTGTGTGAATGGTGGTGAATACAGGCCTTTGGGATGTGGAGAAAGAGCCAGGGCATCCTGAGTAAGTGGTATTGGGTACCATGGATGCGGACCCAGAGAGGCTTGGAGACAGTGATCTCAGAGATGGCATCCTGGGAGGTAGCGGCTAAGCTAGAATGCAGCTTTGTCTATGGGAGCCCTCAGTTCCTTCCCCCTAGTATCCCTGGGAACATCAGAAAAAGCCCCTGAGGGCTGTCAAAATGACCCACAAACTAAAAAGGAAAACAAAGGCCTTTTTCCTCTGCTTCCCATTCCCTCACCCTATTCCCCACAGATTTATGGCCCAATGCCCATTAGAAATTAGAATTCAGAGCCAGAGAGATAGCATGGAGGTAGGGCATTTGCCTTGTATTCAGAAGGACGATGGTTCGAATCCCAGCATCCTAAATGGTCCCTCGTGTCTGCCAGGAGTGATTTCTGAGTGCAGAGCCAGAAGTAACCCCTGAGTGCTACTGGGTGTGACCTGAAAACAACAACCAAAAAAAAGAAAAGAAAGAAATTGGAATTCAATTTCCACTGAATGATTACTCAACTAAACAAAATTTCCCAAGAAGGCATGAACAATTGATACTGATTCAGACACGCCCTTAGGGGCCTTAGTGGATTCTTTTTTTTTTTGTTTTTTTTTTGGGGGTCACACCCAGCATCACTCAGGGGTTACTCCTGGCTGGCTCTATGCTCAGAAATCGCTCCTGGCAGGCTCTGGGGACCATATGGGATGCCGGGCTTTGAACCGATGACTTCTGCATGAAAGGCAAACGCCTTACCCTCCATGCTATCTCTCCGGCCCCTTGTTTTGTTTTTGTTTTTTGTTTTTTGTTTTTTTTTGCTTAGTGGATTCTTAGTGCAGCTTTCAAAAACCAGAATTTTGATCCAGGCCCCACCCTAAGCCCGCCTAATTTAATTCATGAATTTCATTCAATGTTTAAGAAAATGTGACATCAATGTTACATCGATTCCTTTATAAAACAGAGCAGGTACATTCACCAGATCCTTCTACAAATCAAAGACTGTTAAAGATATTCTAAAAGGGGTTTGAGTGATAGTGCGGCAGGGAGTGGCATGGCCTTATACACAGACAACCTGTTCAGTCCTGTTCAGTCCTGGGGACTGATTCATTTCCCAGAAAACCATATGTTCCATATGTCCCCTGGAGCATTGCCAGGATTCCTGAGTGCAGAGCCAGGAGTAACACCTGAACATTACCAGGTGTAGTTGCCCTCCCTCATGTACCACCCCTCAAAATATTGTAAGAGAAGCAATCCTGAGGCCAGAGAGATAGCATGCTTATCTTGCATGTACCTAATCCTAGTTTGGTTCCTGGTGCTTCAGTAGGTCTCTTGAGCACCTCCAGGAGTGATCTTTGAGATCTCTGAACAGAAACAAAAGACTTGAGCACTACCAGCTGTGACCTGAAATTTTTTTTTAAAAGGGAAGAAAAGGAAAAGCAAATCCTTGGCCAGGGTCCTTCATGAGTATAGATGCCATAATGTTGCCAGGGGAAGAAGAATAGCATTAGATGAGGCATAGTCAAGCCCAGAAAGGCTTGTCTCAGGAAAATAAGGTTGATTTGAAATTCAAAAATTGACCCATGTAATCAGCCATGTTAACAGAATAACAGGAAAATACAAATCAATACTCATCTCAGTAGAAAAAGATAAAAAGGGGGGTAAATGTTTTGTTTATGATAAAATCATCAAGGGGCCTGTGAGACAGGATAAAGGGTGGAGATACTTGCTTTACACACAGCTAATCCCTAGTTGGTCCTTGGTACTACATATGGTCCCCAACCATCACTAGAAATGATTCCTGAGCAAAGAACCAGGAGTCAGCTCTGAGCACTGCTTGGAGTAACCAAGGCTAATCCCTCCTCTCCCCAAACTCTCAACAAATGAGAGCTGGATATGTGGCGGTGTGTGTGTGTGTGTGTGTGTGTGTGTGTGTGTGTGTGTGTGTGTGTGTGTGCATGTCCTCTGCCCAGTGGAAAATCCTATGAGAAAGAACAGTTCCCATCTCCTATGGTTGAAAAGAAGAAAAATGGGAATTGTAGATGGACCAATATTTCTTAAAATAGAAATAAGGTCAACTCATTTAAAAATGACAAATCACTACTCATCCAAATGAAACACTTTTAGAAAGACAAAGTTAATGAAATGTTTTAGAATTTTTTTTTAAAGACAGCTTTGGGGGGCCAGAGAGATAGTATGGAGGTAGGGCATTTGCCTTGCATGCAGACGGACGGTGGTTCGAATCCCAGCATTCCATATGGTTCCCCGAGCCTGCCAGGAGCGATTTCTGATCGTAGAGCCAGGAGTGACCCAAAAACCAAAAACCAAAAAAAAAAAAAAAAAAAAAAGACAGCTTTGAGAAATATTTGCAAACACAACAGACAAAAGGCTGGTAGCCAGATATATAAAGAATTTTGGCCACTCACCAGAAGAATCCAATCAAACAGGGAGGGACGGTCAGTATGCAGATCCTCGCAATGGGCATGTGAAACCATGGGAAAAGCAATCACCAAAAAAAATAATTGGTGTAGATTTCCTTCCTACTTCCCTCCCTTGTTCCCTCCCTCCCTCCCCCCTCCCTCCCTCCCTTCCTTCCTTTTCTGTTAATTGTTATACATCATCTGAGACTCTTCCCCTTCCCATTCTCTTCCAAGTTTTTGGGTCATACTCAGTGATACTCATGGATCAGGAGCTATTCTTGGATCTGAGCTCAGGAATTACTACTGACAGTGCTTGGGGACCATATGGTATGCTGGGGATTGGATCCTTGGCAGCTGCATGCAAGGCAAGCATCCTACTTCTGTACTCTCTCTCCAGCCTCCAAGTTTTTTGGTTTATTTTATTTATTTATTTATTTATTTATTTTTTATTTATTGGCCACACTTGGCATTCCTCAGGGATTACTTCCAGCTCTGAACTTAGAAATCACTCCTGGCAGTGCTGGGGGACCACATAGGAACCCAGGGATCAAACTTGGGTCATCCTCATGTAGGGCAAACACTCTATCCTCTGTATAATTGCTTCATCTCCCTGTTGTATTTTACTCTGAGGGAGGCCACATCTAGCAGTACACAGGTGCTCCAGGCTCTGTGCTCTTGGGTCATTCCTGGCAATGTTCAGGAGACCCTTCAAAGCTACATTCCAGTAGAAAGACTACAGTTGAAGTTGAAGAAGGTCACTCTTGGCAAGGATATGGAGCCCTTGGTGCCAGTGCAAATTTGAGATGCTGTGTCTGCTTTGAAAAATAATGGGTAATTTCCTTTGGGGGACTCCCAGGGGTGTCAGGAAGACAGACCTGGCAGTAGTTGCAGGGGATTAATAGATCTCTCTCTAGCTATTGAACCAAACACTCAAATTTACAGATAAAATTTCCTTTATCTTTACCATGTGAGATAAAAGAAATTCCTCCATTTTATCTGGCTTTCTGGCTTGCTGGAAGTGGTTGAGATGATGTGGGGCAGATGGGTAGGAGGGTCCCTACAGACCCCTGGCCATGGGTTGCAGTGCTTATCAGGGTCAGCCTGTCACATTGCTCCCCTGAGGTGACACATCTGGTTGTGGGGCTCACACATAAGGGGAATGACTATTTCACGAACTATTTCACAAAAAACACTGATTCAACACATTGTCTTGTGGGGCATATGGTGTTGGAATGCCAAATGCCTAAAACCCTATCAATTACAATGGTGCAGATCATGATGCTACAAATAAAAACAAACACAAAACACATGGCAAGGACCATACCTAGGAACACACTTTCTGTCTGGGAAGATAAAAAAGTTTGGGAAAGAAATGGAGATAAATAAATTCACACTATTAAAATGAACCCAGTGATCTGACTTAGGGTGGAAACAGCCTGTTATATATTACATGTAAGTTACAATAAAATAACAAAAGTATGGAAACCAATAAAAGAGAGCTAACCGAAGGACTGGAGCAATAGCACAGCAGGGAGGGTGTTTGCCTTGCATCTGCCAACCTGGGTTCAATCCCGGACATCCCATATGCTCCCCAAGCTTGCCAGGAGTGCAGAACCAGGAGTAATCCCTGAGACACCGGGTTGGCTTAAAAACAAAAACAAAAGAGATCATATCTTTGGAGTCCAGATTTTCAGAAAATAAAAAGCTTCAGAGAAGTTACAATTTCTTCCTTGGTGTCTAAAATATGGAAGAGAAAGTTTATTTGCAAAGAACGACAGAGTCGAAGAATGGGGATGATATTAATAGGGGGAGGGAAGGCAGAGATTAGGCTCCAGCACGGGGCCTAATATCAAAGAAGCTTGATATAGCAAGCACTTATTTTTCTGGCAAGATAAGTTTCCACCACCTAAACTGCAGTTTTCTTCCCGTACCGGAGCTATGAAAATGTAGATGAGACAGCACCTGTTAGCAGAATTAGGAATTAAAGTACCAGTATTAAGTTTCTTAGGGACTTAGTCATCTCTAGAACACTTCTATTCCCTGGAATTTATGTGACTGGCATGCCTATATTCCATGCTTTTATGGACACATATTTGGTTAATGATGCTCAGTGTTAGGAAATATCCTCAGAGTGACAACCTGAGTGTCATTAGTTTCTTTCACACCTTGCAAGACTCATGACTGAACATTTATATGGATATAAAATTTTAGTGTTACCTTGCAGGCACTAACCTAGGACAGACCACGGTTTGGTCCCCCAGTGTCCCATATAGTCCCCAAGTCAGGAGTGATTTCTGAGCTCATAGCCAGGAGTATAACCCCTGAACGTCACCAGGTGTGGCCCCAAAAAGCAAAAAAAAATAATAATTTTTTTGAGAGGCTCCTCTTTCCTTTCCTTTGTTGGGAATAATGAAAGAGCTAATTGGTGCCTTAAGTGATCTAAACTGCACACAGGTACAGAGGGAAAACAGTTTAAATGGTTCCATTAATTCAACAGGTATATAGAGTCATATTCCTTCCTAACATAAACACATAATATAAAGAGACCCAAAAGTTCCCTTAAAACGAGAGAGAGAGAAGACAGTGAGGAATATGTTTTGGCCTTGCATAAGGAGGACCCAGCTTCAGTCCAAGCACCACATCTGCCACCTGAGCTCTGCCAGGAGTGATTCCTGAGCCAGTAAACTGAGAACAGCTAGGTGCAGCCTCCAAACCAAAAATAAATAGATAGATAGATAGATAGATAGATAGATAGATAGATAGATAGATAGATAGATAAAATAGAGAAGTTTTAAACTCTGGGGAGATTGCTAAGCAGTGGCACATGTGTCTGCCAAATGAAGGGTTCTAGAATCCCCAGATCCCACAGTGCCACCCATCACAAAGCTAGAAAAGTTTAGCCCCTTCCTCCTCATTTCTCTCTCTTCTGTGTGACTCTGGCATTGGAGTAAAGAGGTGTTGGGGCAGGCAAGGTGGTGCTAGAGGTAAGGTGTCTGCCTTGCAAGCACTAGCCAAGGAAGGACCGAGGTTTGATCCCCCCGCGTCCCATATGGTTCCCCCAAGCCAGGGGCGATTTCTGAGCGCTTAGCCAGGAGTAACCCCTGAGCATCAAATGGGTGTGCCCCCCCCAAAAAAAGAAAAATATAAGAGGTGTCAGCACAGGGTGGTGTGTGGGCCCCTGGGGTGTTCAGGCTCTAAGAAGTTACCTGGGGACTCTGCACCAGTCTGATTAGGGAATCCCTTCACTTCCCAGTTCCTAAGGGAAAAAAAATATTCCAGGAACATTTGATGTCCAAAAGAAAATCATGCTTGTTTCTTTATGAAACACACAGGATCATGCTCCCAATAGAATACCATGGGGCAGTTTGCGATGTTTTACAGATTCCTAAATACCCTGAGAAGATTCTATCGACATTAACATTAAAACAAAGCTATGGGCCTTGTTTCTGGCTTGTTTCCATGGTGCTCTGATTAAACACCCGGAATAGGGGTCAGACAGGTCTATTTTGGATTATGAATGAAGAAAAACAGAAAAGTAGGCATATAAAGACTGTAATTTCTCCAGAAGACAAACATTTTGGGAAATGCAAAGTCCTTGTGGAAAAGCATAATGAAAACCAATCCTTTGGGATGGAAACTTGAGAACCCAAGGGTCTATCTAATCACCTTGCAATCAGTTGGCTTAAACCACCACTGCAGTCTACCTGCTATTGATTCCATATCAGCAATTTAGACTATGTTTTCCTAATGCAGGGAAAGGCACATCAGGAGCTCTTGCTGCTTTTGGAACCTACAGGGACTCCATCTGGGTCACATCTCTTTCCAGCTTACTGGCTTTGATTTCCTTGTTTGTTGCTGGCATTTCGAGTCAGCTTTAGGATCCCTCTTTTTAAGGGACCCCTTTCTGTGGGTTCCACCAACAGAAACTCATCCTAATAATTGCCAAGGTGTCACCAAGTAGCTCCACAGTCAAAGGTGCTGGTGATTAGAACTTGACCATCATTTGATTTTGTGGAGACACCAGTGCCTGAACACTTGATTCATCAGAGGAAGGAAGGAGAGTGGAGGGAAGGTATACGAAGAAAAGGCTTTGTGCATAATATGTGAGGAGCTAGATGCTTCCATTATTATTTCTATTTTTGTGGGGGTTTTGGGGGGCACATCTGGCAGTGCTTAGGGCTTACTCTTGACTCTGCTCAAGGATCACACCTGGTGATGCTCATAAATCCTATTCAGTGCTGGGATCAAACCACAATCAGTTGTGAGAAAGGCAGGTGACTTAATCCGGTATTTCTAGACCACTGGTTCCCTAGCCTCCTCTAGCAGCAGTCTCTGTTTTGGGGACCTCTACTCTGACAATGGCCCTTTCTCCCCATCCTGGGAGGTTTCTTTACTGAGCAGCCAATTCTCTCATGCTCACATGGACAGTATCCCAGAGGCAGAGACAGTCTTGTGTCCCAACATGCCAGCATTTGTACACAACACTGCCCACATGCCACTCCAGATCATCTTGTGTTGGGTAAAGGTCCTCATAAAGATTACTCAGCCCACCCCACACTTCTCTTTCCACACTATCACCCTCAGGGATTTCCCACTCCAAATAGCAGACCTTGGACTTCCCTGGTCCTGGTCCTCATGGGCTCCCTGTTTCCTTCCTTTATCCTCCTTACTCCTCCCTAGTTTCAGACTGTGGCCCTCAATGATGTGATTTTCACCCTTGGGGTAACTTGGGATCCCACATAATTCCTGATTTCTTTATGTGGCCAGTATGTTAGTCTGAACTAAGAGGAGGGAAAGCTGTGAGCTGATTACTTTCCAAAGACACCCCAACCCCATGCCTCTCTCTCACCCCTAGGTGGGGGTGGGCTGGGAGGAGTGTTCCAAAGCCAGTTGGAACCTTCTTTTGTAGGCCCAGCATGGCACTGACTCCCAAGACTCAGTCTATTGTTCTCTTCTCCAGTCTTTAGGCCTCAGTCTTTAGGACCCAAGGCCTGAGATACTCAGCCCTTCCCCTAAGAACCAGGCTACTTAGCCCTTCTCCCCCTGAACAACCCCCACTTTCAGCCAAGCCCAGCTTCACCACTCTGTCTCCTCTCTTTTTTTCCTCCATCCCTGGTTGTCTCCCACACTGAAGTCAGCCATGGCCCACACTTTCCTGAATCTTCCCGCCCACCCCTCAGTTCCTCTTCAGCTTTTCTACACATCTGCCTGGAGGGGCTGCTCTGGCTGAGCTCCACAGCCCATGGGGTGGCCTCACCCTGCAGCAGATGGCAGGCTGGGCCCTGGCACAGCAACTTCTGACCCCCTGCCAGGATCAGCTCCTTATTTTCCTTAGCTTACTTGATCCCACTCATCCCTCACCCACACAGTACTCATCATACTCAAACAGAGAGGTACACCTAGACCTACCCTGTTTCTTCCTTTCCCCCAGTCTCTCCCCTCCTCAGGGACCAAGCCCCATTACTTTTCCCTTCTGACCTCAGCCTCTTGCTTCCACTTTTCTCAGTATTTGCACTTAAAAATGTCCCACCTCCCTCACCAGCTTGGGATAGGGACCTTGCTTATTGCACTGGGCTCTGCTGTCTGAGCACTTTAGACTTGTGAGATTTTTAGTGAATTAGGCACCCTGAATTAGGTGGTATCTCACCCCTATGGGCAGGAGATGGATTCAGATGTCTTCAGTTACTGTCTAACATCTCCCAGATGCTAAGTAACTCAGTCTCTGCTTATTTGGTTCCAGCCCTGCATCTATTTTCATTCTTTATTTCTCTAGATTTCTGTTATGTTGTCTTCTTGTCTGCTCACCACTTGCTTCCTGTCTCCAACTGTCTGGGGCTTAGACACACACATACATACCCACACACAAGTATGATGCACAGGGTAAGTTCTATGCTGATAGCCCAAAGTATCAACCAGCATGAGACATTGATAGGAACTATAAGTATAATAAACTTTCTGCCCAACCTGTCGGCTGCAAGTCACTAGCCATGAGATATCCACATGCTCACCTCCATGTGCTCATGTCCATGAGAAGACATCCATGTTCTCAAACCCACGAGCTCACACCCTTGCACAGATATCTATGAGCAGATGTCCATGAGCTCACATCCATGAACAAATGTCCATGAGTAGGCATTCATGTACTCACAATTCACATCCATGTGCTCACCTTCATGAGCAAATAGATGTTCATGAGCAGACATCCATGGTGCTCTGTACTCATGGTCAAGCAAGGCCCTTCAGAGATTGGGCCCTGGCCATTGGTACTCAACCTGGACACAATGCAGCAAGCCATCATGGGCTCCAACTCTGGGAGATAACTCACTTGCTGGGCTTCACTCAAGGGCACCTGAAACAGGCCAGTGGCACAGAAAGGAAAGAAGGCCATAGTCTGTAAGGAGGGCAGAGCCAGCACAGAGGCACGGCCTGATCTGTAAGACCCTGGCTTCATCCTCCAACACCACTAAAGGGAAAATGAAGTGACAAGGTTGACAGTGGGAGTGAAATCAGCATCAGGCGCTCCCAGGAAGCCAGTCCCCGAGCTGTGGCCGGAGGGACTCAGTGAACGTGCTGACTCAGACGAGTGAATGAAGGTGCTATGCTGTGACGGCAGCATCACAGAAAGTAATGCTGGCTGGAACTTCATCTGAGGGACTCTGGGATACAATGAATGACACTGTGGGGGAAAATGACAAAATGACTCATGCTGTCCTCACTTAGGAGAATGACAGTTGGCAAAAGCAGAGCAGTTTAGAGTCCTTAACACTCCACAGGAACTTGCCACAAAGAAGTAAAATGCTGGGCGGGAGTGAGCACAGGCACTGTACTTGTATTTAATGCAGCCAACATTTCCAGTGGTTTGATTCCCAGCACCTCTAGCTGTGGTCCGGGAGGCTGCTGATCACTACTGGATAACTCAGAAACCCACACACAGAGGCCCTGAGCACTCACTGCCTGCTGGTGGGTTGGGCTTCCAAAGAACAGTTTGGGAACCCTTCTCCCTAATACTGCAGGAGTTGAAGATATGACCTAGTAGAGTACAAGTTTGGTCTCTGTGAAGCTCTGAGTTGAAGGCCTGGCTCCAATAGTGATGACCTCTACCAATACACACAAAAATAAATATAAATATTCATCTTTTTTGTATCTAATGTTCAATAGTGAGTTTCTACGTAGAAACTTGTTTTACAGGCCTTTCATTTTTCTGTTTCTAGAAGTGCCCAGAGAGAGAGTCTTCTTCCTCCTGACAACTGCAGAAAGCACCCTGGGAACAGAAACTCCAGCTGCTGAGTTCGAGACTTTGTGGAAGGCTCCCCACTGCTCTGCTCTCAGCTCTGTACTTTCTGCTTGTTTCCTCCTACACAGGGTTTGGGGAGGCTAAGGATCACACTAACCAGGGCTTGTAGTTCCAAGATAGGGCCCCAGGTTGTTATGCTGAGGAGCACCAAGGCCAGGCCAGTGGTCTTGGGTGTGAGACTTCTGAAGCCATACCCAGTAATTCTCTGGGGGGCTTTTCAGGCCAGGGATCAATCTGGATTTTGTACACACTGAGCACATGCTCCTGACCATGTCCTGGTCACCACTGATCTTTTGTTAAGGAATTCTGTTGAATGGTACACTATCTGGATTTGTCTGGTTATTGCCCATGCTTGGATTTTGAGGCACAAGTTTTGCTCTAGCTCTTGTTTTCCTATTTTATCTTGTTTCCTTGTTTTATCTGCCTGATGCCTGCTTACTCTGATGGCCCAGGTTTGGCAAGAGTTTCTGGGAATTCTGTGGTGTTCTCTCCTTTCATTCTTTTATCTCTTTCTTAACCAACTTAGGCCTTTTCTTTGCAAAAACTAAATTTAAGGAGCTGTACAATTTATTCCCTCAACTTTCCCATGCATCCAATTTTTTTTGCGGGGGAGGCACACCTGGCAGTGATCAAGTCTTATCCCAGCTTTATAGTCAGGGATCACTCAAGTCACTCACAGAGCTCAAATACGTCTCCTGTAGATGAAATCTGGGTTAGCTGTGTACAAGGAAACACCTTACCTCTCGCCTTATCTCCCTCTTGAGCTATCTTTTTCGTTGTCCCCCTGTTGTATTTGGGCTTGCCGGAGGGTCTTTTGCTCTTGCTTCCATGTCCCCTAATGTGTCCCATGGGAGGGTTGATGTTTCCATGGTCACTGGGTACCAGATGCCATATGGCTCACCATTTGAGGCCTTAAACCCATTCATTCTCCAGAGAGGATATACTCAGACTCCTGTCAGTAACTGAGACCAGCTATGTACCCTTGGCTGAATTTAGGGTGGGCTGGCGCAGTTCTGAGATCTTTCAGTTCTCACATACTCGCTTGGGTCCTAACCTAAAGCTTGGTCTCATCCTAGTCAACCTTTCTGTAGCTTCAGTTTTGACACCTATTCCTGCCAGCCTGTCAAATTTGCCTTGTGCATGATTGACTTGTTTGACCCTTTGTACCTCAGTAGCCCCAAGCATTGCTAGGCATGATCCCTGAGCTCAGCTGGGTGTGGCCCCATAAAAAAAAGTATCTGAAAGTTCTGTTCCCCCTTGGGGAAGACAGCTGTGGTTGCTCTGCGTGTTCTCTCTCTCTCTCTCTCTCTCTCTCTCTCTCTCTCTCTCTCTCTCTCTCTCTCTCTCTCAGCACTTGTCCTCTTAAGCCCTCTCTGTCCCTGTTGTAGTTGCTCTGTTCTCCTCTCTCTCTCTCTCTCTCTCTCTCTCTCTCTCTCTCTCTCTCTCTCTCTCTGTCTCTCTCTCTCTCCCTCCCTCCCTCCCTCCCTCCCACCCTCTCCACTTGTCCTCTTAAGCCTTCTCAGTCCCTGTTACTCTAGTAGCGATTTGTAAATGTTTTCTCGGTAAGAGGGCCAGGAAGTGAAAGTTCTGCTTGCTCCGGGTTGATGCTCAAAAATCAAATATGAGGTCAGGTCTTTTCCTCATCAAAACACTGTTTTTCTTCAGAATCCTTAGTGAGGCCTGAAGGTCAGCCCTGCACCCCATCATCTCCAGTCACTCCCACTCCCTCCATTGTAGACCCCTCTCCTCAGGCTGGCTCACCAGTTTAACTGCTCCCACCAGCTCAACTGCTCCTACACAAAATCCCAGCTCCACGGAAGCAGCAGTGGTCAGAGCCTGGGCTGAGAGGGATCTCTTCCCAAGGTCGCAGCATTCTTTGCTCCAAGGCTGAGATCAGGGCTCAGCTTACATGTACCTGTTGGGATAACTTAGTGTAGATTTTAGCTACTACTGGAGTGATACCTACAGCCTGTCAGGGATTCTGGGCTTGCAGAAGGCATTTGACAATCAGGGGAGAAGGAAAGATCAGCTGTGCCCCCTCCTGTCCTTATCTCACTTTAGTTCTTATTTCCCTACAGCTTTGACCCTGAGTTTTGTTGGTGCCATGAGTTTCCCTCTTGGAACTTTGAAGTGTGATGATAAAGAACAGTTTCGATTTCCATTTCTACTATGGTCACATTCATTCCAAGCCACTAGAACTGTTATTTTTAACCCAAGAAACACTGTTGGATGAAAAAAAAAATTTTTTTTTGTGACTCTGCAAAACTTTGAAACCAAGGGTTATCTTGTAAACACACAGAAGATCTTTGATTTCCCGTTTAGCATGTCTTTAGAAAATAAAAAATAAAAAGTCTGAACCACAGGCTGGTGAAGCAAAAAACCAAAACCAAGCCAAACCAAACCCTGCACGCAGCAAATAGTGTTGCAAATATTTCCCCTTGTTTAGTATAGATTTCCCTGGGAGAGTTCGTTCCATCTGCTTTGCATTTGGAAATGAAGACAGCTGCACCTTTAAAGTTTGTAGTCAAGAAGTTAAAAAAAAAAGTGGGGTATGTGTGTGTGTGTTACTCTTAATTGTTACCCTAGGTTTTAGTTTTGAACCCAAAACTAAGATTGTAATTCTAATAACTGGTGCCACTAGTTATATCTATGTTCTGCTTTTCTTACTCTCAACATACAAAACATACCTCTGCCCATTGACCCCTGTTCCTTCTTTAGTCTGGGTTCTTTCGTACCCAGTTCAAGTGCCCTAATGTAGTCTTCCAGGATCAAGTCAAGTTAGGAAAGCCTAGAGTTTACTCAGGTGTGTTGGGTTCACAGTCCATCTCGGTAGGAGAAATAAGAAATACCTCTCTGGGCCAGAGAGATATTTTGGAGGTAGGGCGATTGCCTTGCATGAAGAAGGACGGTGGTTCGTATCCCAGCATCCCATATGGTCCCCTGAGCCTGCCAGGAAGGATTTCTGAGCATAGGGCCAGGAGTGACCCCTGACCACTGCCAGGTGTGACACAAAAACAATAACAAAAAAGAAAAAAAAGAAAAGAAAAAGAAATACCCCTCTAAGTCATGGAAAATAATCAGGAGCCAGTTGCTCTCCCCTTAGTTACCATCAGGGCCAAATTGGAAGCATGGGTGTGGCCACTGCATTGGGTAGGAAAGGGGGCTCTTGGTATGATTGCAAACTGTCCCTTCTAAAACCTCACTGGTCATTCCCATCTTCTGTAGCCCCCAAACCTACCCTTTTACCCTTTTTCTCACATCTGTCACCCACATCTCAGGCCACTACTTGTAGAAGCTAAACATTGATACCTCTTTTTCCCCTCACCCCAAATCCAGGTCAATGGTCAATCCTCTGCTCTACTTTCACTCTACCACCCGCCAAGACCCCATTGCCACCAGAGCCCCAGCCTCAGAACTCAGGATGTCTTGTTGCTCGGAGATTTACTGGCTGGCCTATCTCAAAGCCAGAGACCTTTTCCAATGTAAATTATATAGATTTCCCTCTCCAGGAAAAATTCAAAGTCCTGGCTTGGGGCTGGAAGAATGGATCATCTGGTCACTGCATGGACCTCTCCAGCAACACCCTCTGTTTGTTCCTGCCACTCCAGTCAAACCAGCTCCTGTACTTTCCTCACCCATCTTACCCCAACACACTAAGCCCAGAGCCTGTGCTTCTGCTATTCCACCCCGGAATGCCTTTGCTCAGTACTCTGAGGCCTTCCTTGGGCAACCACTTGAGTGTTTCACAGTTTTCTTCACCCTTAGAAGGGCTAGAACTCAAATATTCCATAAACATACATTGGAAGAAAGGAATGAACCAATGGAGGTCTATTAGCTCCCTGATAATGTCAAGTGCTCTTCAGGAAATTTAAGATAAAGACAGCTGCACCTTTCTAGTTTGCAGGAGGAAAAGCTGAAAAAGATAGGCTCTACTTGGCGTACAGCCCCAGGAGACTGGCCAAGCCGGTGTTCTGTAGAGACAGATTAGCTACTTCCTTCTCTAAAGAGCTTAAGCCAGCATTGTGGGCACAGGCCAGGCAGGGACCCAGGTTCTAATAGCTCTCTGCCTAGTGGGGAGCCAGTCATGTCGCCCAGCAACGGCTGAAACCACAGCTCTGTGTTGAGATACCACAGGAAGTCTTGGGCTCTGCATCGGGGCCTACCCTCGGTGGAGGTCAAGGGCCACTTGACAGGAATTCAACTCCTAAATTTTGTTTTACTGCTGGGAAAACTCTGAGAGAGAGAGAGAGAGAGAGAGAGAGAGAGAGAGAGAGAGAGACAGAGAGAGAGAGACAGAGAGAGAGAGAGAGAGAGACAGAGAGACAGAGAGAGACAGAGAGAGACAGAGAGACAGAGAGAGAGAGACAGAGACACAGAGACAGAGACACAGAGAGACAGAGACACAGAGAGACACAGAGACAGAGAGAGACAGAGACAGAGAGGCAAAGACAGAGACAGAGACAGAGACAGACAGACAGACAGAGAGACAGAGACAGAGAGATAGAGAGACAGAGACAAAAACAGAATGTAAGAGAGAGATGGAGACACAGAGAGACACAGAGAGAGAGAATGTGTTGGCTGTGCCGGTATTGCAAACACAGGCACTATTTATGGTCCAGAATGTTCCTGACAGCGGTAGGAGTGAGGACGGGCAAGTTGTTCTGTAGAGAACCGGGTCAGGGACAGCACGAAAAGGAAGCCCTTGAACACAATTTATTTGCTGTCGGCACCAGCTTTGTCACCAAGTTGCACAGAGAACCCTAATTATACCCTTAGGGTAAATTCACACATGGACTCATGCTATTAACTTGGATGACCTTGGCTCAGAATTTTTAAGATCTTTAATGACTTGGAAAGGCACTCTAATTTTAAAAGGTTTTTTTTTTTTCCCTCCCTGTTAAATGTAGGGGTGCTCCAAGGACATTTATTTAAAAAAAAAAAACAAACAACTTAAGAATCCTAATTCTAAATGTTTTAAGAAATAAGCTGCTAAAAAAAAAAAAAAAAAAAAAAAAAAAAAAAAAAAAAAGAAATAAGCTGCTGGTAATTCTTGTTGGATTTCAGAATTCTGTCTTCTTTGCAGCTCTTGGCATGTCAATGATGGCATCTACCATTGTAGAGTTTTTGTTCTCATAGTTTCTTCTGCTTTCCCCTCCAGGTCTCCTCCCAAGTGTTTTAAAAGACCCTGAATTCTCAAATTCCCTGAGAAATTCTCCAAAACACAGAATTTTTATGCTAGGACACCCTGTCCAGGTTTCAGTGGGTCCAGCAGGGCTGGGTGTGCTTGGGACTCAGCGGGCGGCTTTCTGGGATGAGCAGATCAGCAATGTTCAGAAATATCAGAGCAGGGAGTTCGTTTTCATTTCACAATTAGTGCCTGGCACACACACGCCCAATAACCACGTTGAGTCAGCTGATTGATTTGGGATTTCTTTGAGGAAATCACACCATTTATTAGCTTTCCACTCCCACAGGACTAGACTTTGACCTAACCAGGTCTCAAAGAGGATGGGATGAGAGCACATGCTTGGTGGTCGGCAGTGGTTGTGGACTCTGGGAAGGCGAGGGACGAGCAGATGACAGATGATAATCCCAAATTCACAGGACAGTCTGGATAAAAAGAAACACTTGAGAATCCATCCAGCCACATCTGCTTCACTTCATCTTTCTACTGCATTGTGTGTGTACTCACCTTTCCTGCATACCAGGACTTACTGTTTGTTTTCTCCTCAGAGGGGCAGAAAAGAGTTTCCAGAAAGAGCAGATAGTGTGGGGGAAATATTTAAAAAATGCAACATTTTATCACTTTATGATCATATGAATCTTTGTTATTTTAGGTTTTTCGGATTTTGTTTTGGTTTTGTTACGTCCTGCTTGTGCTCAGGACTTACTGGGGATCAAACCTGGGTCAGTAACTTGCAAGTACCTTTCCTTGCCTGCTGTCCTATCTTTCAGGCCCCAAGCATATGAGTCTTTAGTATACATTTATCTGAGCACATTCATGTCAGGCTGAAAACCCACCCTACCCCTGAGCACTGAATTGATTCATCCTTTATTCATGCTGATTAATTCTCTGACTTTAGTCAGTGATTGCTCTCTTCTCATTTTTCTTCTGTCTACACCATGTTTAAAATCTACCTGAGGGAGGCCCATGTGCTTCCTGGGCCCATGAACATGGTCCCTGAACACATGTCACTTGCATCTCCCCTCGTGAGATGTGCACTTTCCTACTTGAATGCTAGGTTTGTACCTGGGTTCTCTCTTTGGAGAAGACCACACTCGTTCTTAAGAACATTACTCTCCCTTTCTTATCCTCACCCTCCCCTTCCTCAGAATTTCCAAATAAAGCCTGTCTTTACTTCAAAAATAACAAAATAAACAAAGCAAAACAACCCACCTGAAGGAACCACATTCCAGCCCCAATGTTGTCTTGCTCTGGAATTCCAAGAGTGCAGACTCACTCAGGGGAAAATTCAGAAAGTTCCAGGAGTTGGCCTGTCACTAATAACATCAAGACATAATTCCAGAAATGGATTTTACATGCTTAAAAACAAAGGTAATTGGGTTGCATAGATAATCAGTTTGACTTCTCTTTCACTGTAGCTATATTAGTTATATGCACATATACAATTTCTTTGTCTTGGGACCATCCCTGGGGGTGCTAGGTGTAAATCCTGCTTGGGTGGGTTTTTTCTGGGGGGTGGGGGGGCTCACTCCTGGTAGTGATGGGAATAGAATGAACCAGGGTTCCCACATGACAGGCCTGTGCTACAGCTCACTGAACCATTTCCCCAGAACCTATAAACTTCTTTTGAGTAAGAACAAGTTGTTCTTATATGCGTAGCCAGGAAACATTATAGCTTGGACTTAGCACTCACAGATAATGATTTGTCAGTCTGCCATTTGCAGGTTGCCTTGTTCTCTGTGTAACCTCAGAACAACACTGCTACGAGCCAAGGCCTGTTTTCAAATCTCAGGTCTTGCACTGTGCTTGCAAAGTCACATTAGTCATTGGTTTCCTTCTTGT
This sequence comes from Suncus etruscus, assembly GCF_024139225.1. Lineage (NCBI taxonomy): Eukaryota > Metazoa > Chordata > Mammalia > Eulipotyphla > Soricidae > Suncus > Suncus etruscus. Next base: position 66,525,805 of record NC_064853.1, on the reverse strand, counting down.
GTTGTAACCCAGAAATGATCTTTCCAGCAGAAGGCAGTTGGGGAATTGACAATTACTAGTCACTGTGAAAACAGAAAGCCACAGTTGTTAATATTCAAACTTTACCGCATGTGCAGGGTTAAGGGAAATAAAAATTGGAGGTCCTGGAACTCTTGAAGTTTCAAGTAAGTAGCTCTGGTTTTTATGTTAATATTCTTTTACTGAAGTACTCTACTAAACTGATCAGTAAGGCAAGACCAGCCGATTAGGACAACAGAAATGAGTGATAAAAGGAAAATGTGGAAAGGATATTAAAATAGTTTGAGTCTATGAGCATATATATATATATATATATATATATATATATATATATATATATATATATATATATATTTGTTTTTGGGTCACACCCGTCGGTGCTCAGGGGTTACTCCTGGCTTTCTGCTCAGAAATAGTTCCTGGCAGGCACGGGGGACCATATGGGACACCGGGATTTGAACCAACCACCTTTGGTCCTGGATCAGCTGCTTGCAAGGCAAACGCTGCTGTGCTATCTCTCCGGACCCCTATGAGCATATTTTAAAATAACTGGATAACCTAGAGTCCTATAGCACAGACATGCACATGTTGATTGTATTGTACTTATTATTGTGTGTGTGTGGGGGGTTGTACTTATTACTAGGAGTCTGTCAGGTGTTGTCCAGAAGGCCTGAGGGCTTCTGGAAGTTTTCAGCAAGCAGTTGAAGGGATGCAATATTGCTGGAGAGTACCTGGCATTGCTCAGGGGACCATGCTGTTGGGGATAGATGGGGTCAGCAGTGTGCCAGGCAGTGTCTGAGCCCCTTTCCGCTCTCCCTAGTCTGTTTCAGCATTTGAGCACTTTTTACCAGAGGATCTACTTCCCATACATGAAATAATCCAACCCGGTGACTTGAATGTAGCAGATACTCAGAAAATAAATGATTTTTTTTTTATTTTTGCTTTTTGGGCCACACCCTGTGACGCTCAGGGGTTACTCCTGGCTATGCGCTCTTGGCTCGGGGGACCATATGGGATACTGGGGGATTGAACCACAGTTCGTCCTAGATTGGCCGCATGCAATGCAAACATCTTACTGCTGTGCTATCACTCCAGCTCCAATAAATGATTTTTTTTGGGGGGGGGTACACCCGGTGACGCACAGGGGTTATTCCTGGCTCTATGCTCAGAAATTCTTCCTGGCAGACTCAGGGGACCATATAGGATGCCAGGATTCAAACCATCCTTCTACATGCAAGGCAAACGCCTTCCCTCCATGCTATCTCTCCTGCCCCAATAAATGATTTTTTAAAGTAAAATTTAAAAAAAATTTTTTTTGGCCCACACCTCGCTCAGGGGTTACTCCTGGCTATCTGCTCAGAAATAGCTCCTGGCAGGCATTGGGGACCATATGGGACACCGGGATTCAAACCAACCACCTTAGGTCCTGGATCGGCTGCTTGTAAGGCAAACACCGCTGTGCTATTTCTCTGGCCCCGAAATTAAAACATTTAAAAAGAGAAGTCTGGGCATAAAGTTCTGTGGTCAACCATGTGCTTTGCACACATAAGGGTTTGATCACAGTTTTGCCATGCAATACACACTTGAATTAATGTTAATGACAGGAAACAAGCTAAATAAAACATGACATAATTACCTAAAATATTAAGCAATGATTTGTTTAAAACACTATTAACATGTAAACTACATATGTACAGTGTTGGGCAAAACATGAAAATTTAGCAGTATCTCCTTTGTTACTGTTTTGTTCTTTAACTCCTTTGAATAGACAAGACCATCTTTAGAGCAGCACTTTCAAAGAGGGCTTCAGAAGGCTGCGGTACTGATATCATTATGTTTGCTCTCTTCTTTTTTCTCTAATAAACAAGTGTCTTGATCACATAGTATGATACATATTAGAATTATTAGGAAATGTGCTAGGAGTAGCTGTACCACTTTGTTAGCTATTGCCTCGCACCCCCCCTCCCCCACACTAAGTCATGTTGCTATCTAATGAGCAGAGCTTTCTGACAGGAAGATTACTGAGAAGATCACTCAGTTTCTGCATTAATCAAGAACATGATCAGCTACACAGAACAAAAAAAAAACAATTGAGCCAATCTGGATCTACCTTGAGACAGGCCAACCCATCCAGCGGTAAATCCCTTCCTGTTCCAAAATTTCCCATTTGGGGGTTGTCATGCCTGCCAGAGCCCCTTGTATTTGCTTTTGGTTGCATCAGGAGGCTCCATCGCCAACCTCAGGCATTAGTATTCCAAAAAGTAGGAATAAGACAGAGGAACAGACTGTTAGAAGACAATTCAATCCATGTCTCCAGTTATACTCCAAGGCCTCCCGTCTGTAGCCAGAGGAGAACTAAGTAAGTGAGTTTTTAGACACAATGGTGAGACCCAATCCTCAAAATAAAAAGAAAGAAAAAGAAATGGGGAAAAAGGATCCTAAGATATTCTAATTGGGAAGAACAAGACCACAAGCAGTGGGAACCCAGCCTGGCCCTTCTTATCTCCCTCAATAGAAACAGCCCTGAAATCTCATCCAGTTTCTGCAGGACTCTGAAAGAGGGCCTCTCAATGCCCGATGATGGTGAGTCCTCGTGCTCTGACAGTTTCTGAAGTTATTTGCGTCCTTGCTTCTAATGTGAGACAGTGAAAGGGAACCAGTAAACTGGCACTTAAAAGAGGGGAATGGAAAAGCAGGGTCAGTGGCCTGTGGAACATCTGAAATCTGGTTGGACCATGAGCAGAATATGTGTCCATTTTTGCTATCATGGGTATGAAATGAGGAGAGGAGGTGGCAATCTTGAGAAGATAGTCTCCTGCTTGACCTGGGATGTGCCTGGGGAGGGTGATGGCTGGGGAGTCATCCTGGCACCTGGCACCCTGATACAGGAGCCCTGGCACCCTGATACAGATTCACTCATGTCTCACTAGCCCTACGAGACAGTCGTCAAATTGTACCTGGTTCCACTAGCTATGTCTGGTGTGGGGGATGACCTCTGTCCCCTAGTCTTAGAGGCACTGTGGAGTCCAGGCTGGTGCGAGAAATGGCTCGGAAGAGGAAGAGTAATTCAGTCCCAAACCTTACCCAGCACTGCCAAGTCTGTCAGCTTCCCTCACAGAAAAAGCATTTCAAAAGAACATGAATAGTGCAGTAAAGACAGTTTCACTCAAAGATTATAAGGAGAGAGTAATGTGTTCAAGAGAGAATATGGGTGCAGGTGACCCCTTGAATGGAATGCACTCCACTTGCCTTAGCAGAATTAATTTTTTTACGTTTTCTTCCCAACTGCCCCCACATGAGGCAAGGCTCTCCATGAAGATAAAAGCCTGTTGCTAGGATATTGCCAAGGAAGGGCTTGGAGTTTTGGGGGGATTCACCTTAATGTTCTTAGCTGGGGCTTCTCTTTGGAGGTGGGGTCCAGCATTCTCTGGGTCAGTGCTAGTGCCAGCCAGTCTTCTCAGACCTTAGTTTCCACATCGCCAGAGTGAATCTGAGCCTTCATGTGCTCTGGCTGCCTCAGGCTTAGACCATGCAACCTCTCTGAATCCCATCTTGGGTCTCATTACTGTACCCTCTAAATGCCTGCTTCATGGGATATCTGTGGGGATAGCTTTCCATTATTTTTTAGGGGTGAATTTTTGTTTGTTTGTTTTGGGTCATATCCGGCAGTGCTCAGGGGTCACTCCTGACTCTACGCTCAGAAATCGTTCCTGGCAGGCTCGGGGACCATATGGGATGCTGGGATTTGAACCACCATCCCTCTGCATGCAAGGCAAATGCCCTACCTCCATGCTATCTCTCCAGCCCAAAACTCAACAATTCTTTTTTAAATTTTTTTATTTTTTTGGTTTTTTGGCCACATCCGGTGATGCTCAGGGGTTACTCCTGGCTATGCGCTCAGAAATCGCTCCTGGCTTAGGGGGCCATATGGGACACTGGGGGATCGAACCACAGTCCGTCCTAGGCTAGAGCGTGCAAAGAAGATGCCTATGGCTCATGCCACTATTTCGGCCTCCAGGGGTGGATTTTGAGTGGACTCTGCAGTGGCCATCTGTGAGGCAGTAAAACCTTAGCAGCCTGAGGAATCTTGCTCCCAGAAGTCTGGAATCTAGTACTATTTTACCCCTTTAGGCAACTGGTACTCTGAAAGCAGCTGGGAAGAGGTGGGGAACTGAGTCTCCAGGGATGAGAGTGGGCAAAGCTAATCCAGGGTCTGAGGAAGCTGGTTTCCAAAGAGTCACACCGTGAAAGTAATACTTATTAATTCATGGTTGGATTAAAGAGATCTACTTTTACAGTCAAAGGCCCAATGGAACCACACCTCCACTTATTCCCCATCTGGTGCATCACCCTTCTGCAGATTCCATGCTTGTCCTATGACTTGTAACACATGATGCAGGAAGGGCAGGGAGAGGTTTTTCCTCTGTTCCAGGCCAGGACTGAGATGACCAGGCCACAGGGAAACCCAAGGTAGCCATGGAGATGAAACTAGGGAGTGCTACCAAGGGCCAGGACAGACTCCCAAGACTTAAGGCCTTGGTGAGTCAGGCCCAGGCCTGGAACAACTGTGGGAGCTCAGACAGCAGAGAGATGTGGCAGTGCTTCTGCTGAACCAGTCTTTGATCAGGAGCAACAGTTGCTCACGGCATGATTTGGGGATTGGTTTGCAGCACAGAAGTAAATTAAAATAGTACTACAAGAATTAAGAATGGACAAAAAGTTGTCATGAGAAGAGAATTAAAAATACTAAAAGATTGGAAAGACCAGGGGAGACAGGAAAAGCACATACTGGTCCCCATTCATCTGATAAGGGTTACTTTCCAAGATATATAAGGCACTGGTAGAACTTTACAAAAAAGAAACATCCAACCTCATCCAAAACAAACAAACAAACAAACAAAAACAGGGAGAAGTGATGAATAGAAACTTCCTCAAAGAAAAAATCCTAATGGTCAAAGGTACATGAAAAAAGTGCTCTAGGGGCCGGAGAGATAGAATGGAGGTAAGGCGTTTGCCTTTCATGCAGGAGGTCATCAGTTCGAATCCCGGTGTCCCATGTGGTCCCCCGTGCCTGCCAGGAGCAATTTCTGAGCCTGGAGCCAGAAATAACCCCTGAGCACTGCCAGGTGTGACCCAAAACCACACACACACACACACACACACACACACACACACACACACACACACACACAAAGTGCTCTATATCACTAATCTTCGGGAACTACAAATCAAGAACACAGTGAAATAACATCTCACACTCATCGCAAAGTAAAATCAACCAGTGATGGCATGGATGTGGGGGAAAAGGGACCCTCATCCACTGCTGATGGGATTGTCAACTGGTCCATTCTTTCTGGAAAACAATGTGGACATTCCTCAAAAAAAAAAAAAAAAAAAAAAAGGAATTGAGTTGCCATACAACCTAGCAATTCTGCTCTTGGAAATAGTCTCTATTGACCCCAAACACAATACAGAAAAGGCATCTGCACTCCTAATAGATGGTCATGATGAGTTAGATATCAAGAAATCAGACATAGATTGATTTGCAGGATATAAAGAAACATAACTAATGCCCAAAGACAAAAGAAATGGAGGCCAAGAAGACTGATCTTTAGTAGAAAACTTGCCACACTGGAGGAAGAGATCCTAAATTAGAGAAAGGAGCAGTGCGACAATGATAGTGCAAAGTGATCCTTCTGGACAAGAATTGGGTGCTATAGACCCAAAATCCAAAACCAAACCAAAACAAAACAAAACAAAAAAACAAAAAAGAACTGGATGCTGAAAGGAGGGAAAGTGGTATGTATAATATTCCTTCAGTAAAACTACTGCAAACTGCAGCACTTAAAAGGAAAAAATAAAATAATAGAAGTGCCATAGAGGCAGGCTGTGGGAAGGAAGGGAGTAAGGGAGGGAAGGAAACTGGTAGTGGGAAGAGGACACTGGTGAAGGAATGTGTGCTTGAACATTGTAGGAATGAAACTCAACCATGAATAACTTTGTTTTTTGTTTTTGGGTCACACCTGGCAGCGCTCAGGGGTTACTCCTGGCTCTACGCTAAGAAATCACTCCTGGCAGGCATGGGGGATCATATGGGATGCTGGGATTCGAACCACCGTCCTTCTGTGTGCAAGGCAAATGCCCTATTGCTGTACTATCTCTCCAGCCCCTCAATCATGAATATCTTTGTATTTCAGTGATTCAGTGAATTAAGACAACTTTTTTTTTTATTTTTGGTTTTTGGGCCACACCCGGCAGTGCTCAGGAGTTACTCCTGGCTGTCTGCTCAGAAATAGCTCCTGGCAGGCACAGGGGACCATATGGGACACCGGGATTCGAATCAACCACCTTAGGTCCTGGATCGGCTGCTTGCAAGGCAAACGCCGTTGTGCTATCTCTCCGGGCCCGACAACTTTTTTTTTTAAAGCACTTATGTGAAGTCTTCTTATGACTGATACCCACCTATAATCATGTTTGTAATCATGGTGCTTAAATATATTATAAAATAGAAAGAAAATATTAGTAAATAAAAATGTATGTACTTTTGTTTTAAAGCTAAAAAAAAAATTAAAAAGCACTTATGGGAGGGTCGAAAGAGTTAATGCATTGGCCTTGCACAGACTGACCCGGGTTCCATCCCCAGCAAGGTAGTGGTCCCCAGAGCATAGCAAGAGTAAGCCCTGAGGACCAAGGTGTGGCCTAACCCTCCCAGCTAAAAACAGTCAATGGGAGGAGCAGACCTGGGTTAGGAGGCGAATCTGCGCCCACCCGGAGCCTCAGCTGCTGTTTATTGATCTGGAAAGTTTTCCTCTCAGGTCAGTTAGCCCTGGGATTCGGTCCCTCCTCCCCACCTAGGTCGAAGGATAGACAAGCCTCTGAGCAATCGCTAAGAAGACCGCAGGGAGGAGCTGCCCAACCTGGTATCGGCTGCTTGGGTCATCCAGAGACTAGCTGGGAATTTTTCCTGGTTTGCGGGGCGATCACACCCAGGCGGCTACTCCCAGCTGTCTCATTGGGGGGGGGGGAACCCTGCGACACCGTAATGTTGGGGGTATTTTGTGGTGATTGATGATGATTCGGGACCAGCCCCCAAGCCTGCAGCCCCAGGAGCCCCAGTCCAGGCAGTTTGGAAGCCTTTAGGGAGACCCAGTTGGTTTGTTTTTGTTTTTAACCGCCATCCTGAGCTGACCAGGTCAGGGTGCCGTCAGCGTGGGCTAGTCGGGCTGGGCCAGGGCCCGAGGCCGGCGCTGAGCGTTTGCATTCCAGCCGGGGGCCCTGCGCGCTGGCGGTGGAATTGCAAAGTTCTTCACCGTCCAAAGCATTTGCGAGGCAACCGGGGGGCGCCGGAGAGGCGGCAGCAGTAGGAAGGGACGAGCCCCAGGCCGGCGGGCGAGCTGCTGTCCAGGTCCCGAAGCGCCGAACCACGTGTTTGGGGTCAGGGGGTCCGCTCCCGGGGGCGCAGGCGGCTCGGGGACGTGGCATCCCGCGCGCACCCCGCCGGGCGTCCCCGCCCGGCCGCAGGGAGGCGGCACCCGCGCGCTGAACCAGCCAGCCAGCCGGCAGCCTCTGGGCGGGAAGGGAGGGAGGGCGAGCGGCGGCTGAGGCGCCTCAGAGCGAACAAAGCAACGGCCCCGAAACGGCTCGTTCCGTCCCGCGGGCGCCCCGGGCTCGGCTTCCTCCCCTCGGAACACAGTGACCGAGCCACCCCGTGCGTCCCGGCGGAACCCAGTCCGGGGCGTAGCGCTCCAGTGCCCCCGCGGCCGCACCCGGCATACCCCACCCGCAAGCCTTGCCTAACCAAACCCTCCGCGAACGGCCCCGGCGCCCCTCGGGACAAGCCCGCGGAAGGACACGCCTCCTCGCGCGCGCACGCACACACTCGGCCATTCCGGCTTGCGAGTGCGCAGGCGCGGGACCACGGGGCGAGGCCTCGTTTTAGACGCCCAATGAGCGGTCGACCCTGGAGACCACGCCCCCGTGAAAACACGCCTCGAACGAGGCCCCGCCCCCCGAGCCGCTGAGGGAAGCGACCGGAAGCAGCCGGCGGCAGAGCTCGCGGTGACAGGCTTACCCGCCGCATCGAGCGCGGCGGCGGCGGCGGCGGCGGCGAGCGGCGGCGGCAGCGGCGGCAGCGGCGGCTCTTGTGTGCGCGGGCGGCCGCCGAATGGCCCGTGCGCGGCTCGCGGGAGCACCGACCACCCACGCCCCGTAGACTCCGGGCTGCCTGCTCGGACGCTGGGCCGGGCTGCCCGCGAACACGGCGTGACCGTTCGTCCTCCCTCGGCTGCGCTGAGGTAGGGGCTCGGCGGCGACCGCGGCGGGCCGGCCCGGGCCCACTCGCCGCGCCCGAAGAAGCCGGGCGCAAGGCGGCGGCGGCGGCGGCGGCGGCGTCCGGGCCCGGCAGGTGCCCCGTGTCGGGGTGCGGGGCGCGCGGCGCGCGGGGGTCCCCGCCGGCCCCCGAAGGCCCCGCCACAACTTTACCGGCTCTCCGCGTCCTCACATCACGCACGCCGAGCGCGCCGCGAGAGGCCGGACCCGGCGCGGACTGAATGGAAGGCGGGACCCGGCGCCTCGCGGGCGGCTGCGGGGAAAGTTGGGGTGCGTGTGTGCACGCACGTCGCTCGGGGGCTGCGGGAGAGGAAGGTGCGCGGTGGTTCGGAGCGCCGCGCCTTCCCGCACGATCCCGCCTCCCTCCGTGTGCGGGCCCGGGCGAGCCGCGGTGACCCGTAACGGCCGGCGCGGGGCCGCTCGCCGCTTTCGCCTCTCTTCCCCGCCGGGGGCAGGCGGCGGGCGAGGGCCCCGGACCTAGGCACCGTTCTTGGGGCGCGGGGAGGAAGTCGCGAGCCCTGGCTGGCCCCCCAAGATGTCTTACGGGCTTGGACGGTCCCACAGGGGGGGCATCCACACCCCCCGAGGTTTGAGCGAGGAAGTCGTCGGCTGCCTCTGCTGCACCGGCGCTGACTCAGTTTTACGTTTGCTCCCCCCTCCCTCCCCAAGGAAAAAGTGAACCATTTTTTTTTTTGCTCTTGGTTCCTTTCGGGGTCACACGCCCTTTTTTCCCTCCGGAGTCTGCCTCCTCCCTTAAAGAGGATGTTGTTTCTCGCGTGCCTTTTCTCCCTCACGTTTTTATGCATCCTCTAAGAAGTGCAGATGGGTGATGTTTCTGAAGACCCGAGGGGCTCCTTCTGCTCCCTGAAACTGTTTTGGGCTCTTCAAGAGGGCGTGCAGTGGTGTTGGTGGTGGTTGCTGATGTAACTTGTGTTGCTAAACAGGTCCTTGTGTTTCTCCTGCAGTAGTGGTATGCGTTGCGGATTGCACAAGTAGACCCTTCACATCCTTGGGGAATGACTATCTTGGACTGTCCTGAATATAGAAAGGCGGCTCTCGACTCCTGGCTTTCTTTCCCATAAAACAGCTCAGTTGAAAGCCCCTAGTCCATGACCTCAGGTTCACTCACTTTGAAGCTCAGCCTTCCTCCCATGGGCTTTTTAGTCCTTCTGATTGTGTGTGTGTGTGTGTGTGTGTGTGTTTGGGTCACACCCGGCAGCGCTCAGGGGTTCCTCCTGGCTCTATGTTCAGAAATCATTCCTGTCAGGCTCGGGGGACCATATGGGATGCTAGGATTCAAACCACCGACCTTCTGCATGAAAGGCAAACGCCTTACCTCCATGCTATCTCTCCAGCCCCAAGAAACAGTTTTGTCATCTCATGAGTTAAAGGATACACAAACAGCTGTGAAGAGAGCAGTGGTGGAGATGTGGTTTTCCCCTGCTATCTTCAGTTAGATGCTTATTTTTACCCCACCCTGCGCCCAACCCTAGATTTACAGTAAAGTTTTGTACCACAGCTAAATGACCAACTGTGGTGTGTGAAGGTAATCGAGAAGAAACTGTTAGAAGATAGGGCCTGTGTTTGCTATCACTTGTGTCTTGTGGATAGCCGCGACTGCTTTGAAGCTTAGTTTCTCAAGAAAATTTAAAATTGATGTGGGAAGATGAAATGTGGTGTAAGAGGAATGACTTCGGGGACTTAATCATAGACTAATCCAAAAAAACATTTTGGTGAATGAATGGGTTCTTGTTGTCTCTTGTAAATGATCATCTCTCCTTTCCCTGGTAGGATTTTTAAACTGAAGAGCAATTGGAGCTAATTCACACCATGGAAATGGAAACCACCGAACCTGAGCCAGACTGCATCGTGCAACCTCCTTCTCCTGATGACTTCTCATGCCAAATGAGACTCCCTGAGAAGATCACTCCCTTAAAGACCTGTTTTAAGAAAAAAGATCAGAAGAGATTGGGCACTGGAACCCTGAGGTCTTTGAGGCCCATATTGAACACATTGTTAGAATCTGGCTCACTTGATGGGGTTTTTAGGTCTAGAAATCAGGGTGCAGATGATAGTAGCTTACACGAACCTATTGTGAAAAAGCCCCTGGAAATCAATTCGTCATGTTCTCCGGCAGAAAACAGTATGTCTGTCCTGCTTCCCGACAATGCAGACATTAGGGGCCAAATTCCAGAAGCCCATCCTTCCACTGATACTGCAGAGCAAGTGGTTCCAGTTCAGGATCACAGCTTTCCACCGGAGGCCATCAATGGAACAGTGGCCGATTCTACCACCGGGCACTTCCAGACTGACCTTTTGCACCCAGTTTCAGGTGATGTTCCGACTAGTCCTGACTGTATAGACAAAGCCATGGATTACGTCCCAGGGGTTTTCCAAGATAATAGTTTTACAATCCAATACATTTTGGAGACCAGTGATAAATTGAGTACTGAGCTCTTTCAGAACAAAAGTGAAGAAGCTTCCCTTGACCTCGTGTTTGAACTGGTGAACCAGCTACAGTACCACACTCACCAAGAGAATGGAGTTGAAATTTGCATGAACTTTCTGCAAGGCACTTGTATTTATGGCAGAGATTGTTTGAGGCACCACACTGTCTTGCCGTATCATTGGCAGATCAGGAGAACAGCTTCTCAGAAGTGGCAGAGTATATCCAATGATTCCCAGGAACATTTGGAAAGATTTTACTGTAACCCAGAAAATGATAGGATGAGAATGAAGTTTGGGTATGTATTTATAACGACATTAAAGCTGTTTTTAAGTCCTAAAGAGACTGGAAAGAAGCTAAAGCTTAGGGTGGTTTCTTTGAGTAGTAACCTAACAGGTTTTTTTTTCCTTTCTACTATTGTTCTTTTCAGTATGTTATTCTGATTTTTCATGGTGATTGAATGCAGGTTATTTATGTAACCAGACGGTGAAGGTTTTATGATTGAACAATTCAGATGTCACTGCAGTGTGTGACTGAAAAGTTGAATATACATTGAATGTTCTGAATCAGTATTTTAATTGTATAGGAGAGTTGTTTTTTTTTTGTTTTTTTTTTTTTTTTGATTTTTGGGCCACACCCAGTGACGCTCAGGGTTTATTTACTCCTGGCTGTGTGCTCAGAAATCGCTTTTGGCTGGTGGGACCATATGGGACCGGGGGATCGAACCACTGTCTGTCCTAAGCTAGCATGGGCAAGGCAGACTCCTTACCTCTTGCGCCACCACTCCAGCCTCTGGAGAGCTTTCTTTTGAAAGAAAATCTTTGATGAATCTTACGGTAGTATTTACTTTCATGTTACTAATTTTATTTGTTTTTGTTTGTTTGTTTGTTTTTGGATCACACCTGGCAGCACTCAGTGGCTACTCCTGGCTGTACGCTCAGAAATCGCTCCTGGTAGGCTCAGGGGACCATATGGGATGCCGGGATTTGAACCACTGACCTTCTGCATTCAAGGCAAAAATGCCCTACCTCAATGCTATCTCTCCAGCCCCCTCATGTTACTTAAGTTTGCATATTGAGTTTTTTTTTTTTTTAAGAAGTTAAATTTTTTTAACTAAAGTTTGATTGGAGATTATTAGGGACCCTATTTTTATTTTGAATAAAATAGCAATCAGTTATCCTTATATTTTTGTATGTAAGACATGTATATATGAGTATGATATCCAAGCATTTACTAGGAACTGATGATAGTTTTCACATTTGAACTTTTCAGTTGAATTTTAAAATGAAGAAAATTATAGTTCCCATGCATAAAATTACTAATGCAAAACAAGGATATATAGGAACAGAAATCTTTCTAAATTGTTTCTCTTGTGGTGTAGAGGGAATTAAAATTTGTGGTTTTGATAATTGTTTTTGATCAAGAATATGGATTATAGAGGCCGGGAAGATAGCATGGAGGTAGGGCGTTTGCCTTACATCCAGAAGGATGATAGTTCGAATCCCAGCATCCCATATGGTCCCCCCTGCCTGCCAGGGGCAATTTGTGAGCAAAGAGCCAGGAGTACTCCTAAGTGCTGCCGGGTGTGACCCAAAACCAAAAAAAAAAAAAAAAAAAGAATATGGATTATAGTTTTATGGGGAAGAAAAGCTTGTGATTTCATGCTATCTGACTTGGGAGATGTGAGGGCAACCTCACAGTTTCTCAGATAATGTATGGCCTAAGGTAGTACTAAAAGGCATGACCTGTGGAGAGGATATCTGGTTCCAGAAGTCCAGAAGAAACTTTTTTGAGTCATTATTCACAGATAAGTGGGGTTTGCTACCCTTAAGACTGAAGTGTATATGAGCAAGTGATCACTTCCAAGTTGTCTAATTGGGTTAGTCTAGTCTTGATGACAATCTTCTGCATTCTGACTGTGTCAGAACACTGTTGGCGTTGCAGAAATGCAGTCTGAAAAAAAGCAACCTCTCAGTGTGTGGTTTTAGCAATTTAGGAGACTAGTGCTTTGCACCTTGTTTCAAAGGGATGCATGGAACTAGATAAGGAAACTGCATAAGGCACTGTGATAGAAAGATCCTTGGGATAAGAAGTCAGGTTAGATCAGGAATGCAGTTTTCTTAATTATGAAAGTATTACCTGTAAGGCCCCACATGCCTCAATCCCACCCTGGGGAAATCGGGTCTAGAACAGGAAGGAGGGAAGGAGGGAGGGAGGTATGGAAAGAGAAAAGGAGAGAGAGAAGAGTAGTAAGAGGAGAAGGGAGAGAGAGGGAGTTTGGGGTAGGGGGAGAGAGTGAGTGAGAGCGCACCAGAACCCTACCTAAACTGTTAATTTATTAAGCACTGAGACCCTCCCCACCCCCATCCCAGGGGGAGGTGGGAAGCAAAGACAAAGGGCCTTTCTGGAACTTATCTCAGGTAGGTGAGTCTTTCACATGTAAAGAGAGCTGGGAAAAAGGCTGGAAGCCAGCTTTGTTTATGGTGAGAACAGGTTATAGCCCAACAATTCTCCTTATAATGCATTCTGTAGTAAAGCCAAGTATTTTCTTTTTTTTTAAAGCATCAGGAAGAAAAAGTTCTGTATATCTTTAAATAACCCTTTAATGTAAAAAGTATTGTCCACATCTCTGTTGCCTATGAGTTAGCATTTCTAGTTGTTATGTCGGGTAATTAATTTTATATACTTTCAAAGTCGCTCTAATCCCTTCCATCTCCTGATTGCAAAACTGTGCAGAATAGCGACCTTCCACTTTACTCATGGAGCAAATTTTCAGTCTGCTGAGTACTTCAGCATCTTGGTACATTAAGTTTCTGTCTGCTTGATTTGGTCAGCAATACACCAGAAGGATTATTATTCAACATTATTACTTTCTGTTTCCATGAGCAAGGCAAAGCAAGCATTTGATTCCAGAAAATCCAGGGACTGAGGTCAGCAATTTATTAGGTATTTGTTTTATCCTTTCATAAAATTTCTGAGCTGATAAATATGGAAATATGGACTCCATAGCATGTTTATAGAGCAGTTTCAGGATGCTTAATTTCTTTTTTTGTTTTGTTTTGTTTGTTTTTTTTTTTTGTTTTGTTTTTGGGTCACACCCGGCAGCGCTCAGGGGTTACTCCTGGCTCTACGCTCAGAAATTGCTCCTGTCAGGCTCAGGGGACCGTATGGGATGCCGGGATTCACCATCCTGCATGCAAGGCAAACCCCACCCTACCTGCATACTATCTCTCTGGCCCCAGGATGCTTAATTTCTAAATCAGTCTTAATGAAGTAAACTGAGTAAAAGGTATAAGTGAGTTATCATTAATATAATTACTACTGCTAATTGTTAATGGTAGTAAGTGGTCCTGCACTGATAAAAATAGTATTATTACAGTACATTAATTACTAGTAAAGTTCTCCATGAACTACGGGAAGAAGTGCTAAGTGTGAAAATTAGTCTTTTGGGAAGTTGACCTGTGGTCATTGCAACCTGATTTTCCTTGTATCCCAAAGCGATGTTGTGTTTCCTGGCAACAAGATGCAGATAACGGCATGTTGAGCCTTGCTGAGAGATTCACAAACAAGCTGGAGTAGCCCAGGTTCACATGGTTACCACATTATTTGGCTAAAGCTATTAATCTCTGTGGTCAGGCCTGTAAAGCTGGTCTATCTGTACAGATTGCACATAACGAGGAAGTGTGTGTTCAGCTGTGTATATGTCCAAGTCAGACCCAGCAGTCTTTGGATTCAAGAATATTGAATGGCAGTTGTTTATCCTATTTGTTTTAAGCAGTTTATGTGACTTAGTAAATCATTGTATACAATATGCATAGTAGCTCATTGCGTGAAACTTGGGAAAATTTCATAGTTCTAGATCTCTAGCAGAGACAAAAGTTCATAGTTTGAAACTGTGCAGAGAATTTTTTTTTATTTTCCAGATGTATTGGATTTAACTTTCAGATTAATCCAAATTATATGTGGATCGCCTGCCAGGGGCGATTTCTGAAGCGCAGAGCGAAGAGTAACCCCTGAGCGCTGCCGCGTGTGACCCAAAAATTTCCCCCCAAAAAAGAAAAAAAGAATGAAATTGGAAAGGAAGTTTAGCTACTTAAGTTCAAAGATTCTTTGCAGATTTTAGAAAAGTTAGAGAATTTTACAAAACTTTCTCTGCGTATAGTGTTGGGGAGCAGACCAGGGCCTCCCACACACAAGGCAAGTTTGACAATTGCAATAATAAGTGCTTATGAAAGTCATTATAATCAGATTATTTAAATTTCCCCCAATTTTGTGTTTACTCCAACCCACTTTGCGTTCTCACTCTGCTTTTGCACATCTGTAGGTATTTATGGCCAATATCATCTGGAAACTAGTTGTATAAGTTCCCCACATTTAGATGCCATGGCTTCTTTTGCACACAGGATGGGCCTTTGGAGAAGTTCCAAATTCCAAACATGCAGATAAAGAAACAACATTAAATGTTGTGTTTTCAGTTAAGAAAACAATTTAATGGAGACTCTGCATTCATCCTAGTAGAAAATGATTCTCAGTTGCAGAACTAAGCACTTTTAAAAGAGCTCATTTTGGAATACTGTTGTATCATTGAAGTTGTGGAGTATATGCAACTAAGACCATCATTGATTTTCACATTACATCCATTTTAAGTGTGTCAGGGTAGTTTTCTGGTTACCAGCCATAGGACACTTTGCAAACTTTATTATTATTATTTATTTTTATTTTTATTATTATTTTTTTTGTTTTGTTTTTTTGGGTCACACCCGGCAGCAGTCAGGGGTTACTCCTGGCTCTATGCTCAGAAATCGCTCCTGGCAGGCTCCGGGGACCATATGGGATGCCAGGATTTGAACCACCGACCTTCTGCATGAGAGACAAACGCCTTACCTCCATGCTATCTCTCTGGTCCCTGCAAACTTTATTTTGGGATGATGTAGATGAATATGTGAAGAGTTTCCTGGAAGAAAAGAAATAAGGGTGAAAAGAAAAATTGCAAACTAATTTTCATGGATAATTTTTCTCTGAGGACAACATTCTTTTATCTCATACCAAGGCCTATTGATTTAAAAAAAAGTTTAACTTAATGTTTTAACCTAGAGTGTTATTTTATGTTTTGAATGATTTTGATTACAGATTGCTTAGATGTCTTTTGTGGGGGGCACACTGTTGATCCTCAGGGGACCATACTTGGGATTAAATCTGGATTGACACTTGAAAAGCAAAGGGCCCTAATTGCTGTATGACCACTCCTCCATTTCAGCCTTGTATGTGCCTTTTTTATGTGCCTATTAGCTTAATAGACAAGTAAAAGAAGACAAGGAAACATGCATGTTAATGATTTTCTAAAAAGCATGAGCTATTATTTTTCTATTTAATTTGCAGGGTAGATTACCTCTACTAGAACAAGCTCCTGATTTAATTGTGCTGGAATAGTTAAATTAGCCAAGTTAGAGCTGGCCTGCACAGCTGTGATATATAACTAACTCATTATGTGTTATTGATAACACTGGAGAGAGGAGAACAGCTGAAACTTACTATGCCTTGTGACTTTTTGGTATTTCTTGAATATACACAGCTGGATGAGTTTGAATTTATTTAAAAAATTTCTGCCTGAGAGAGCACCATACCCAAGAACTGTTTGAAGTGACTTTCAGAATGTGTGCCTTGTGCTTTAGGATAAAGCAACTCAATGAATTATTTTTTGTATCTCTTTATCTTCTATTTACATATGAAATGAACCTAATTGGCTTCTGTCTATACTAATCCAGAAAAGTTACTGAGTATGCCTCT
Source organism: Suncus etruscus (assembly GCF_024139225.1). Lineage (NCBI taxonomy): Eukaryota > Metazoa > Chordata > Mammalia > Eulipotyphla > Soricidae > Suncus > Suncus etruscus. Next base: position 66,509,226 of record NC_064853.1, on the reverse strand, counting down.
GGTGAGATTTATTAGCGATCATTTATTCCCTTTCTGGATTTTTAGTCAGTAAGATTTTATGATGCATCTGTCATCTGGTTCCAGTTTGGGGTCAGTTTCTTCCAGGTGTATTTATGGTCATGGAAATGAACCTTGAAAAAAAGCGAAAGTGTTTATAACTGTTAAATCAGACAGTTGGAAGATAAGGTTATCTGGCGAGCCCTAAAAATAATTGCATGATACATGTTATTCTGCATGTCATTCTACATAGCCAAATGATACTTATTCTATTCTATTCTTTCCCTATTTTAAAACTAATCCTAGATTTGCATTCTACCATAAAGCAAAGATAAAATGATAAATTCTCTATTCCTCTCTGCTTTTATTTTAGGAACCTTGGTTTGAGGCCTGCAGGCACCACTATCTGTACTAGTCAAACATTGACTACTGTAGGAATGTAATAGTCCGTTGATTTAACATCTTGGCTGCTTTCCTTATATCCTAAATTACATCTAAATTGTATCTAAATTATAATTATATATATAATTATATCTAAACTATATCTAAATTCTTATATCCTAAACTACATCTAAATTAGGACCTGAAGTCTTCAGTAACTTTTAATAAGTGCCAGTTTATGAAATGCTGTTTTGGGTGTTATAGTTTCCTTTTTGCAGAAGGAAAAAATTTAAGTACAGGTCTTATCTGAAGTAGAACATTCTATTATTTTGTTTGGCGTCCAGAAGGGCTAACATTAACTTATATGAAACCCCCCCTTTTATTTTTAAGAGTATAGACCTAAAAAAATAATCTACCAAGTCATACCAAATAGGAAGATAGCAGAAGAAACATGTACATGTGTGTATCACATTACAAAAGAAAAGTATATTTGTTAAATCTTGGTTCTTGAGTATTTTTGGGGGGTCACACCCTTTGATACTCAGGGATTAGTCCTGGCTATGTGCTCAGAAATCGCTCCTGGCTTGGGGGGACCATATAGGACGCTGGAGGATAGAACCGAGGTCTATCCTAGGTGAGCTGTGTGCAAGGCAAACACCCTACCACTGCGCCACCGCTCCAGCTCTGGTTCTTGAATATTTTGATTCAACTTTCTCTTAACATTAGTTCAAATTGGATGGACACTGGTATGTTGTGTAGAAAACTTTGTAAGGGTGCAGTAAATTTTCTTTTAAATTATATCTGGGAGTCGCAAGGTGAAGAGAATACTAGTAATTTTATATCTTTAGCAGACACCAGAGTACTAAGTTGAGTCATTTTCTGTTTCATTCCGGGTTTAAAATTGTTAGGTCTTGAGTTGAACTGTACACACATAACAATAACATTGTACAGAGGAATAAAATACTTATAAAACTAACCATTTGTAGGCAGAAACAATTTACATGTTAGATAAGAGGAACTTGTTTAGCAACCAGATAGAAATCCAATTCAGTTTCTAACATGTTAATGGAAAGCTTTTGATACAGATTAATTTCTTGTAAATAGGGAAAATTGAACTTACATGGGGTGAATTTTGAAGTTCATATTTTGAAATCTCTAAAAATATTGATATTTTCCCGGAGAGATAGCACAGCGGTGTTTGCCTCGCAAGCAGCCAATCCAGGACCAAAGGTGGTTGGTTCGAATCCCGGTGTCCCATATGGTCCCCCCTGCCTGCCAGGAGCTGTTTCTGAGCAGACAGCCAGGACTAACCCCTGAGCACCGCCGGGTGTGGCCCAAAAAACAAACAAACAAACAAACAAAAAATTAATATTTTATGTAAAAATAAATTTCAGTTAATGTAACTTGGTAGTTGTAAAGATTTAATTTGATCTATGCAAAATTATTTTTGCAGTCTTGTGCTAAACATAATGAATTCCATCAAGCAAAACTTGGGTTTTAGAAGTTAATGATGTTTATAAGCTAATTGTGAAGCTTCCAATTTTCCTTTCTGACCTTGTCAGTTATTGTTTCTAAGAAAAGCATAAAAAGGGAGTTAACTAAGCATTCTTATTTGCCTTAACCACACAGAATGTGTCTGTCTCCTCTATCTTCCTCTGCTCAGTGCTGTTTACTTACTGGCAACACCCACTTGACCAGTAAAGAACCTTTGCATGAGCATCATAATGAAAGGGTAAGCTTATAGCAGAGTGAAGATTGTCCTTTCACAGGCCAACAGAAACCAGCGAATTGCCAGTATGTCTGCCACAGAGTATTGTATGAGGAATTAGAACCCCCCAAGACTTAAGTGGTTTGAGAAAAGAGTTCAGGACATTTGTGTTCTTTTTGTATTCTTTATGCAGATGAATGTCTTCTATGGTGCTATTGATTCTGAGTATAAGGGAATGGTGCTATTGATTCTGAATATGATTTGTGAATAGTCTTGGGTTGAAATTTCTCATATTGATTAGAAATTTGTTTAGGCCACACTTGGGGATTTTTTTTTTTCTCATTATTACATTATTTCTTTCTGAAGAGATTCTTTTTGGGAGGAGGTTGGGCCACACGCAGCGGCCCTCAGGGGGTTACAGCATTGTGCTCAGAAATCGCTCCTTGCATGTTGTGGGTACCATAAGGAATTCTGGGGATCAAACCTGGGTTCATCCTGGGTTGGCTGTGTGCAAGGCAAATGCCCTACCGCTATGCTATTACTCCGGCCCTTCTGAAGAGATTCTTTAACTTGCCTGTTCACTTGAAAATATAATTATAGAGTTTGGGTAATTTTCTTTGCTCTCAGTGAAGAATGATTAGGGCTGTGGAACCCCAGGTGAACTTTGCTTGCTGTATTACATGTGCTTTCAAAATCTGCCTGCACCCTGTGATTTTTCACTGCTTCTGCAGCTGATCAGAGTGTAGAGAGAGCAAATGGCACAAAATACTCTGAATAATTTCCTGCTGTGGTTGGTCTTTGGTTTCTGACTGTCACCTGGCTTTGCTCTTTCATTTTCAGGCATTGAGAGTAAAAATAAGCACTAGGTCTGCCTTCCAGTGTTTACTTATACTAATGAATGACAGATAAAATAAAAGAACGTGGCTTGCTTGCTTGTTGAAGATTGGGCTGTCCAGATGTTATCAGATATCAGAAGCATTGTATAAAATGTTCTACAATTTGTTAGTATAAAAATATTTTAGTCTGTGCTAATTGACTAAAATTAAACCTATTAGAGAAATGAGTCTTTGTTAGATACCCTCTCCCCATGAAAAAGTTACTTAAAACCATGTTGGAAGATTCTGTACAGGTCATAGTTCATTAAACTTAAAAAATTTTTAAATCTGATCTTTTCATATGATTCTATAAGAAACTTCAGGAATGTGTTTTAAGAACTCTTAAATAGGGCCCGGAGAGAGATCACAGCGGTGTTTGCCTTGCAAGCAGCCGATCCAGGATCTAAGGTGGTTGGTTTGAATCCCGGTGTCCCATATGGTCCCCCGTGCCTGCCAGGAGCTATTTCTGAGCAGACAGCCAGGAGTAACCTCTGAGCACTGCCGGGAGTGGCCCAAAAACCAAAAACCAAAAAAAAAAAAAAAAAAGAACTCTTAAATAGATTATTTGTGTACATCCTAAATCTTTAGTTCTGATAGCTTCTTTATCTTTCTCTGGGTTCTCAGTAAGCCATCAGTTAGCATATTTTAATTTATTTGTCAGTTAATATATCTGTACCAATTGAAAATAAGGGCAAGACTAAGAAATATTCTGAATAAAATGAAGAAATTTGTAATTTTAAAAGTCCTAATATTGGGGCCGAAGAAATAGCATGGAGGTAAAGCATTTGCCTTGCATGCAGAAGGTCAGTGGTTCAAATCCCAGCATCCCATATGGTCCCCTGAGCCTGCCAGGAGCGATTGATGAGCATAGAGCCAGGAGTAACCCCTGAGCGTTGCCGGATATGACCCAACCCCCCCCCCCCAATTCCTAAAATTGAGCTAATAAATTTTAGCTTACTTGCAGTTATTAGGTGATACATGTTTATTCTTAACTATTATTAGTATTTAATTATGTGTAAATGAGTCAGAATTAAGGTTATTTTAAAAGCGATTTTAGTACTTATATAAAGTACCAATTTCACAATTCCAATCCTCATCCAAAAGTTTTTAGTCTGTCTATAATTCTTTTTTTTTTGTTTTGTTTTGTTTTGTTTTTGGGTCACACCCGGCAGCGCTCGGGTTACTCCTGGCACCTGGTACTATGCTCAGAAATCGCCCCTGGCAGGCATGGGGGACAATATGGGATCCCAGGATTCGAACCACCGTCCTTCTGCAGGCAAGGCAAACGCACTACCTCCATGCTCTCTCTCTGGCCCCTGTCTATAATTCTTTTTTAAAAGTTTATATATAATACTTACCTGGCAGGGGAGATACCACCATCACGAAGGTGGTTTCCCCAGGGCAAGGCTTATCCATTGTACTCCGGATGTGCTGACCCCTGCGGTGGGAAACTCAGTGCATAATTTGTGGTAGTGGGGGGGGGGGGGAAGTTTACATATAGTTCTTTTTGTTTGTTTTTGGGCCACACCCAGCAACGCTCAGTGGTTACTCCTGGCTCTGTGCTCAGAAATCACTCCTGGCAGGCTCTGGGAACCTTATGGGATGCTGGGGATCAAACCACGTCCTTCTAGGGTCAGCTGTGTGCAAAGCAAACGTCCTACCACTCTGCTATCACTCCGGCCTCTACATATATAGTTCTTTACATTAAGGCATCTTTTTTTGTTTGTTGGATTTTGTTTTAGGGTCACACCCAAAAATGGCAATACTTGGGGATTTACTCCTGGCTCTGTGCTCAGAAACAGCTCTTGACAGGCATGGGGGACCATATGGGATGCCAGTATTCGAACCACAGTTCATCCTGAATCTGCTGCGTGCAAGGCAAAGGCAAATGTCCTACTGCTGTGCTATCTCTCCGGCCCAAGGCATGATTATTTTTACAGAATTGTTCATAATAGAGTTTCAGGGCATACATTGTGTTCCAACATCTGTCCTATCATCAGTGTCAACTTCCCTCCATTAATACTCCTAAGTTCTCTCCTACCTCCCAGCCTGCATGCTTCTTTGACAGGCATATTCTAAAGTTTAGTTATTGTAGTTTGGGTCTCCTGGCTTCTTTGTTGCTGACTCCAAGGGTTTTGTTTTTTGGATGGGCCATCCACAGTGGTGCTCAGGGCTTATTCCTCATTCTGCACTCAAGAATCACTTCAGGAGGAGTACAGGGAACCATATGGAGTGCAGGGGATTAAACGATTCAACTTTTGTACAAGGCAAGCTTCCTATGCACTGTACTATCTCTCCATCCCCAGCTCTGTGGTTTAATATATGTAAATGTATGTTGACCTCTTTATTACTGTGTGCTAGGGGCCCCAATTTAGTGAATTCTTTAATTAACCCATACATCTTCTCACAAATGCCATCAGATTTCAGGAATATCTTTTGCTATAATATTTATTTTTAAAAACATTAAATTTTTTAATAGGTTAGGGATCACATCTAGCAGTGCTCGGGGCTTACTTCTGGCTATGTATTCCAAAGTTACTCCTGGTAGGGATCAAGGAACCAAAGAGGAGGCCAGGGATCTAACGAAGATTGACTGTGTACACGGTGGGCACCCTGCCACTGTAGTGTCTCTAGGGCACTACAGTATTTGGTTTTTCATCCTTAGTTCTGGTTACAAAGAGCCATAAAAGTACAATAGGTATACTAGTCATAGAAAGCCCATTTTTGTTGTGTTTGGGTTTATATTCATGAGGCAGTTTTTGGAAAGCATCAAAGAAAATGTGCTGTAGTCAAAGGAACATCATTCCCATTCTACCTCTAGAAGAGAATTAATGAAGATTGAAATCTCTTATCAGGGGTGGGCCTTGTAATAAAGCATCCACAGGTTGGAGAGAGCACAGAAATTAAGGCACCAGACTACTAGACTTACATTTAGCTAGCCACAGTTTGATTTCCACTACCACTTATGGTCTTTCAAGCATAGCCAGGAATAGCCCAAAATTTAAAAAAAAATTTCTTTTTGGTTCTTTTTTTGGCCATACCCGTCATCGCTCAAGGGTTACTTCTGGCTCTGAACTCAGAAATCGCTCCTGACAGGCTTTGTCTTGAGACCATATGGGATGCTGGAAATCTAACCTCGGTCTGTACCAGGTCAGCCACATGCAAGGCAAATGCCCTACTGCTGTGCTGTCTCTAAGTCCCCTAAAAGTAATTTGTTTTAATGAAAAAAAAATATTGCTTCCACAAAATAGTTAAAGGACAGTATTCTGGTAGCTTTCATGTTGGGAATTTACGGAAGTGATGGGTGTGCCAAGTCCATGCCCTACTCCTGGCTCTGTACGTCTCTCCCATTGGAACAGTTTTATAGATAAATTTTAGCTCTTTTTAGTACTGTGAAATTCTATAACCATAAAATTAAACTAGTATTTGTGCTTTAAACATAAGGGAGACATTTTTGATAGTTTTCTCTAAGATAATTTATTATTTTGGTCTCAGGGATTACTTCATGTTACAGATTACTTTTTTTAAAACTTTATTTATTGATTGGTTAATTGATTAATTGGTTGCTGGGTCACTCCCAGCAATGCTCAGGGTTTACTTCTGGCTTTGCACTAAAAAATCGACCCTGGCAGCCTGAGGACCATATGGGATACCGGAATCGAACTGGGTCCCTACTGCTATGCTATCTCTTCAGACCAGACTGATTACTTTTTCATTTTCATAAAAGGCTGTGTTTACATAGTGTGAGGTCAGGTAAAGCAGGATGCACATTGAGTGGGGGTTCCTAGGCAGTGCTGAAGGGCTGGGACCTGGTCCAGTTGTATGGGCCAGATGGTTCAATGTTCCTGCCCAGTGATCTACTATTCAAGCCTATGGTGGGTGATGCATAAGGGGAGGGCAGGGTGGAGGAGTTGGGGGATAGTATCTGTCTGGTGCCAGGAATCAAATTTGGGGCCTTATATATGCTAGGAATACTATATAGCTCGGGCTGCACATATTTCAGTTCATGATTGAGAAGCTACCTCTAGCAGTGTTGGGACTCATGCCATGCCTGCTTGTAGGTCAAAACTAGGCAACTAGCATTTTTTTTTTCTTTTTTTGGTTTTTGGGCCACCCCCGGCGGCGCTCAGGGTTGCTCCTGGCAATCTGCTCAGAAATAGCTCCTGGCAGGCACTGGGGACCATATGGGACGCCAGGATTCGAACCAACCACCTTAGGTCCTGGATCGGCTGCTTGCAAGGCAAACGCCACTGTGTTATCTCTCTGGCCCCGCAACTAGCATTACTGATATTTTCAGTAGCAGAATTTAAACCCTTATCATGGGAAGTGAGTATTAATATGTAATGTTAGAATTTTTACTTATGAAAGATTTTAGATTTATCTATATCTTATTAGTTACTTTGTGTTCTTTTCTTTGATCTGGCTGTTTTAAATAAAAGTGAGTAAAAAATAGCAGTATTTTAGTAAGATTTTTTTTCCTCTGGTGTGTTGCTTTTAGAGTTTGCATGGACTTTTGAAGACTTGTATTATTTATTATTTCTTAGGATCTTAGAAAACAATCAGTTTCAGCTGATTCTGTGCTTCAGGAAAAGTTTTTTGAGACTCAACTGTTAGTGTTTAGTTTCCCACATACTTGTTAGAAAACATAGAATTATCAAAATTTAAAAACAGGTCATCTTTTCATGCAGGAAACCTACCTGCCTTATTCTTGCCTTTTTTTCCTTCTGTCTTTTACTTTATTTTTATTTTACTGTGATTTATTCTAGAGTGGCATTAAGGCCACAGATGTGAAGTCTAAGGCAGTGTATATCAGGCATAGGTTATAGAGAAGTATGATTCTAGACAGCTTCTACTGATTTTTACCTTCTCATTCACCACTTTTTGAGATGTCTCTGGAGCAACCAGATTCGAATCACAATTATGCTTCTCTGTGAGCACTCTTCCCCACCCAGGACTCAGGAATAGGCTCTGGTCAGTTTGGCATTTTTGCTGTGGCATTGGGGATAGAGCTTATGGCCTCATGCCTGATTTGTTTTTAGGGCTCTTTCTCATTGGAGAACCCCCAGTAAGATGCTTTAAGGAAAATATCAATACTTCTAGGTGGCACTGGGTTTTGAACTTGGGCCTTATGCTCATGGGCAAGTGATTAAAGCTGCTGCACTGTCTTAATGGCCCTTCTTGCTGGGGATCCCAAACATGGGAATTGTCCTGATCTTTAAGTCTATGTAACTATACTGCCAGGTAAGAGTTTTAAGGTATCAAGCCATCTTTGGAACCTCATAACGACCAAAGACTACACTTTATATCTTTTTTTTTTTTTTTAATTTGAATTTTGGCTACACCCGATGATGCTCAGGGGCTACTCCCGGCTATGTGCTCAGAAATCGCTCCTGGCTTGGAGGACCATATGGGATTCTGGGGATTGAATCACTGTCCTCAATCAGCCACGTGCAAGGCAAACGCCCTACTGCTGTGCCACCACTCCGGCCCCTACACTTTATATCTTAAAGTGAGTAGTACTGTAATCTATCCCAAAGTCTTTTTAGAACCATAAGGTAAATTTATCATCCAGTTTTGATGTTTGTTTTAGAGTGACTCAGGCTGAGCAAGTGTGATTAGCTCAGTGTTACTGTAGAGGTGAGCAGCTTTCATTTTGTCAACATTTGGCTTATTTAGTTCTGAGCCATACTGCTGTTGCTATGCAGGGCTTACATGCATAATACTATAAACTTCCAGTTTTAATTTGTGGATGTGTCTGTGTCTATAGCTTTTAATGGATCCAATTGGAAAAACCAATTTGTTGCCAAAATTCAGAATCATATTGTAAGGTTAGGTATATAGTCTTAGCCTCTGCTAAGTACTTGGCTAAGATGCAAGCTTTCATAGGTAATTTTTACTGCCTTTCCTTATGGTTCGGTGCAGTTTATTTTAGCTAGAATTAGCAACAATCTTAATAATTAAATGACTGTTATGTTCTAAAATAGAAACTTAGTGCATGAGCCTCTAAAATTTAGGATCTATACTGCTCACACAAAATATGTTGGTACTGTGTATTTTGATTCATATCACCTTGTAACATTTGAAGGGACAGAGAAGTTGCTAGATATTCTAGCATTGCTAAGTAGATTCATGGAAACATCAAAGCCAGGTATCTAAAGCCCTTTAGCTTTCGTGTATCTGTGAAATTTCTTAAGCAGCAGCAGGAGCAGCAAACATACCCCATCTGTCATGCCTGCCTGTATCTCCATACTGTAAATGATCTTTATCTCGCTTGGATTAGGACCCCAGTTTGGGGAGACATTTTTGCTTTGCATCATAGTAGTAAAATATAATACCCTATTCAGTATGTTGAGGTAGTATAGTTAGTTAGGGTGAGTTAGTTTGAGGTCACAGGTTTATCCTTGTAGAAGCCAGTTAACCCTTATAAGCAGGAAGCCAAAGTTACGAAGTTTAATGTTTCTACGGAATATGGTTCAGAAACACAGTTTGAATTACCTATTGTATTTACATTATCTTCCCTTTTAAAGCTGCTCCACCTCCTGTGCTTGCCGTCTTACTGTCCACGCACCCATATCAGAAATGTAGGCCACAACCCAAACTTTTTTCATGGGCCCCTTGACCTAACATGTCAGGAACCCCACCCTCCCTCCCTGTCTTCCAGCTGTCTATAACTGCAGATCATTCTTCTGGGCTCACAGCTTCAGGTCCCTACATTTGTCTTCTGTGCAGTGCTAGTAGCTTTGATTTGCTTAGCACAGAGTAAATAGGCTAATAAATAGCAAACAATGCTACCCTTCTTTTACCTCCTGCCTTCCTGTATAAAGCAGTCTTCCACCCCACTCCTGTTGAAATAACCTCTGTAAAAAGGCAAGTCTGAACCTTGTTGAAAATCTGGTGATTCCTGCTGGCCACTCAATCCAGTTCTGACCTCTGTACCCAGTAAACAGAGCTATTCATTATCAGCCGCAGCCGCAGCCAACATCTCTCCTCTCCTCTCCTCTCCTCTCCTCTCCTCTCCTCTCCTCTCCTCTCCTCTCCTCTCCTCTCCTCTCCTCTCCTCTCCTCTCCTCTCCTCTCCTCTCCTCTCCTCTCCTCTCCTCTCCTCTCCTCTATTCTCCTCTCCTCTCCTCTCCTCTATTCTCCTCTCCTCTCCTCTCCTCTCCTCTCCTCTCCTCTCCTCTCCTCTCCTCTCCTCTCCCCTCCCCTCCCCTCCCCTCCCCTCCCCTCCCCTCCCCTCCTCTCCCCTCCCCTCTTCTCCCCTCTTCTCCCCTCTTCCCCTTCCCCTCCCCTCCCCTCTTCTCCCCTCCCCTCCCCTGTCCTCCCCTCCCCTCTCCCCTCCCCTGTCCTCCCCTCCTCTCCCCTGTCCTCCCCTCTCCTCTCCTCTCCCCTCCCCTGTCCTCCCCTCCTCTCCCCTGTCCACCCCTCCTCTCCTCCCCTCCCCTGTCCTCCCCTCCCCTGTCCTCCCCTCCCCTGTCCTCTCCTCCCCTCTCCTGTTCTCTCCTCCCCTCTCCCCTCCCCTGTCCTGTCCTGCCCTGCCCTGTCCTCTCCTCTCCTCCCCTATCCTATCCTGTTCTCCCCTGTCCTCCCCATCCCTCTCGTTTCCTCTCCTCTCCCCTCCCCTCCCCTCCCCTCTCCTCCCACATGAATTGCCTATTCTTACTATTGGGTCTACTACCTGTGTAGTTAGCTGCTTGACTCTGGCATACATGACTCTGCATGTGGCTCTGCTTTCCATTGTTTGCTTGATGGCTTTCCAAGCTTGACTTTTAATCATCCATTTTGGGTTATCTCCTTGTGCCTCCTTTCCTACTCCCTTTCCCAGTGGAATTAAGCCCTCTGCCTCTGAGTTACCAGGCCAGCTTTATGACATATTTCATACTGTAGCCATAATTGCTTTCCCCATTTTGGCATTTTGTTTGTTTTCTCTTATCTCCAACACCTAGCACTGTGCCTTATCAGTGTGGCTATTTAAGATGATTTTATTTGGTGATAGGAAAAATAGCTCAACAGGCTGTAATGGATGTTTTGCAAGCAGGAGGCCTGGATTATGATTCCCAGTAACATGCTTCCCTTAGCACCTCATCAAGGAGTAGTCCTTGAGCACCATTCTTTGGATGTGGCCCTCCAAAATAAGCTATTTTTTTTTTCCTTTTAAATTTAGTGTCACACCTGGTTCTGCACCTGGTTTACTCCTGACAGTGCTTGGGGGGGGACTATATGGGTTGCTGTGGATTGATCCTGGGTTGGTCACATGCAAGGCAAATATCCTACATAGTATATTATCTTGCCAGCAGAAAACCCTCTCCCCTATGTTTGCCTTTTATTTGTTTAATTTTGGGCTTAGGGCCACACTTGGCAGTGCTCAAGAGTTATTTCTGGCTCTGCCCTCAGGGATCTCTCCTGGGCTCAGTGGATCCAACCCAAGTCACTTGCATACAAGGTAAATGCCCTGCTGGCGGTACTATTGTGGTATGGCCCTATATATATATATATATATATATAGTACCGCCAGCAGGCCATTTACCTTGCATGCAAGGCAAACACCCTACTTCCATGCTATCTCTCCGGCCTCTCAATATTTTTTTTAATGGTCAAGTTTCTTTCTTGGTTTCAAACAACTTAGAAAAATTCCAAAAGGGGCCGGAGTGATGGTGCAGTGGTATGGCATTTGCCTTGCACGCACCTGACCTAGGACAGACCTCGGTTCAAATCTTGGCGTCCCATATGGTCCCCCGAAGCCAGGAGCGATTTCTGAGCCATAGCAGGAGTAACCTCTGAGCGTCACTGTGCGTGGCCCAAAAACCAAAAAAAGAAAAAAAGAAAAGAAAAATTCCTAAAATGAGTAATGAGTAATTCTTTTACCAGATCCCAATGTACAAGTTTTTATTATCTAACATTCCTAAAATTATTTATTTGACAGATCATGTTCTTTTTTTTTGGGGGGGGGTTGATACCTGGCAGAGATCAGGGCTTGGCTCTACATTCAGGGGTCACTCCTGGCAAAGTTTGGGATCCCATATGGGATATAGAGAGATGAACTCTGATTGACCTCATGCAAGGCAAGTACTTTACCTGCTATGCTATCTCCAGTTCCATGCCAGATTATGTTCTTTACTGATTTGTGTTGTTTAGTTGTTTCTTTAATAGCTTTTGTTTTCATTCCATACTCTCCCCCGCCCCTTTTAATCATAGTTTTTTAAAAACAAAACATAAAATTTTGGTATCTGAAATATATATGGAAGTGTTGACCATAGGATATATTTTCAGAACTAGTGTGTTGGTGTTTTATACATTAATTATAGATATGTTTGGAAATGTTGGCTTAATTGGCTGTCAAGAAATGTCTTGAGTAGGAGAATCATTGTTGTAAAGCATCTAAATTATGAGAATGGGTGACCTTTTTAGAATTTTAAATTAGTTTCTGTATCTGGATTCTTAAATTGGTATGTGGTGGTATGTTTGTTGGCAAAGCATGTGAAAACAGAATTGTTCTTATTTCAGTAGCTTAATTCCTTTTCCCATCATAGCAAAACTGATTTATTGTGATAGGATTATTCCCTAGGTAAACCCATACTGATGAATTTAGCCACATGATATGTAAGCAAAATGTAAATCTTCTGCTCAGTGGGCAACATCATAGGTATTTTTAGTTTTCTATAGGGGTGAGTTTAGGCCATAGGGTTTTTCTTCACCAAACCTTGGGCATCTGCTTTTACAATGCCGCCTCCAGTGGCTAGCTCTCCCTCTATTGCCACACATCTTGTAGTTATTACTTTGACCTTTGATAAGCTGCTCAATACTCTAAATTTCTACCCTTCTTTTTTTTTTTTTTTTCTTTTTTTTTTTTTTTTTGGTTTTTGAGTCAGACCCAGCAGTGCTCAGGGGTTACTCCTGGCTCTACACTCAGAAATTGCTCCTGGCAGGCTTGGAGATTATATGGGATGTCAGGATTTGAACCATCGCCCTTTTGCATGCAAGGCAAACACCCTACCTCCATGCTATCTCGCTGGCCCTAAATTTCTATCCTTATTTAAGTCTTTGAGCCCTTGGAATACTTGTTTGGTTCCTAGCTTGACATCTCTTGCTTTACCTTATAGTAGCCTGGTTTACATTTCCTCTGATGTACTCCTGTCTGCCAGTTTATTTCTCTACCTCTTCACACTGCTCCTGCTTACTCTAACCTCACCTTTCTTCCAGGAAGCAAAGTCTTTGAAGAATTCTTTCCTTTTTCTGACACACACAACTCTTCCGTTGTATTAAGTTCCTATTTAAGCTGCTACTAAAATTCTTTCCTCACAGAAAACTGAGTTACTTTTTCTGACCTTTATCTATCCCTGGATGCCAGGAACCACCTCCTCTCCCTCAATGCTTTTCATGCCTATTCCTAGTTCTTTCATTCCTGAAATATTCTTGCCACTCTTGGCAGATAGGCAGATGCTCTGACTATTTGGTTTTACATTTTCTTCCTTATTTTTTTCTTAAAGCCCCTGGCAGCCAAAGCTACATCTGTTGAATTCTTTGTGTGTTGCCTCATACAGCCCACCATCACCATTACCACACATAGAAAACTCATAACTGCTTTCTGGTAATAGGAAACAATGATTTCATAAAGGAAAGTGTGGATGTTGAACAGTTGATGATCCTTATTGCATGTGTTTATGCTGATGCAGACTGAGAAGAAAGAAAAACCTCCTGGCTTTGAATCTTTTAAGCATTCTCTGTTTAAGGGAGAGCAGGTGGTAAAATTAATCTTATAAAAAGATAATTTAATGTTTCAGATTTGTTGTTCTGTCTCTTTCAAGTCTATAAAAGCATATTGAAAATCAAATAGAGTTAAAATAGTACTTTGCTACATCAAACTAAAGAACAGTTGATTTTAGTAAATTAGGAATTGTCATAGAAATTTTATAATGCCCCAAGGACTGAAGTGTACAGAGAATGTAGCAGCAGAAGCTACAGTTTTAGATGTCTTTCTAATGCAAATCATTATGTACGAAGTCTTTTTTTAAATATATTTTTTATTTAAACACCATGGTTACAAGGTTGTTCACAAGATAGTCGCCCCCCCCCAGATAAAATTGTTCCTGATTGAGTTGCAGTCATACAATATATAATGCCACCAGTGTCAAGTTTCCCTCTCACCCTCCTTGATACCCTTTTCCCTCCCACCCATCCTACAGTCTTAAACAGAAATTGCTAGAGTAGTGTCCAGAATAAAATCTGACATTTTAACAGCAAAAAGCATAGATAGTTTGGTTGTATTATAATGCATGTAGTATAATTATTGTTGTTCTGATAATTTCTTTTTTGTTTGTTTGTTTGTTTGTTTTTGTTTTGTTTTTGGGTCATACCCAGCAGTGCTCAGGGGCTACTCCTGACTCTACGCTCAGAAATCTCCCGGCAGGCTGGGGATGTCGGGATTCGAACCACTGTCCTTCAGTATGCTAGGCAAAAGCCCTATCACTGTGCTATCTCTCCGGCCCCTGTTCTGAGAATTTCTTAGGGGCTGGAGAGATAGCATGGAGGTAAGGCGTTTGCCTTTCATTCAGAAGGTTGGTGGTTCAAATCCCGGCATCCCATACGGTCCCCTGAGCCTGCCAGGAGCGATTTCTGAGCATAGAGCCAGGAGTAACCCCTGAGCGCTGCCAGGTGTGACCCATAAACCAAAAAAAAATACACTGTGGGAGCCTGGGGAGATAGCACAGCAGTAGTGCGTTTGCCTTGCATGCAGCCAGCCCAGGACGGACTGTGGTTGGAATTTTGGCAATCCCATATGGCCCCCCTAGCCTGCCAGGAGTAAACCCCTGAGCGCAGCTGGACATGACCCAAAAGCTAAAACAAAAACAAAAAACACTGAGGATTTAACTGACAATTGGGAATGTTTGAAGGGAAATAATCTTGATAATCTTTTTTTTTTTTGGGGGCCACACCCATTTGACACTCAGGGGTTGGGGGGAGGGAACCATATGGGACGAACTGCAGTCGTCCTAAGCTAGCGCTTGCAAGGCAGAAACCTTACCTCTAGCGCCACCTTCCCGGTCCCTTAATCTTGATAATCTTACAGGGGAATAAAATCTGTTGAGAAATTAAAAATAGGGGTCGGAGAGATAGTACTGGGGTTAAAGCATCTATCTTCCATGATGCCAATCTCAGTTTGAACCATGGCAATGCATGTTGTCCTCCGAGCCACTTCCAGAAGTGATTTCTGATCATAGAACCAGAAGTCCTGAGCACTGACAACTCTCTACCACCAAAGAAACTAAGAAACTAAAAATTAGAGTAAGTGGAAGTAATTTAAAGCAATTTTATAAAAAAGTTTAATTTATGTATAGGACTTCCAGTTTTCAGTGTATGTTAAGGTGTGGGACTCCTTTCCTTTTCCTATTTTTTTGTTTTTCTGTTTTGAGCCATATCCAACAGTGCTCAGGGATCACTCCTAGCCATTATGGGTCAGGGTTGAACTGAGATTGGCAGCATGTAAGTAAGACAAGCATCTTAACTTCTGTGCTATCTCCCAGACCTCCTTTTTTAGAGAACTTCTAAGAAAAAAATGCTTTTTAGTAAAAATTTTAAATTTACCATATGACATAGCAATAACCAGATGTGATTTAAAGCTACATTTTACTATCTTATATTTCACAATTAAAATTGCATATTCTTAGAGCCAGAGCGGTGGCGCAAGTGGACCACTGCTCAATTCTCCTGGCATCCCATATAGTCCCCCAAGCCAGGGGCAATTTCTGAGCACATAGCCAGGAGTAACCCCTGAGCATCACCAGGTGTGGCCCCCAAAAAACAAAAAATAAAAAAATAAAATTGCATATTCTTTTTAAGACCACATTTTATTAGTGTCTTTTTAAGCAAGAAATGAGCCTTTAGAAAGATATTTAATATTTAAAAGATGATACTGCTGTAATATATGATGAGTTTTTTTTTAAATAGAATCTGATGCATAAACATTGAAGTGGAGGGTAGAAATAGATCCCCCCCCCCTTCACCTTTGCTAGGAGTGTTTATTGAGAAATGTTAATTGGGTGTTCATGGGAGAAAGAATAAACAGTGGTTTATAGGTTTGGAAGAGTAATGTTCGTGTATATCATATTTAAATGTCCATAGCTTAAGAAAGGAGGCTGCGATAATAAACTATTTAAATTTTTATAATCAAGGGGCCAGAGAGATAGCACAGCGGCGTTTGCCTTGCAGCCGATCCAGGACCTAAGGTGGTTGGTTCGAATCCCGGTGTCCCATATGGTCCCCGGTGCCTGCCAGGAGCTATTTCTGAGCCAGATAGCCAGGAGTAAACCCCTGAGCACTGCCGGGTGTGGCCCAAAAACCAAAATAAAATAAAATAAAAATAAATTTTTATAATCAAGTGTTTTCAAGCAATTGACCACAAATGCATTGTTCACTCAGAGAGCCTCTTCTCCCCCAAACCCAGTGATGCTCCCCTCAGAGTGCTTCCCCTCCCCCACCACCACACCCAGTGATGCTCAGGGGTTACTCCTGGCTATGCGCTCAGAAATCGCCCCTGGCTTGGGGACCATAAGAGGTCTGTCCTAGGCTAGCGTGCACAAGGCAGACATCATACTGCTTTCGCCACCGCTCTGGCCCCCCCTTAGTGTGCCTCTTAACAGGCTTGAAACAAGTATTGTAGCAATATTTAGAAAGGGTTGCATCACCAAACAAAAATGATTGGTCCAAATTAATACCTTTTAAACATTAGATGAAGTTCTTTCTCTAAAAAAGAAGCAAGTGTTTTAGTCGAATCTCTATAAATTATTAGTATAATGTGATTCATTATAGGTTTTTGTCCTCAGTAATACTGAGATGTTTTTAAAATGTTGATTGAGCATCGGCATACCAAATAACAATAACAACAGAAATATTTTCATACCTAAACTTGAAAATAAACTAAACAAATGTTCTCTTCATTTTTTGCCAATTTATTTTTCTACTGATAGGATGGGAGACAATATTGATGTTGGGTAGATTAGCAGTACTGGCCTCATCTGGGTACGCTCTGCCTTTTTTTGGTATTTTGTTAAAAATATTTTGTAGTTCTGTATTGATGTGGATAAACACAGAAAAAAAGGACAAGCTTTGAGAGAACTTTATTTTGTTCTCAGCCTGCTTCTTGACTTTCTTGACTTGTCTTTCCTGTCAGTTTTATTTTGAAGCTGCTGCTCAGATAGAGGCCAGGGTCAGTCAGTCTAATCCCACCAGGCTGGGGAAGGTAGGATTATGTGGACTGATTTAGGCCAGTGATATGTAGTATAGAATCAGTCCTTTCATAATTCTTTGGCCTTGAAATTTTGGTCATGGATGAAAAGTCACACATACTAACCATGGGGGCCACCAGAGAAATAGCACAGTGGTAGGGGGTTTGACTTTCATGCAGCTGATTCAAACAGATGGTGGTTCAAATCCTGGCATTCCATATGGTCCCCCTTGCCTGCCAGGAGTGACTTCTGAGCACTTCTGGGTGTGACCCAAAAACCAAAACCAACCAAACAAACAAAAAAACCAATCAGTAATGTTCTATTACTCCAAATAAGGCTGTTTTGAAAGTTATACCACAAGCTAAAGTAGATATTTGTATGATCTTTTGCTTTTGTTTTATTTTGGGGTTATATTTGGTATTACTCAGGGGTTACTCCTGGATCTGCACTCAGAAGTTATTCCCTTATGGGGACCACATGGGATGTTGGGAATCAAACCTTAGCCATGTACAAGGCAAAACACCTTAATTGCTGTACTATTTCTTTGGCCTTGATATTTATGTAGTCTTAGAAATATTTAGATATTTCTATTTTGCAAATATATTCATAGTAATGGTTTTCTTTTTTCTTGAATCTAATATAGGGTACAAGAATTTTGGGGAGACTTGAATGGAATGAATGTATATGATACAACAGAATTTGACCAACTACGAAGGTTGTCTACACCATCCTCTAGCAATGTCAACTCTATTCACCACACAGTCTGGAAATTCTTCTGTAGGGATCACTTTGGATGGAGAGAATATCCTGAGGTATATACAGGTTCTTTTAGCAAAAGTGCATTTTTTTTTTGTTTTATTTGGTTTTTTTTTTGGGGGGGGGGTCACACCTGGTGGCTGCTCAGGGTTTATTTACTCCTGGGTCTGCGCTCAGAAATCGCTCCTGGCAGGCACGGGGGACCATAAGGAATGCTGGGATTCGAACCACTGTCTGTCCTGGATATGTAGGGCATACGCCTTAATGCTGTGCTCTCTCTCCAATCCCAGCAAAAGTGCATTTAAATTTTTTGTCTTTCATTGTTCTTTTCCTTTCAATAATGACTTTCCCTTTCCACTAAAGACAGAGCTACAAATTAGATTATGGATGTACAATTGAGTCTTGTTAATAGAAGTTCACTCTTTTATTTTACTAAAAAGATAATTTTCCTATTAATCTGATCATAACTGAGAGGGATCAAATTCTCAGACTCTTCCACCTTCTCAATGGTTTTCATGAGATGATTAACCTTTGTGCAACTTCTGCTCCTGGTATTGAATCTTACTGCCCTTTGCACGTCAGGACTATAAGGACAGTTACGCTTAGGCCCCTGGAAAAAGTACTTAAACATGTTTATTGAGCTGTCTGTAGTCAGGCATTTAAAATTCTGCCATAGGTACATGTGCATCTTTAATCTAAAAAGGTAAAAATAGCTTATTAATTAACCATGGCCAGGTTTCTAAAATGATGATGGTTCACTTTACTCAATGAGAATTGAGTCAAATGTTAACACTCTGTTTCCAAAGAGCTTATTTCTTCGGCTTGATTAAACTCATTTTTAACACTACAATAACTAGAGTGGACCCATCTAATTTAAGTTTTAAGGCACTAGCAAAAGAAAATTATCTACTCTGATAATTGCTTTAAAAAGCAATACTGAATTTAAAACTCTGTTTAAGTAATCACTGTCATCCAAAGAGAGTAAGAGGTTGTTTTATTTTTTTTGGGGGGGGCCACACCGTGTGCCGCTCAGGGGTTACTCCTGGCTATGTGCTCAGAAGTTGCTCCTGGCTTCTTGGGGGACCATATGGGACACCGGGGGATCGAACCGCGGTCCGTCCTAGGCTAGCGCAGGCAAGGCAGGCACCTTACTTCCAGCGCCACCGCCCGGCCCCAAGAGGTTGTTTTAAATGTAGTCTCCCAATATCTGCATTACCCTGTTTGAGATTTCAGTATTTGGAACTTAATTTCTTTAATTCCTCTTCTGAACATCCCTTTAAGAAATACAAACAACTCTAGGATATTAAAGCCTTAAAATAGATTAGTTACCTACCTGCTGCCTCCTTTATCCCTTATTTAATAGGCAGAAGTCACATCACTCTGAATAGGGAACAGCTTTCTGCTCTGCACCTTTGCTTTCTTTACTCCTCATGCTGCCCTCCATCCCCAGTCCTATTATAAAGGAAATTAATGATTTATTAAAATTTTTTAACAGCAAGGTTATCTGCTTTTGCCTTAGTTACATTAGCACTTCATATTTTATACTGCTTATTTATGAACTTGTATTTTTTTTCTTTCCTACTCATAGTCTGTTATTCGACTAATTGAAGAAGCCAATTCTCGGGGTCTAAAAGAGGTTCGATTTATGATGTGGAACAACCACTACATTCTCCACAACTCATTCTTCAGGAGAGAAGTAAAAAGGAGGCCCCTCTTCCGTTCCTGCTTCATACTGCTTCCCTATTTACAGTGAGTGGATGGACAGAGTTGCATTTCTGTGAATGTACAACTGAGTTCCTAAGAGGAAAAGATTTTCATGTAGTAGCTTGATTTGGTTATTACAGAATTTACATTAGATATGAAATTCTGAATTGTTCTTGGATTTCTTCGAAATCTATAGAGTTCAGAAAAATCCAACACAGAGAGTCACTGTACTAGTGGACTTTTTGATCTGAGAAGTAGAGCTGAGTTCTGGCGTGAATGAGTTTGCATTTACCTCCTGTGGAAGTGTTTTGTGTTGAAAGCTTTCTCTGTTAGGGCTCTGCATCCCAATCCAGGCTGACTACCAGGGCTGGCTGGCATAGTCCAGTTCTTCGTCAGAATATTGGTGCAGGAAGAATTCTTCTTGAAAAATAATTTTGTATTCTCACTTGCTAGTTAAGGTCCATCTGTCTCTCAGTAATACTAACAGTGCCTGCCATTCTGTTAGGCTTAGACATCATTTTTCTGAATTGTAGGTGAGTTTTTTGGTTCTACTTTTCTAGGTACCATCACCTTCTCTTTCTAGATAGCCTATGGACATCTCTTTGTAGATGCCACACGGTCAGCCCTTAACTATTACCAGGGTTGTCTCTGAAAGAAATTTTTTTTTTTTTTTTTTGGTTTTTGGGCCACACCCGGTGGTGCTCAGGGGTTACTCCTGGCTATCTGCTCAGAAATAGCTCCTGGCAGGCACAGGGGGACCATATGGGACACCAGGATTTGAATCAACCACCTTTGGTCCTGGATTGGCTGTTTGCAAGGCAGACGCCGCTGTGCTATCTCTCCGGGCCCTGAAAGAAATTCTAATATACTCTACATATGTGCCCTAGTTAGAGTTAGAATTTTTTTGTGTGTGTTTTTGTTTTTAGGCCATACTTGTTGATGCTCAGCGGTTACTTCTGGCTGGTTGACTTGGGGGAAGGAACCATGTAGTATGCCATGAATTGAACCTGGGTTGATTCTGTGGAAGACAAGATCTTCCACAGAAGCTACTACCTGGCCCTGTTAGACCTTGAATTTTTTTTAATTAATTTTTTTGTGTGTGTCTGTTTTGGTTTTTGGGTCACACTTGGCAGTGCTCAGGGGTTATTCCTGGCTCTATGCTCAGAAATTGCTCCTGGCAGACTCGGGGGACCATACGGGATGCCGGAATTCAAACCACCATCCTTCTACATTTAAGGCAAACACCCTACTTTCATGCTTCTCTCTGGCCCATAAAATTAATTTTTGAATTGAATTATAGTGTGATACACAGTTACAAAGTTATTGATTATTGAGTTTCAGTCATACAATGTTCTAGCACCCATTTCTTCACTAGTGTAATTTTCCATCCCCAATGTCTCCAGTTTCCTTCCCTCTTCTCCAACTCTAGCAGAAATTTTCCTCTTCCTCTCCCTTTTTCCCTCTCCCTCTACTTATCTCTCCCTCCCCCCTTCTCTTTCTCCCCTCCCCTTCCTTTTTAAGGCACTGTGGTTAAAATATTGTTACTGAAGGGGTATTAGGTCATTTTACCTCCTTTTAGCATCCAGATCTAGTCCAGAGTGAATCATTTCCAATTATCTTTTTTTTTGGGCCACACCCGTTTGACGCTCAGGGGTTACTCCTGGCTATGCGCTCAGAAATCACCCCTGGCTTGGTGGGACCATATGGGACGCCGGGGGATCAAACCGCTGCCCGTCCTACACTAGCGCTTGCAAGGCAGACACCTTACCTCTAGCGCCACCTTCCCGGCCCCCAATTATCATTTTCATAGTCTCTTCTCTTCCCTAATTGCACTTTCCTTCTCTTTGTGACAAGCTTCCTACCATGAACTAGTTATTACTCCTGGCCCTTGTATCTGTAGAGCTTTAATTTTTACAGGAGAATTAGTTAACTTGGTTTCATGGCCTTGGGAGGGCTAGAGTTGACCTCTTCTTACCAGTTATTTATTCCAACCCCAAGATCTTTATGACAGAACTTAACAGTTATCATTCTTAGATTGCAAAGGCTATGTGAAAACATAATGTAAACACATAAAACCCCTGTAATGCTTAGTGACCAAAAGCAATTTATAATAAAGTCAGTCTTAGGAATTTGAATTGTCTTAGGGTAAATGTGCTTTCTTCATAGTCCAAGTGTGAATATGTTTATCTTGTACATATTTTTCATTAGGCTCTTAAAGAAAAATGCCAATTTTGTGATTTTACTAGCACAGCTGGAGAGAGTCATCGGCCAGTAGTCAGGGACAGATTGTCCTCCAAGTGAGATGTAGAACTAATTAGTGGGCCAGCAGCTAGGCATGCTGAGCCAATCAAGGAGCTGGAGTCTCTGGGAGAGGAAGAATAAATACTCAAGTGAGTGAACTGAGCTACAGGATGGTGATGATGAATCTGTTTCTTTCCTAAAACAAATAAACCTTTGTAAAATTGGCCCGTTTTTTAAAACTGTAAAAATATTGATGTCACAAATATGGCTTCACTTTTTATCACACAGATTTCAAGAGAACAAAGAAAATTCCTCTGTTCTCTCTTCCTTTTTTTTTGTCTCAAAACATCCTGCTTTAGTCTTGTGTGAAGCAGTGATAATCAGGTGTCAAATACAAGGTTAGAATATCAAAGCATTTGTGCAGACTCTTCCAAAACTGCCAGGCAGTAGTAAGTCCAGCAAGAGGTTCCTGGGAAGAACTACCCTCTGGGCTGGCTCCTCTAGAGCAGATGGTAAAAGAACTTGGTTTTCAGAGAAACTGTTGTCTTGTTAGCAGGGAGGAAGATTTTGTTTTCAATGTCCATAAGTGCAGAGGGTCATAGACAAAGGTCAGAGAAAGGCCCCAAATAACATAGAGAGAGGTTAACGAAGAGAACATCGAACTAGGGGTTGGAGAGAAGTTCATGAATTTACTACAAATTTGAATCCTTTTGTTTTATTTATTTTCCATGGCTGGGATCAAACCCAAGACCTCATGCAAAGCATGATGCAGGTAACATTATTAGTGGAATAACAAACAAGAGACTGACAAAAACTCACTATTCTCAAAAAATAAAGATGTGTTCATAATTGCATGTTTTTTATAGTGTGTATTAGTCTTATCAGACAGATCAGCATTTTTATTTGTGCCTAGTTAAGGTTTTGGCTTGTTAAAAGAAAGCTTGTGTGGTGGGAAGTGTGCCCTGGTGAAGGGATGGTTGTTGGAACTTTGTATAACTGAAACCCAGTCATTTACAAGTTAGTAACTGTATATCTTCTGGTATTCAATTTTTTTTTAAAGAAAGTAAACCAAAAATTGGAAAGAAAGCATGTGTGGGTAGGAATAAAATTTGCAGCTGTATGAATCCACAGCAGCCACCTGTATAAAATTGAGGTTTATACCTTTGACTTTTATCTTCAAGCAGATCTGAGTCTGGCAGCTTCCATCATGCTGGAAAGAGAAAGTGGGGGGATGTGCTGGAAGCTTGGTGTCCTAGCTTTCAGCTTTCTTAGAAATGGTGATGTCAAAAAGAAAGGCACAGGGTCCCTTCTGCTGCCACCGCCAGACTTTCAATTTGGCTGCCACTCCCTAAAGCTTAGTTAAGTCATATGCTTGGGAAAATGTTAACCCTTCTTCCCACCTGGAAGCTTCTTGAAGTAACTTCAACCCGGTGGTGTTGACTTGCCGCTTTGCAGAGCAAGGAAAGAGAATGAGCACAGCTATTGGGACAAGGTGGAGTCGGAAGAGTTCTGTTTCCTATTTCTCCTCCAGAAGAGTGAGGATGACATCTTAGTTATTTCTAGACCTTTCAGAATCTGAAGCAGTGAGGTCCCTTTGGGGATATGTGTTAATGAACAAAATTTGTAGAGAAATCTCTGAGCTACATGAAAATGCTCCAGAAGACAAAAAATATTCCTTCTGCCAGGAAGGCTGGAAAAACCAATACTTGAAAATCTGCCCTTGAATTTAAAAGTGCCTGGGGGTTTTCCTAAGCTCTGAATCCACCAAGAATTCTCTTGTCTGAGAGGTCCTGGGAAGCACAGCTCCCTGAAGTGGGGCATTGTGCAGTGAGACTCCCTAAGTTTAGGTGTGTCTACTTCCTTAAATGGCAGTTAACTGCCGTGGTGGTGTGGTTCACTGGCACTCAGGTAGAATGTCCATCTCTCTCACTCTCATGGCCTCTAAACACACACATGTACATATGCATTATGAAGTCTATAAAAATGAATGAGTGTGAGCTTAGAAATTGCCTGGGTAGGCCTGGATCTAGCCAGAGTCTCCGAGCTTTGCTAGTAGTTCTAGCAGTTTTTTTGCTTGAAGAGTGCAGATAACCAAGCTGTAGTACAGGGGGATATGCCTAGGGATACTCAATTAGTGTATGTAAAGTGCTGTGTGTATTTCTTTTTTGATCCACACTCAGTAGTGCTCATTGCTGGTTTTTTTTTTGCTCTGCCCTTGGGAGCTTTTCCCAGTGTTCAAGGGAACATGGTGTTGAACCATGTGGCTTAGGGGATCATGTGATCCCATGTAGGGATCAAACTAGGACCTCCCGCACACAGTGTGACCTGAATTTAAAGGCTCAGCTTGTATTAAGGCTGACAAATGTGTTCTTATGCCTGGAGATTAGCATAATTAGCTCCATCTCAATCACACCTAAAGCTTGTAAAATATGAATATTAATGGTTTTGTGATGATAGGTGATACTGAAAAATAACCAAATATCAGCTTTCAATGTCTACTCCTTAATTTGTATAGGTAGTGTTTGTTCTAAGAGTTATAGAGAGAGAGTGTGTGTGTGTGTGTGTGTAAATCTGAGTGTGTATGTATGTATTTATGTTTGGGGGCCATACCCAACAGTGCTCAGGGATTACTCCTTCTTTGCTCTCAGGCATCATTACTGGCAGGACTCAGGGGACCATATGGAATACTGGGGATTGAAGCTAGGTCAGCCATGTGTAAGGCAGGTGCCCATGACCACTGTACTTTATGCATATCCTAGCAGAATAACCACTGCTACCGCATACTCTCTATGAGGTAGGACTTAGTCTGGGTGTTTCAGCTGACCCTTCTTCTTTCCCTTCCAGGACACTTGGCGGTATTCCCACACAGGCTCCTCCACCTCTTGAAGCAACTTCCTCCTCACAAATCATCTGCCCAGATGGGGTCACCTCAGCAAACTTTTACCCTGAAACCTGGGTTTATATGCATCCTTCTCAGGACTTCATCCAAGTGCCTGTTTCTGCAGAGGACAAAAGTTACCGAATTATATATAATCTTTTTCATAAGACTGTGCCTGAGTTCAAATATCGAATTTTGCAAATACTGCGAGTTCAAAACCAGTTTCTTTGGGAGAAATATAAAAGGTGAGTTTATCATTTGAAAAGATAACAAGAACTTGTTTTTTTTCTTTTTTTGCACTTTTTTCATTTAGGTATACTGTATTAGCTTCAAATATGCAATATAATGATTTAATATTTGTATAATTATGAGGTGATTTTATTAAAGCACGTCCATCACCACACAGTTGTTTTCTTCTTGTGATGAGAACCTTTAAGACCCACAACTCTCTTTGGGGATGTAGCTTCATGGTAAAATACATGCCTTGTATGTGTGAGGCCTTGGCTTTGTACATGTATGTTTGTATATGTGAGATAGATTCTCTTAGAACTCCCAGATATGCTTCATATCACTCTTAGTGCTCATTGTCATGCTATGGGCAACTTCCCCATGACCTGCTTGCTTTATAATGGAAAAATTAAGAAAATAACTCTTCATAAAAAGAATAGTTTTAATAATAAAAAGTAAAAAAAGAATAGTTTTTCTATTGAGATTGATTAGAACCTAATATATTTTTATTTTGCCATACACTAATTTGCTAACAATTTTCTTTAACAGATCTGTAAGTAGGTTTCTACTTTTTTTTGTGGGGGAGCACACATGGTGAAGCTCAGGGGTTACTCCTGGCTATGCGCTCAGAAATCGCTCCTGGCTTGAGGGACCATATAGGACTCTGGGGGATCAAACTGGTCCATCCTAGGTTAGCATGTGCAAGGCAAACACCCTACTGCTTGTGCCACTGCCTTGGCCCCAGGATTTTACTTTTTTTTTTTTTATTTGGGGGGTGGTTTGGGCCACACCCGGTGATGCTCAGGGGTTACTCCTGGCTATGCTCTCAGGAGTCACTCCTGGCTTGGGAGACCATATGGGACGCCAAGGGATCGAACCGCAGTCTGTCCTAGGCTAGCGTTGGCAAGGCAGACAAGACACCTTACCTCTGTCGCCACTGCGCTGGCCCCAGATTTTACTTTTTAAAGTAAACTGAATGATAAAAGATTGGCAGCTTGCCACAGGTAATGCAGTTACTAAGACTTGGTCCTGGGTTATTAGGCCCCTGGAATCTATCACCAGGGGCCTTGCTCTTCATCTCTGGACTATTGCTTCTCAGTGCACAGACAAATATCCATAGTAACCAAGGACTATGGTGGTGCTTGAGGAGTTTCAGAATTAGGAGGCATTTTGGTAGGTGGAATTGCTCAAACCATCTGAAAAAGATGTGAGCCTTTGATTTGAAGAATAGAAAGAAAATTAGTAGAGAAAAAAGGAAAGGAAGTTTGTCTACTAAGGGAGGGAAAAAGATAAGTTTAAATTTGTAATTTGTCTGATATTCTGTTACATTTTACTTTTGGTAGTTTGAACATTTTCTCCACCTTGAAACAACAGGAATATTTGATGATACAGATTTATTTAACAAATGCATCCTAGCCTACTCCTTCTGAATTTCTTATTTATTTTTTGCATTAGGAAAAAGGAATATATGAACAGGAAAATGCTTGGCCGTGACAGAATAATAAACGAGAGACATTTATTTCATGGAACGTCCCAGGATGTAGTGGATGGCATCTGCAAGCACAACTTTGATCCTCGAGTCTGTGGGAAGCATGCCACAATGTTTGGACAAGGCAGTTACTTTGCCAAAAAGGCAAGCTACTCTCATAACTTTTCCAAGAAGTCCTCCAAAGGAGTGCACTTCATGTTTCTGGCCAAAGTGCTGACAGGCAGGTACACCATGGGAAGCCATGGTATGAGAAGACCCCCACCTGTCAACCCTGGCAGCGTCACCAGTGATCTATATGACTCTTGTGTGGATAATTTCTTTGAGCCTCAGATTTTTGTCATTTTTAATGATGACCAGAGTTACCCTTACTTTGTGATCCAGTATGAAGAAGTTAGTAGCACTGTTTCAGTCTGAAGGATCCCTGTACTGTGGAGAATGAACTCCACTGAATATTTGTGGAGGTTGGATGAGTGAGAAAGAGCTGGGATCAGCACTGGACATGAGGAGGGCACTTTTTTTAAGCTCTAGGAAAGTGAAAAAAAATTTTTTTAAAGAAAAGCCTTTTAAAATGACCACTCTTTAATGATTTACTAATTGTTGTTAGTGTTCTAGGTGTGGAAAAGACTGCAGATCCTATACTCCTTTCAGTCACACTTGTACATGTAGGCATCAGTGTTAGTTGCAGCATTTTAAAAACAAACTCAACAGCCTAACTAAAAGTGGCTTGAGCCTGATAGGAGCTCGGCCATCTAAGAATGAGGGGAGAGCGAGAATTCTTTCTGTACCCTCTGTACCCTGAGAAAACTGACCTGAGCCAGTGCTGCCATTTGACTGCCTACAGGAAGCTCCTGTGTTGTGGCATAGCTAAGACTGTAGCATTCAGCAGGTGAAAGAAGCTTCTGTGGCAGCAGTATTGAAATGTGCCTCCCTCTAGAAAGGGTAGGTGATCTAGCTGTGCTGCTGAATTGGCCTGTGAATTCAGGGTTCTCTTTGAAGGAAGGTTTTTTTTGTTTTATTTTATTTTTTTTAAGCATTTGAAACATTTTTGTCACCAGCAAAGGTCATACTAAGTATATGAAGTGTCATGTTATTAAACTTCAGCTTTAGAGGGCTGTCTCCTTCATTACCATCCATCCCAATTTGAAAGAGTTGAATGGCAAATTTGGGGAAAGCCAGTTCTAAGGATTAGCAGTTCTAAGTTTCGGGGGCAGAAGACTCACATATAACTCACTGATGTAGCTCATTACTGATGTGCTTCACACAGAGCAGACACTGGATAGCACTGTTGACTTGGAAACACTGTTAATGGTGGTACCCCTACCCCTCTGTTCGCATCACCAATGCAGGTTCCTCCTGCTCACTCTGTCTTACACTACTTATCAGAAATGCAGGCCTCAGTCCAGAGATGGGGAGCTAGGGACACTTTGCTTTTAGGAATTGTCCTGGATTTATGGAAGTAGAAGTTATGAAAGGATTGATCATTGAATTCCTTCAGAAACTAAGCTCTTGTAGTATGTTTGTCTCTGTCGCTTACTGCAAGATCTGTCTACGCTGATGTCTCAGTGAGTCAGTCTGTTGAACCACTTACCAGGGCTTCCACACATTATTTATTCTATCCAAGTTGGTCTTGTTTGCTGCCATTGGCATGAGACAGCCAACTGACTGTTTCAGTGGGTCTCTGATTTAGTTATACTGTGTAAACCAGTGATTCCCAGTCTTTTCAAGTTAAAACATTTACAGTTGCTTATTTGACTTCATGAAACGTGAGTTTTTTTCCTTCCTAAAGGAAAAAAAGCTTTATGACATATTTATTTTTTTAATAAAACTAAGCAAAAATAAAAGTTCTGTAATTCTTTCACATGTTTTGGTGTTTTGGCTTTATCTAAGATAACTGAATTTCACAGTTAGCTGGTTCATTAGTTGGATGAGTGAGTGACCTAATGAGTGCAGTCTGAGCTTAGAATTGTGCTCTGAACTCAGTGCAAAGTGCATTACAGTTGACTAAGTAACAGAAGATGGTATTTTATTTGGCATGTACATATTTGGGGAAAAGGAGCAAGTTTAATATCTGCAAACAGCATTCGTGAAAATTTTTAGTGTCTGTTACAGGTGCAGATAGAAATAAACTGTAGAGGCCCCGGAGAGATAGCATGGAGGTAAGGCGTTTGCCTTTCATGCAGGTGGTCATCGCTTCAAATCCTGGTGCCCCATATGGTCCCCCGTGCCTGCCAGTAGCAATTTCTGAGCCTGGAGCCAGGAATAACCCCTGAGCACTGCCAGGTGTGACCCAAAAATAAATAAATAAATAAAAAATAAACTGTAGGGCCCGGAGAGATAGCACAGCAGCGTTTGCCTTGCAAGCAGCCTATCCAGGACCTAAGGTGGTTGGTTCGAATCCTGGTGTCCCATATGGTCCCCCGTGCCTGCCAGGAGCTATTTCTGAGCAGACAGCCAGGAGTAACCTCTGAGCACTGCCGGGTGTGGCCCAAAAAAAAAAAAAAAAATCAGCGGAGCCTGAATTTTACTAACCTTTTGAGAGTGATTCATAATTTAATAGGTCTGAAAGAACTAAACTAAGAAAGTGTATTTTCTCCTTCCTTCCTTCCCTCCCTCCCTCCTTTCCTCCCTCCCTCCCTCCCTCCCTCCCTCCCTCCCTCCCTCCCTCCTTCCTTCCTTCCTTCCTTCCTTCCTTCCTTCCTTCCTTCCTTCCTTCCTTCCTTCCTTCCTTCCTTCCTCCCTCCCTCCCCCCTCCTTCCCTCGTTCCTTTCGTCCCTCCCTCCTTCCCTCGTTCCCTCTTTCCTTCCTTCCCTCCTTCCATCCTTCCTTCCTTCCTTCCTTCCTTCCTTCCTTCCTTCCTTCCTTCCTTCCTTCCTCCCTCCCTCCCTCCCTCCCTCCCTCCCTCCCCCCTCCTTCCCTCTTTCCTTTCTTCCCTCCCTCCCCCCTCCTTCCCTCTTTCCTTTCTTCCCTCCCTCCTTCCCTCTTTCCCTCTTTCCTTCCTTCCCTCCTTCCTTCCTTCCTTCCTTCCTTCCTTCCTTCCTTCCTTCCTTCCTTCCTTCCTTCCTTCCTTCCTTCCTTCCTTCCTTCCTTCCTTTTCTTTTTTTTTAAAAAAAAGAATAAAAGAAAAGGAAAAAGAAGAAAAAAAAATAAAATGAAAAGAATGAAAAAAAAAAGAAAAAAAAAAGAAAGAAAGTGTATTCTGCACCTTTACAACACTTCTGTTCTGCTGGTGGAAATGAAAGGGTTCTCCCATTTAAACAGGCAAGGAGACCATCAGGTGGGATCTGGTGGGCCAAATGTGCTTTGAAAATTCTGGCCCTTTTGTAAAATTGAATCCACATCATTTATGTCTTGAAATGGTATGATTTTTGTTGTCGTTGGGTTTTTTTGGAGGGGAGGTCACACCCAGCAGCACTCGGGTTACTCCTAACTATGCTCAGAAATCGCTTGTGGCAGGCTCGGGGCCATATGGGATGCCAGAATTCAAACCACTGTTCTTCTGTGTGCAAGGCAAAAGCCCTATCTCTATGCTATCTCTCTGACCCAGAATGGTATGATTTTTAAAAGTAACTTGAGCTTATTATACTAACGACTCTAATCTTGGACAAATCACTTAAACTTTCTATAGGTTTCACCTATTTGAGTCTTGGTTTTGGGGTAAAGCTGCAAATATAAGGTAGATGTTTCAACTTTGAAGCTTGACAATACAAGTGTGATGCAAACATTTATTTATAGGCTAAAAACTAGGACTCAATTTGGTTAAAAAGGATGCAGATTTCCTTCTGAAAAATGTTCTTTGGGTTTGAGAAACTGGATTTGGGTAGTGTTCATGCAAATCTTTGATCTTTTCTGGAACTAAATCAGGTAGTGGCTGTTTTTAAAGCTGTAATCTTCTCACTGGGGAGTTGGGTCAGAGATGTAGACAAGCATACATGAAAGGCTTCTGGGCTCCATATCCCCCTTCCTCCCTGCACCTTCAGACATGGTCCAGGTAGACTCCAAGTATTATTGGGGAGACTCCACAAAACAACAAACCCCTCCAAAACACTAATGCTTTTAATTTGCATTAATGGATATTTGCATATTTAAAAATATTTCATGAACACTAGTTAAGCTTTTTAAACACAAGAGAGATGAGGCATTTGCCTTTAATAATGAGCAATTCTGGTTCGATTCCCCAGCACTGCCTTATGGTCTCTTAAGCACTGCCAGAAATGATCCTTAAACAGAGTCAAGAATAAGCCCTGGGGGTCTGAGTGATGGCACAGCGGTAGGGTATTTGCCTTGCACGCAGTTGACCCAGAATGAACCATGGTTCAATCCCCTGACATCTCATATGGTCTTCTGAGCCGCAAAGCCAGGAGTAACCCATGAATGTTACCGGGTATGACCCAAAAACCAAAAAAAAAAGCCCTAAGAATTGCAAGGTATGGGTGACATGCCTACCCTCTGATCCATTACTTCAGAATGAAGTAGAGGTGCCCAGCCACTTTAAGTACTGAAATCCTGGTGATTAAGTGTAAAATGAAGAAAATCTTTTGAATTCAGTGATCTTTTAAAGCAAAATTGTATTATTCACCACAGCCATGTTTACAGAAAACATTTGGTGCTCAGATAAGCTACTGGGCTCCTTCTGGTCACACCCAAGAGCTGCAGGAGCTGATGATCTGGCTAGCCCAGGATTGCGGAAACTTCCATTTGCAACGCATGTTCACTTGAGAAATTTTTAACCAGCTCTGGAGGTATAGGCCTATAAAAGGTATAGAAATCAAACCTATTGGGGCTGAAGAGATAGCATAGAGGTAGGGCATTTGCCTTGCAAGCAGCCAATCCAGGACAGATGGTGGTTCGAATGCCATTATCCCACATGGTTCCCTGTGCCTGCTAGGAACGACTTCTGAGTGCAGAGTCAGAAGTAAACCCTGAGCACTGCTGGATGTGACCAAAAAACAAAAAAACAAGAGAAATCAAACCTACTGGTCATCATAGAGAAATAGTATTTGGAGAGGGGCTTGAGCCCCTCCTGACTGCACTTGCGGTGGCTGCTTGTTCTGTGCTTAGGACTAGGTGGGGCCAGGGATCAAACCCTGGCCTCCTGCAAGTAAAGCATGTGCTCAATTTATTGAGTAATCTCTTCAGTTTAAGGAATTTATTTTAAAACCTTTTATTCAGTTTATTAGGTTATCAATTTATCAAATGAAATAACTCGGGGAGCATATAGGAGAGAGGGATGTTGAGGCATGCTAAGGGGGTGGAGCTTGATTTGTACCCCCTCCTGCTAGTTCTGAAGCTCAGGGGTCTCCTGGCAGTGCTGTTACCTCAAGGACATGATTGATTCCATCACTGGTGACTAAACTCCAGTCTGATTATAGGCCAGGTTCCCTGGGGGAGATTCTCCAGCATCTCCTCATTAATGTAAACTTGAATGCAGTTGAAAAAAGCTAGTTATGAATAACCCAACTTGAGACCCTCCTTAAGCCTTTATCAGTCAGACACATTTTTCAGAAGTTAAATCAACCCTTTGTGAGGTCAAGGCCCACTTTAACTAGAGGCTAGACTTTTTCTATAGCATGCTTTTCTAGCAATCTTTAATATCCAGTCTTGAAATAGCCTTAACGCGATTGGCCAGCAGAGGCTTAACCCATGCAGACCCTTAGCAAGTGTCAGGGGCCACATCATTTGTTCCAGTGCATCTGCTGCAGTCCAGTGGACACATTGACTAAAGCGCTCCTACTCTCCACCCCCCACTCAAGGTGGGATATTGAGGTATAAGATCAGTTTGTAAATTGGGTTTGGGCAATGAGCCCACACATAACTGACAAAAGCCTATTTCTTAGTAGTTTGGTTGGGGTTTAAGCTGCGTGCATTGAAGTGTCCCTCAATTGGCCTTATTAGACTGAAGTAGTGGAACTCAGAATCTCAACCACTCACATAGAGCTGAAAATTTCTTCAAAAATGCAAATTTCCACCCAAATGATTCTTTTTCTGACTATCTTTTACTAAAAATACAGGCTTGTAGCCTTATAATGAGTTTGCAAGCTTAAGTCGGTGCTACATTAGAGTAAGTGCAGATTTTATGAATCATCGTTACTCAGTTTTGTGATGAATTGATGTCATTTATCAGAAAACATTGGCTTAGTCACAAACCTTGCTGAGCATGTGTAGCTTGGAGCTCGTGTGCAGCAGACAGCACTGTGCCTGATTCAGGAACTGCAGTCAGAATTCTTCTGCCAGGGGAGCAATACTAGTGGGGAGGAGGCTAAGTAATGGCTCAAAGAGGCCAGGAATTTAGGCCTAGGAACCTAGGCCATGGAGTGTGACTTTGCCGGCCGGATGGGGCACATGATTGCAGAGGGCTTCTGGCCATCACGAGGTCCTTAGTAGGGAAACATATGCCCAGGGCTGTGCCACGGACTTTGAACTTGGGCATGAAGATGTGGGCTGGAAGCTAGAATACCCTCTGGTGTCCAAAAGAAACAGGCGTGGTCAGCTTTTCAGGTTCAGGTCTTTTGACCAGAAAGTCAACAGATACAAATTGCAAAGCCTTCAGGCCGCAGCTCTACATAAATAACAGGGAAGAACATCATTAATCTGAACAATTCCCATGATTGGTGAAGCAGGAGAAAGGAGACATGTGTGCTCAAGAGAATGCAGACTTGTCCAGAGGGGACATAGGCAGAAAAGAAACTGAAACAAGCAGTGAGAACTGTGGGCAGGAACCCCGGCTTAAAAAGCTTTAAAAGCCTTTTTGGACCAAAAAAAAAAAACAAAAAAACAAAAAAACAAAAAACTTGGGGCCGGGCGGTGGCGCTAAAGGTAAGGTGCCTGCCTTGCCTGTGCTAGCCTTGGACAGACCGCGATTCAATCCCCCGGTGTCCCATATGGTCCCCCAAGCCAGGAGCAACTTCTGAGCACATAGCCAGGAGTAACCCTTGAGCGTTACCGGGTGTGGCCCAAGAACCAAAACAAAACAAAACAAAACAAAAAAAAGCCTTTTTGGGCATTTAAAGGGGCTTTAATTCCGAGGCCCACACGCATGATATATAGAACCTAAGTAAGTCTCCAGAAGACAAATGGGGGGACCAGAGAGATAACATACCAGTAGGCCATTTGCCTTGCACAGAGCCAATCCAGGAAGAATAGTGGTTCGAATCCCGGCATCCCATGTGGTCCCCTGAGCCTGCCAGGAGCCACTTCTGAGCACAGAGGTAGTAATAACCCCTGAGCACTACCAGGTGTGATCCAAAAACAAAAGCAAACAAAAAAAGACAAGTGGCTTTAAAACTGGTTGGTACAAAAAGGCATGGGCTTTTTAGCATGTAGTTTCCAGGAGGCTTTCCTGAGCAGATGTTTGCCTGGCTGAGTGATCTTTTCTCATAAGCAGGGAAGGAATGTGTTGATGAGCTCTGAGAACTCGGGTTTCTCCTTGAAAGGACCAATATTCTGGGCTTTACAGCAACTTGTGCTAAACAAGCTCTGCCTTTCCTTAGCTTCTTAGGAGATTTTTCTTAACTCTCGTATCTGGAGACACCCTGTTTTGCT
This sequence comes from Suncus etruscus, assembly GCF_024139225.1. NCBI lineage: Eukaryota > Metazoa > Chordata > Mammalia > Eulipotyphla > Soricidae > Suncus > Suncus etruscus. Next base: position 66,475,211 of record NC_064853.1, on the reverse strand, counting down.
CTCCAGCTCTTTTCTTAGCAGTTTTGCTTGTCATCCACAAAACTTTTCCCAAAAACTTCCATTGGGGCTGGAAAGATAGTACAAAGGGTGGGGCATTTGCATGTGGCAGCCCTGGGATGACTCTCTGGCACCACATATGGTCCCAGAGTTCTTCCAGAATTGATCCCTGAGCACACAGGTGTAGTCCAACAGAAGTAAACAAAATAACCCAGAGCTTCTTTGGTCCTTAGCTTTGAAAGAAGGACTTTGGCTTTTCCCTTTTGCATCTTCCTCCACAGAATTCCCTGGTAGCAAGATAGGTAATAAGACATAAAAACGTCTAAAATCATAATAGATTAAAGGCTCGAACTCTGGGTGTCTCATAATGAAGATTCAGAGCAGCTTATTTCAACATGGGCTGATGATGAAGGTCCAACATTTCCAAGGACCCAGACCATCTCAATTCTCAGCCACATTTTCCAGAGATGTTTGTGACCCTAACCCACCAGTCTTCACAATGGTCAAAGCTGGAAGGGCAGTGCCCATCAGAGGCTTCTCTCCTCTCAGGAGCCAGGAAATTCTCACAAAGCCCCCAGTGCATGCTGTTGCTGTGATAGTGTTTTTCATGACCATACTGCTCCTTTGCCCTCACCCCTCCACATCCCAGTAAGCAGCAGGACGGCTGTGACAGGGTGATTCCGTGGAACAGGCTGGCTTTGTGCAGATGCAGTGATAGCCATGCTTCTGACTGTAGGTGGAACTAGGGGTGCCCTGCTCCAGCCCTCTTCCCCAGGACTCCAGGTTATTATGGAATAGGCTGTCTCTTGAGAAGAACAGACTGAAAGGGATTTATTTACCCATGGTCTGCAAAAGTCTGGATTCAAAGTGGTTCCCACTGGACCACCACTCAGCATCCTGTGAGGTACTATGGGAGTGGGCACACAGAGGTGCCTACCAGTCAGGAATTGGGACAGCACAGGACCAAATCTTTCAGCCCAAGACCATTTCCTTCCCTCCTTGAGTGTGTCCACCAACTCAGCGACACAGACTGGTTATGGCCTTTGTCCACAGACCTTTGCTCATTAGGGACACCCCTGCAAAGTGAAACACCCCACTTCTGCCTAGCTCTAGTAAGTTAGAACTGTAAACAATAGTGATAAAAGAATATAATACTAGGGCCAGGAAATAGTACAAGGTTTGGATGTAGGCCTGGAATGCAACAGTCCTACACTTGATTTCTGGCCTCACTTGGTCCTTGAGAACACTGGGAGCAACTTTGCAGACCCTACCCTGGGGTCTCACCAGCACCTCAGCTGGACAGCATAGCATCCTCAGAATGGTGTGAAACTGACAACCTGAATCACTAAATGCCAGTAGGAAGCCCCCAGTAACTCACCAGTTCAATATGGTGAAGCTCCAGTAAGTCACTATTTCAGTATGGTGACATCCCAGTAATTCACCAGTTCAATATAGTGAAGCCCCAGGAACTCACGAGTCCAATATCGTGATGCCCCAGTAACTCACTAGTCAGGCTGATGACAGTGGAATCAAGCCAATAGTGCCAGTCCCTCCCTGGCATCAGTCAATGCCCGGCTCTGTATTACTGGCAGGAAGTTGGACTTCACAGAATTTGTATGAGGGTGGTATTGGCAGAGGGTAGTGCCAGCACTGGAGTTTCCTGTGCAGCTTGTGGGGTACTACAGGTCAGGAACTACTGACTGTGAGGAGATGGAGTCCCACCACTCCTGAGTAGTCAACAAACTAGTGAGCCTCTTTGTTCAGGAAGACCTCCCAGGGTGATCCCTCCAGGCGGTCCCCAGAAACCTGGCAAAACACATCCTGTCTATCTTGGTTGCTTGGTCTCCTGCATTGAAGCATCCAAGGACCGACCGTGGCTGCCAGAGCTTCCCACACCATCCCCACCCTTTGTCCATTCTCACTCTCCACCAAGATTCCTACTGGAATCCAGCAAATGTTGCTCTTTCTAGATACCAGCCAGTCATTCCTGTGAGCACCTGGCCAACTGCTGGGTTTGTATGTTTGACACACGGCTTCTAATTCCTCCCAAGCCCTTCTGAGATGGGATTTAAAAGGATCATTCTGCTTCCAACTAGGTCTAAGGGTGGAGTGGGAACACTGATTCGTGGGACCTGCTTTTTTCTAGAAACAGAATTACGCACAATGGTGACCAACTCCCTTCCCCCCACACCTCTTAGGCTTCTAGGGAAGGAAAGCATTTCTCAAGCAGTGCTTAAAAACAAAAGGACATTCCACTTAAAATAATTGTATGGTGGGGGTGAGGGAATTGTTTTGCTCAAGAATATTTTCTAGGTCACTGGAGTCAGCTACTTGTCATCAGAAATTTTAAAAAAGGTCAGCAACTTTGAAATATCTGTTTTCATAAATAGAAAAGCCGGCTCATCTTTCAGGCTTGGGATTTGGTCACGAGGGGATGTTGGTGTGACAGGAATGATTTCCCAGCCTCATGCTCCAAGCTCCATCTCGGAAAGGTCGGCCGGTGGGGGACAGTTTGGACAGAGTTTGGCCAGTCCAAACTCTCACTAGAAAAGATTCTGGAAAGGATTCAAAAAGCAGTGTATTCAGTCAGTGTCCAGGCCCTTGGCTGTATGCCTGAAAGGTCTGGTCACCGAGGAGCTTGGCTGTGCACAAACCTTCAAAGGTGCCAGTGTGATTGGGTCAGGAGGCCTTGTCTGGACCTTCCTCTGCATGTGGGTGGCACTGAGGGTGAAACTCTGGGCCACCCCATCCCTGAGCCCAGGATATCTGTCAGCTCAGGCTGGAGCCCTACCCCCTCTGCTCCCCAAATCCCCCAGGTACATGCAGATGAAACAGTGCCCCTGCCCCAGCTCAGACACCCCTAATGAAGGAGTCAAACAGTAATGGAAAGGAATGCCTGGCTCCTCTTCTCCATGGGAACTGGCTGCTGCTTCCCTCTGAGAATCTGACTCTCCGTTGCCTGCAGGAATCTCAGAGACAGTGGGGATAAAGTAAGGTGGCATGAGGAATCTTTCTGTGTAGGACTGAAGGTAGGGTTCAGAGATCAGCTGGAGACAAGCAGAAAGGAGCTCTGGGCAGGTTGTGGGAGCACCTAGGGCCAATTCTGTCACTGTCTGATGTAGGAACTTGGGATCCTACACCCCTGAACACTAGTGATAGGACAGGAGCCATTGCCCAGGACTCCTTCTGCTGCTAAGGAGCTCTGAGGCAGAGTGGGGGCACAGGTGCACGATCTCCAAAGGAACAGCACTGGGCTCTCTTGGCAGGCCCGGATAGACTGCAGGGTAGCCACCATGAGTTCATCAGTCTGGCCATTTAACTGGAAAGTTCTGCTCACATGCATTCTGCTGATTAGCTAGTTTGTTGAGACTTAGTGGACCAGAACTCAGCAATACACGTGGTTGTAGCTGGACACAGTGCTACAGGCCCCGGCTATGACCAGATCAGCCCAGGGCTCGTTCCTGTGCAATGAAATTGCTCTGTGTAGTGGGCCTCCCTGTAGTTTCAGCCTCCCTGGGGGTCGACAGGGGCTCTCAGTATTTTTGGCTGTGCTCATGCGGTCCCTATGCTGAGCTGAAGGAAGAACAGAGAGGGTCACAGGGCTGATACTGGGAGCAGAGTCCTCCCCCCCCCCACACACACACACATACACACATCAGCCACCATCAGCCAGGATTGCTGAGATACATTCCTGCTGGAGTCAAGGTCCCTCAGACTTCCACAGACTTGCAATGTCATCTCTGCTCAGAATGTGTCTTTGAGAAAGCTACATCCCACATGCTCCCACAGTGGAACACCAGTGGGCTGAGGGCACTGTTGGGATGGGTGAGGGCAAATACACCTTCTTCTGAATAGCCTATCCTGGACAACGTACCTTCCAGAAACCTCTTGCAGAAGCCAAGAGATGCTCACTGCCTGGCCCATGGCTGCCTCTAGAGTATTTGCATCACCTTGCTGTGGGATTTGTGCAGTCACTCAAACAGAAAGGCTGCATGTTTCTAGCCAAATTTGCTCATGACAGATGCGTGCATGGGTTAGAATCAGGCACAGGCCACACAGGGCCCAGATCTGTCTGCTGCTCCCTGGCCTGGCTGAGACAGATCCAAGATGTACCATCAGCTGCAGATGGGGATGGGCATAGGGTGCTTCTAGGGCCAGCCACAGCAGAGCTCCAGCATACCTTGTCACAGAGCAGTTCCACTGGGAGTCCCCAGTTTCTTCCCCAACCCAGGCTGGATTGGGGTACCAGAATCTCTGCAATAACAGTCTCCAGTAAATCTCCCCTAAGCTGACCTTCCAGCATCTCTGCTGCTCTATCCAGAGTCCTAGAAGTCTGGGTGTTGGGGCCAGCTGGACTCAGTGCATCTTAGTTTGGGGGAGACATTGCAGTGACCACACACACCCTCCATATACCCCTCCCCCATCGCCAGGATAGGAACTAGCCCCAGGCTTAACGTCTCGGCTCTAGTTGAGGCTTTGTCCAAGATCTGTGTCAGTCTGTCTTTCTGTGTTTTCTGTGACATTGTCACAGGCATTACCCCCAGATGCTACTCCTGAGTAGCTGCTTGTGCCTCAAATTTGGACTGTGGATGTGGACTCAAAGAAGGCCAAGCTCTGCTTTTGTGGGGTCACAAACTAGGTAAGAGGCTCAGGAATCTGAGGACAGTGGCCTGGGACCCAGCAGGTACCCCCAGCACTCCTTCCTCTCAGGGATCCTGGAAAGAAGCCCCATCTTGGTAGTCCCCATGAGCTGGCAGTGTAGGTGGGTCATTGGCCATTGCTCTTTCCCTGCACCCACTCAGACTGGCACCTCTAGGCCTCTGAGCCTGCTTCCACACCCAGGGTGAAGTTTTCTGAGGAAGGGTCCCTGTCTGTGGATCACTCTGGGGGTCAGCTTCCTCTAAACCCAGCAGCCCTCAGTCCAGCAGAGCTTAGGCCTAGCTGAGCAGGGCTCAGGAGGATCCCAGGAAGGGGCAGCCACTTGATTCATTCATTTTTTTTTGGGGGGGGTCACATCCAGCGGTGCTCAGGGGTTACTCCTGGCTGGCTGCTCAGAAATAGCTCCTGGCAAGCACGGGGGACCATATGGGACACTGGGATTTGAACCAACCACCTTAGGTTCTGGATTGGCTGCTTGCAAGGCAAACACCGCTGTGCTATCTCTCCGGGCCCTTAATTCATTCTTTTTGATTTGGGGACCACACTTTGCAAAGTTCACACTTTTGTGAAGTTACTCCTGACTCCAAGATTGTGGGTCATTCCCAGCAGTGTCTGAGGCTCTCTGAAGTACTAGGACCAGGAAGCCTGCAACAGGGCTGTGGAACTGACCAGCCCTGAGGCCACTTCCTGTTGGTTGGCCCAACATACAGGCCCCTGCCTCCTCTTGCCTAGGTTCCAGCCCTGTTCTCACAGGGGAGAGGCCTGGGGACCATCTGTGTGGAGAGGGGAGTCAGGCACTCTGGCCTGGAGGGGACACAAAGCCATCACACTGGAACCAGGGGCCTGAGTCCAGGTTGATCTTGTGGAACATGGGCTGATCCCCAGGGTCACGTCCTGGCCGAGAACAAGCCTGAGATGAGGTTCTGTCTGGATGACCACTGAGGGTGCTGTGTCAGGACGAGGCTACCAAGGAAAATTTCCTGCTAGCAAATGGTAAGGAGCTGAGTCAGGCCTAATTTTAGAGGAAAGGGTCCTCCTTCTCCTCTCCTCATCCCCGGATGCAGGAGTTCAGAACTGACTAATGTAATCACACACACTCACACACGGACACACACACACACACACACACACACACACACACACACACACACACACACATGGACACGGACACTCAGGACTGAGTAACTTCTGTTAGCTTCCCCAGTGTGTGTTTTCACCCTGACCTACCAGGATGGTCCTGCTACAATCAGCATTGGCATCCTAGATGGGAAAGGATTTGGAAGCTTCATGGAGTGATGTCCACATGTCCACACAGAGGACATGCCCAGGAAATGGGGTTTCCCCCTACCTGACCCTTACAGGCTAATCCCCCAAATTCCAGGGAAGGTCATTCCTAACTGTCCCAGACTTCTTGGCCCCTGTCGCTTGGGGAGAATGGAGAGAAGGCCCTTCCAGAGGACCAGCTATGCCTCTGCCCACACCCAGCACCTAAAGGGGATGCCTCCAAGCCTGGATTCTGAAGCCCACCTATGTGTAACCTGAAGGAATTCTTTGTAAATCAAGGATTTAAAACACATTGTCTTATCACTTAGTGCAAAGCTGGATGGACCATTTCTCTCTTAGCTGAGTTGGAGTTTTGTTTGTTGGTTTTAGGAGCCACATCCAGCAATAAGGATCATTCCTGGTAGAGCTTAAGGATCATCTGTGGTGCTGAGGGTGAGGCAGGGTCAGCCGCGTGCAAGGTAGAACCTTATCCGGCCTGTCTCTCCCACTTCTGAGTTATTTTTGACTTGTGGTTTAGCTTTCCACTGACTTTCACTGATTTTCTTATAAAAAGAGATGTTGGTTCTTAAAGATGTGGTTTCACTGGCTGTGCTGGAGACTACATTTTCTTTTCCTTTTTTGAAAGGGGGAGGGTCATACCTGGCAATGCTCAGAGGTCACTTCTGTCTCTGCACTTAGGAATCACGCCTGATGGTACTCAGGGGACCATATGGAATGCTGAGGGTCAAACCTGGGTAGGCTGTGTATAAAGGCAACAGCCCTATCCACTGTATATCTCTCTGGTCCTACATCTTCATTAGAAACATGGCTTTTGGGAATGCTCATGAAATAGTTCACTTGTCTACTTTTTTTTTTTTTTTTTGTGGTTTTTGGGTCACACCCGACAGTGCTCAGGGGTTATTCCTGGCTCCAGGCTCAGAAATTGCTCCTGGCAGGCACGGGGGACCATATAGGACGCCAGGATTCGAAGCGATGACCTCCTGCATGAAAGGCAAACGCCTTACCTCCATGCTATCTCTCCGGCCCCTCAAGTATCTACTTTACAAGGACTTACATGTTAAGGACATTTTTCCAAGCTTGTGTGTCAGTTGACTCCTAAGCTGTCTAGTCACTAAGCCCTCCCATCCACTGTGCTGTCCTGGTACTTTGGCAGTGACAATTCAGCTGACCCCCAACATGGCTTCCTTAGCTGCCGGTGCCAATTTAGTGTCAGTGGATAAATGGATTTTTCCCTTGAGTAATTGGGTCTTGAGTGATAGGTAAAGGTTGTCATACAGGACTCCACATGAGAATGAGTCATTTAATTACTTCACAGTTTTGAGAAGGTGCTTTTAGATCACCAATAGGATGGCCGGGTTTCAGGCTGGCTCCTCATTGGTCTCCTGTGCCCTTGCCGCTGTGTACCTGTCTCTTGCTGCCTCCTGTGTGCAATCACTTGTGCTGGTAGCTAACAAAGTGGGAGGACTTGGAGAGCCCCTGATGTTGAAAAGTTCTCATGGGGTCACTGAGGAGTCTTTTCTCTGCTATATGCTGGGGTAACACAGTGACAGTGAAACCAAGCCAAGTGCTGGCTGAAGCTGCCATCCCCCAGATCGGTCCCCTGCAGGCTACTCACAAATGACCTGAGTTCTGGATATTTTCAGATAGGAAACAAAAGGCACAAACAATTTCTTGTTGATCTCAAGGATGCTGTGTCCCTATAACCTGGTCCCTTGTCCAGAAAGGCTCCATAATCACACCTGGAGTCTGAGAGTCACATCACAGCCACTCATACACCTCACAGCTGGCCACTTCTGCAGGAATGATCAGGACTCTGAAATCCACGATTTGAGGTGAAATAGGCTTTCTAGAAGTTCCATTGGCTACCAGGAATGCCACAGCCCAGCACCAGACCTGCCCCCACACAAGCTCAGAGGTGACAGTAATCTATGTCGTTTTGATAAATAGGACATTAAGTGGCAATAGCGGGAAGGCTGCATTTGTCCAGCAAATCAACCTTTCATCAAATAGTTCATGTCTGGTGCAGGATATGAGAAAGATGTCTTCGAAAGCATGGAGACAGGAATTGTCTCCAGCCCCTCTGCTGCACCAAGGCCCTAAGACTGCGCTGTTTCTCATGGGTATTTGTGCCTCCTGTGGCTGCCTGGAAGCATGTTAAATATGTTTCTTTTCCAGTCGTGCTGTCGAGAAGTGCTGATTGCTTCATGGACTTCAGTCCAGTTGATACACCATGGCGGAGGGCTGAGCTGTAAAGAACTGCGGCCATGTGAATCTGCAGCACTCCCCATGGGTTTTGCTTTGCTTTGGGAGATAGTTTTCTCTCTTGCGTCTAAACACCCAATTTGCAGCAGCATCAAATGTGCTGGCCTGAGCAATTTTAAAAATGAATCAAACACCTGACATTTGTGATCTACATTTTTAGCAGGGTACATATGTATGGATTGAGCCTTGGTGAGAAAAACGCTTGTTCTCATCATCTGAGGTGAGTTTCAGTGGCTGCTGCAAAAGGGGGACTGGGAGCAAGCCCAACTGGGAAGCACTGTTGGGCCAAAGGAGTGGATGAGCATGTAAACAAGTGTGTGGATGAGCATGCGGGCACAACCGGGCTAGGTTCTAGCACTTATATTTACCAGCCACTGCACTTTACAGTACAATCTTCATCTGTGAAAAGGGATCTGCAGATTGTGGGCTGCTTAAGGATTGGGCTTTGGCCCAGTAAAGTTTCCGTAATGTCCACAGAAAAACTCCTGCCTCCTACTACCAAACAACTAGGGTCCAGAGTGTCTGTACCCGCCTTACTACCTGTCCCTGCAGCTCTTCAGGGCCACATTCTGAGCAGATTCCCTCCCTGCCCCACGGCCTTCTCTCAGCCTGAGGCCCCAGCAGACTGGGCCTCCTGTCTCCTGACCTGAATTTCATCACATCCTTGCTGAGCCAGGCCCTGGCCAGGGGCAGGGATGACCCATGGCCTCATGCCCGGCCTAGGCAGCTCCTAGGTTCTGTGAGCTGCAGAGGAACAGCAGGAAAAGAGGGGGCGGTAAGAACAGAGGGAACTGGCTAAGGGTCTCAGAATGCTGGTGGGGAACAGGTGAGGCAACTCAGTCCAGCAGGGCCATAGGCATGGACACTGGTGGAGCACATGACCCAAAATGAATAGGAAAGGGAAAGGAAAGGGTTGGTGGGGAAACAGGACGAGCAGGGCGGGCAGGTCAAGGTGCTGTGGGTCATTGGTGGAGATGCTGGCCCTGGGGACATTGGATGCCAGAACTGTTGCCAATAGCTCTGTAAATAGAACATTAAAATAAAACCAAAACCATCAAAAATCCAAGACCTGGCCAAGAAGGAAAAGGAGAGATGAGAAGGTGACCCTGAGGTCTCCTCACCATGGTATTAACACATGGCTTATAGAACATTGGGGCCCATTGGTGTTGAGGGGCTGCTTGATTGGGAAGACTCAGGTTCTCCCTTTGAGACCAGCTCCCAGTTTCCACCAAGAGTGGGAAGGGACAGGCCTCTGGAGCACCCTCAATTGACAGACCCTGGATTGAGAAAGGGTGTTGGCTTGTTACCATCAACCATGTACAAACGCAGTCATTCACTGTTCGATCACTCACACTCATTTATATGTTCATTCATTCATTCACCCACTACAATTCATTCATTCACACAGTCATTTTTTTCACTCATTTACACACTCATTTGCATCCCCAGCTGTCCAAATTGGGATGGAAACAGGAGGCAATTCTGGGTGAGTATCAACTACCAGCCTGAGGGCCCTGAAGCTAGGGAGACAGGGGCCCGCCTGTGCTTTGGGAAGCATGTTTCCTGGAACACCAGCCCCTGCTGTGCCCAGCCATGTGGCTGGCCATGCCCATATGCTCCCTGCCCCATTCTTGAGATGGACGCTCTGCTCCTGCTTGGCAGGCAGCTGGCATACAGCCATGGGCCTGTGCGTGCATGTGCGTGATGGCATGACAGTAACCTTCTGGGTCCCAAGAGACCAGCTCTCCATGGGGTATCCCGTCTCACTTTCCCTCTGTTTCATCGGCCTTAGAGCTGCTTACACACACTCCTCCTTTCACCTCCTGCTTTGGATTACCAACTGGTATTGATTTCAGATGTCCTCACTGGCCCATTAAATAGAAATCACATTTGAAGACAAGGTTCCCATGCAAAAACAGCTTCTGCCTGAGACATTCTCTGTCTGTAAGGGGGTTGTCTGACAGCAGAGCCCCAGGTCAGCTCCAGAACCCAGGCTTAGCCCTGAGGACAATGCCCCCTTTCCCAACTGCAGGGACTGGGCTCAGCTCTGGCCCCACTTAGGGGACCAGGAGCTGGGCCAGCTGTGACTTAAGGGACCAGGAGATGGGCCAGCTGTTACTGGAGCTGCTTCCTGCTGTGACTCAGTGCCACCGTTTCTGACTCCACATAGACTCATTGCCCACAGGTTGGGCCTGTCTCACTGGAAGAGGGGAACCCTGTCCTCCATTTCTTTGTTTTGGAGACAACTGGAAATGCCCTTTTCCCCAGATAGTGAGGGAGCTAGGCCAGGGTGAGTCTAGCCTTTTCCTGGGTATAAGGATTTGGTGATGGAGGACCCTAGGGCGCCCCCTTGCTCAGAGCTACCCACAGAGCTCAAAACTAGCCTCATCTGCAGCCACAGCTGCATGATTCTCAGTGAGCTCCAGGGGCACATCTGGCATGTGCCCCCACATAGCCCAGCTCACTCCATGTCCTCGGGGATGTGGCCAGATGTGGACATTCTCACCTTGTGGATGAAGCTTGGCCCCTGGCACTTCTGTTCAAAACAGCTTTTGGGATCCAGCCCGAATGGGAGTGTATTATTCCGGCTCAGTCCCTAAACTTTTGGGGGACCCCTCAGCATGATCAGGGCCAGGCTCTGGTACCCTCAAGGGTTGCGTGCCCTGTCATTCTCATTCTGCTAGTGGGGCAAAGGGAGAGATTTGCTAAGTGGGACAGATACTAAGTTGGACACAGATTCTGGACCTCCTCGTCTAGACTATGATGACCCAATGATTCCTGGTCCTAATGACTTTCTGGAATGTTCCCTGCCCACCCCAGTGTTGTGTCTGCCTTCTAATTAGACTGTGACTGTTACAAATGGCTTGTGAGAGATAGGTATATTCTCAGGGACATTCATTAGGAAAATCACCAGAGAACACATGAAATGTATGATAAGGTCCAGGTAGGACCTGGCAGCAGCACTCAGGTCGGCAGCACCGTGAGACCCTCACTCACTCCTCTGATAAATGGCCAGAATGACTTCATATTCACAGTTGTGGGGCGCACAAGTCACTGAGAAGAGCCCAAGAAAGTGAAAGAAAACTGCATTCTGGCCCCTGAGGTTCCTGAGCTCTACACACACACACACACACACACACACACACACACACACACACACACACACACACACACACACACACAGAGTTCCAGAAATGCAGTGGATGCTGAGGATGCTGAAGAAGGGCCCCCTGAGCAGAGAAAATGGTTTCAAGTCACATCTGTGAGAGGGCTCGGCTCCAGTATCCATAAAGAGCTCATAAACTTAATCCGAAGACAAACAGCCTGACTTTTAAAGACAGGACAAAGGGGCTGAGCAGATACTTTTCCAGAAAACACTTTCCAATACAAAATAAGATCTAGGACATTGGATCCAGGACAGCTGGACAGTGCTGCGAGGTGTCTGTGTGGCTTTGAGGCTGTCAGCGAGTGCTCTGGACTGTCACCGAGTGCCCCAGGCCACAGCCTGCTCCAGCTGCTTTGGACAACAGGCATTTAACCGGCCAAACATTTACCCGCCAGCCAGAAGCCTCCAGTCAAGAAAGCATGTCCTCAACAAGATACACATAACGTCCATCTCAGCCTTCAAATCAGACACGGAACAGAGACTACAGCCCTGGCAGCATAGACGTGGAACAGGGCACATAGAGGTGCACGACTCACCTCACATAGCCTACCAGCACCCTCAAAGTCTGCAGAAATGGCTCAGCCAAACTTGGCTCTAGAAAGAAGCCAGAGACAGAATGGTTTGGTTCTGTGTACCCCACACTACAGCTGAGTGTCAGATTAGGATTTGAGGGCTGGGTTGGGGATGAAGAGGAGTCTTGGGAAACTTGGGGTGCAGGGTGGGATGGTTGTGTAAAGGATCAGCTAGTCCAAAGGACTATTCCATGCATTGGCCGAGACACAGAGAAGTTCACATGGCCGACAAGTGCATTTTACTATATGATAAAAATAAGCCAAGGGTGTGGGGTAGGAGGAAGCCGGCAGAACTGTGCAGGAGCGACTGCCCAAGAGCCACTCGAGTTTGTGGGCAGTGTGGGCAGAAAAGGGCGGGGCTAGCAACTTTGCAAGGGGTGTTTGGATTTGCTGAGGACAGGAGGGAATCCCAGCTTTGCTTCTGTGTTGTTTCTCTCTGTCAAACCTGCTTCATCCAGGCACTTGAAGGAAACCAGGAACTGAATATACAGCAGGATGATGGAAGCTGGCTTCTCCCTGTTGGAGAGCAAGGGCCACATGAGAAAATGTGACGTTGGGAGGAGTCCCCAGTGATCAACTGGATTCTGAGAGATTAGGATATAATGAACCCATTTAGGTGTGAAGGGAGGGCTTGGCTTTGCCCACCTTGGCCCCTCTCCTGCTGAATACTCTCCCCTGCACCCTACCTTGGGAGCAGTTCCCTCTACCCCCATTCCACAAGACTCTCAGCTGCCCCAGCACCTCTCTAGGTAAGATATTTCAGACATGGATTAACTCTCCCAGGTCTGCTTAAATTCCACACCAGCCACCTGCATGCTCACTCCTCCCCCTGGCAGCTGTGAGCAGGCGTGTATGTGCGTGCGTGCGTACACACACACACACACACACACACACACACACACACACACACACACACACACACAGCAGGGTTGTGGAGGGGAGGGCAAACTCCTTGGCAAGGCTCTGTCTCTTTCACCTCCCATGAAACCATGGTTTGCCCCAAGATTCAAAGGTTTTTCACAGTAAAGGTAGGGCAAGGCCGCTGTGGTCCCCGGTCCAGATTCTTTGGCAGAGAACGATGCCCTGGAGACAGGCTGGCAGGGCCATTTGTCTGGGGAGAGCCTGTGTCTAGAGCCCACAGGCAAAGGAGCATGTGGGAGGTCTGGACTAGGCTGAGCGCTCACATGGACACAGTTCACTGAAGCTGTGCATCTGGGTGCAAGGCAGAAGGCTTGAGAACATGGGGGCCTTCAGCGGCAGTTTTAACCTCCATAGCTATGAGGTGGGTCTTCGTGCTGCTCAGACCCTTGGAGGTTTGAACTCTCACATAGTGCTTGTAGTTGGCAATGCCTTACCCAACCCCCAGGGTGTGGGAGGTTCATGAGTCTCAATAAAGGAAAGCTTAGAAGCCACCTGTAAGTTTGCTGATACTGTCATTTGATTAAGATCACAGGCATCTGTGATTCTGCAGGCCGCTTTTGAGCAAAACTTTTCAGAGTGATATTGTTTTATTAATATGACTTTGTTTGGTAATGATTTTTGAGAGAAAACCAAAGATATGTTTTATCAAGTAGGTTGTCTTGTTGTTGTTTTTCTGTTTTGAAATATTTTAGAACACGTTAAGAATATACGTTAAGGGGCCGGAGAGATAGCATGGAGGTGGGGCATTTGTCTTGCATGCAGAAGGACGGTGGTTCAAATCCCGGCATCCCATATGGTCCCCCGAGCCTGCCAGGAGCAATTTCTGAGCGTAGAGCCAGGAGTAACCCCTCAGTGCTGCCAGATGTGACTCCCCCCCCCAAAAAAAAAGGAATGTACGTTAAGAATGTTTGTTTTGCAGGGCCGGAGAGATAGCATGGAGGTAAGGCGTTTGCCTTTCATACAGAAGGATGGTGGTTTGAATCCCGGCATCCCATGTGGTCCCCTGTGCCTGCCAGGGGTGATTTCTGAGCATAGAGCTAGGAGGAACCCCTGAGTGCTGCCGGGTGTGGCCCCAAAACAAAAAACAGACAAAAAAAAAAAGAATATTTGTTTTGGTTCCAACCTCCGCTTTATTGGCAAGAAGCCCCCAAGTGATCCTCAGGGCAAGTCATAGGTGCCATCCTGACAATTATCCACCAGCTGCTGCTGACCCACAGCCATGCTCCAAGACCTGCTACTATTTGCACTCTTGACCCTGGTCCACAGGACCACATTTGGAATGTAGGGTCAGGAGTTGAACCCAAGTCAGGCCCCTGGTACTATCTCCCCACCTCCCCCTTTATCTTTCTTCTTCCTTTTTTTTTTTCTTTTGGTTTTGGGCCACATACTAAAAAAGTGGCACTCAGGAGTTATTCCTGGCTCTGCACTCAGAAATCGCTCCTGGCAGGCTCAGGGGACCATATGCTATGCTGGGGATTAAAGCCAGGTCTGTCCCGGGTTGTCCACATGCAAGGCAAATGCCTTACCACTGTGCTATCGCTCCAGCCCCTCTTCTTCCTTTTCTGACCAGCAAATCATGCCTGTGCCTCCTCCTCCACCTGCGCTCTTGCCACCAGGTTGCAGAATATACTCATGAACTTGAAGCCCGAGGAGCTGGGTGCATAACCATAGGTGGTACACTCAACTCCAAAAATCTGTGCCATACGGGCAGGGCGTCAAACCCAGGGCCTCCCGCCTGCCCTCCTTCTGACTCCGGTCCCTGCTACTGCAGGGAGACTCAGTGCCCAGTTCTCCCAGCAGACAGCAGGCACATCCAGGAACAAACTGAAGCTCAGGAGTGTTTTCTCTCTCACTTGTCCTGAGACCTGGCAACAGAATCCACCAGCAGGAAGCTTGAAGGTTGGCAGAGAAAGCCACACCCCTGGCCACTCAATGTCCCCACAAAGTCTTCCCTATTGAGGTTCATCCACCAGCAGGGAAGCAAGTGACCCAAAGCCCCACCCCTCCTGCCCTATCTTCCCACCCGTCCTTCTGCACTGTTTTATGTGCCCACAATGGCCTCATTTATACCTTCAGGTGAGGCCAACGCCCAGCACAGTGCATGTGGGTGTCATAGGGTGTGGTGGGCTTGAATTTAGGACCTCATATGGGCCTGCAAGTGTTTTAGCTACAGAACCTCCCTCCATGCCTCTGAGTTGGAGTCCTTTGAGTAAGAGTTTCCCCTCAGGGATGTAGGCCTTGGTCATTAGAGGTGACAGGGCCTCCCTCACACTGCTGTATGCTGGCCCCAAGTGAAGAGTACAGTGGGGCATGTGCAGGGATGCCTGGAGATTTGTGCCACTCTGCTCTGGGGAGGGACTCTGGCCTCCCAGCTAAGATGGCGGTGCCATGTATTGGCAGGCTGAGCTGTTCTGAGCTGTCACTTCTTTTTCCTGGCTGGCTGGAGCTCCTTCCCTTCCTGGGGAGAGTAACAGAAAGCTGGCAAGATGCCTTCCAGGCCTTGGAGGAGATGGGCTGAGACCCCTGATATTTGTTTCTCTGAGGGACTTGGGACACACCTACTGGTGCTCAGGCTTACTCTTGGCTCTGAGCTTAGGATCACTGTTGGCAAACTCAGGGGACCTTATGGGGTGGGTGGGCTGTATACAAGGCAAACACCCTCTCATCCTCTGGTGCTGTCTCTTTTGCCTCGTTTGCTTCTGGCCACCCAGCAGGGAGCAGTGAGAGTGTGTGGCTAGGCTCAACTTGAAGTCTGACTCCTAGTTCTGTCCCTGGTCCAGCAGCCACTATATCAGCAGCCAGGGGCTAAGGCCCTTTGCCCAGCTCTGTGCTCGCCTGTTCTGTCCCAGCCCAGCAGGGGCTCTGCGGAACAGCCCAGGTGTCTTCTCTGGAAGTCTGGAGGGAGCTTCTCTGGTTTCTCTTCAGGAGAGAGAACGCGGTGAACATTCTAGAGCTCAAGTCCCATGTGGGAGCCCTGAGCTTTCTGCTCTGTCAGAGTCTAGTCCGGGACTTGGTACTGAAACAGCAGGAAGCAAGATGTGAGGATCACGTGTGTGTGGTGATATCTGGGTCTCGACTGTGTTGGAAAGGATTTTCTTGAGTGAGGAGAGGAAGCCGTGTCCTTCGTGTTACCGGTGACTTCCATGGCGTGTGAAGGGGAGAGGTAGTAGCCTCAGATGGGACTTCCATTGCCAGCTCTCCCCACCTCAGCCACCTGGGATGTGCCAGGGAGGGTCAGGGCTGGGGATTGTGCACAAGCCGGATTCACATCTCACTGGTTCCTCCAAGGCTGTCATCAAGAGATGCCCTGTGTGTAAATGACCCTGCAAAAGTCCTTAGGCACCAAGAGCCCAAGCTGGGCAGGAGTATCAGTCCTAGTCCTCCCCAACTTTCCAGTACTGTTGCCTTCCCTCAAAGAAAAGAATTTCAGGAGAGGAATCTTACGGTAATGACAGTTTTGTTCAGAGATTATGAGGACCAAAACAGAAATTAATGTGTTCAAGAGAGAAGGTAGCTTCTCTGTAGAGAGCTGAGCGTAGAAACCTTGGGTAGAGATGCAGTCCATCCCCACTTGCCTTTGCAGAGTTGATTTGGGGGAAAGGGAAGGCCATACCTGGCAGTGCTTAGGTGTTACTCCTGGTTCTAAATTTGGGAATTATTCCTGGTGGGCTCTGGAGACCCTATAGGATGCTGGGATTGAGCCTGAGCTGGCCATGTGCAAGGCAAGCATATTCCTCGCTGTCCTATTGCTCTGGCCCTGTAGTCAACTTTTTTAGTTTTTTGTTTTTTGTTTCCAACTGCTCCCACATGAGGCTCTTTATGAAGATGAGAGCCTGTTGCTAGGATGTTGTCAAGGGAAGAGCTTGATACTTTGGGGGTTCACCTTCATGTTCTTAGCTGAGACTTCTCTCTGGAGGTAGAGTCCAGCTTTCTCTGGGCCAGTGCTGGTGTAAATCAGTCCTCTCAGACCTCAGTCTCTGTGTCCCCAGAGTGGATCTGAACCCTTGCTAGTAGCCTTCTGACTACCTCAGAGCTAGTGACATAGAACCTCTGAATCCCATCTTGACTTCTTGACTTTCCCAAAACTCACCTATAGGGTCCTCCCCTGTCCACCCAACTCTTTCACAGGCACCATTAGCCCCAGATTCCAGAACCTTCCGGTCCCTGGGAATGATGCCTAAGATCCTGACATAAGGTAGGAAAGTCAGGTACCCAACTAACCAGCAGCTGCTCAGGGAATCCAAGTGTGCGTGAGGTGTGGGCTGGCTGAGCGTTCAGACAGAGGGATGGAGCATGAGTTCAGACCAGCAGGGCTGTCTCGAGGTGACGAAGCCCCCCTGAGGGCTTTGTACGCGCCTGTCATGACTCACCTACCTGAGACTCAGGCGTCATCCTGCTCCGTGAGGCCAAGTCCTGGTGATGAATATAGAACCTCTCAATGAGGACACGCAGGAATCTGCAGCATGAAATAAATCTCCGTGAGGAAAGCAGTGCTGCCGCCTCATTTCTGGAGGTGGTTTTATTCTTACCTCATCTCCAGTTACTGCCTCTTTCACTCGCTGAGAGATGAGTCATGCTCAGGCTGGATCCGCTCATTAACTCTCCCCTGAAGCACGGCCTGGGGCAGTCCATGCTCCTGGCAACGGCCTGATTCTGTTCCTGCTCAGCTGGAGGATACTGGGCAGCTCCCATGGGGTCAGCAACCTCCTTCCCAGCCTCTTTCTCAGCTGTGGGCTCTCCAGCTTTCCTGGGCCAAAGCTCACTGCAGAAACTGCAGATATTTTCTTCACGCTAATTCTCAGCTGTCAGTTTCCAAATGCTAATATTTGGCCTGAAAAACCTGGTCACTTAAGACCTCAGGTCTCAGTATTGGGTTTGTTTGCTGGCAGGCCAGAGAGATGATTCCATGGACTGAACACAAGTTTTACACACTGGAGATTTGGGTTCTGTCCCCAGCACAGCATGGTCCCCAGAAACCTAGAGCCAGGAGTGGCCCCTAAAGTCAAACAAAAAAGAGTCAATAACACAGAGGGCAGGATGTTTGCCTTGCATACAGCCAACCCAGGTTCCATCCCCAGCCACCCATATGATCCCCTTAGCCCTGCCAGAAGTGATTTCTGAGCACAGAATCAGGAGTAATCCCCGAGCACCACCAGGTGTGGCCAAATATAAAAGAAAAGGAAATAAAATAAAATAAAATAAAATAAAGCATTATGGAAAGCAGAAGAAATGATTAAGTTCCCAAAAAGCTGATAATTTCTCCATTCTGAGCAGATAGAGAGGTTAGTTAAAACAGAAAAAAGGACACAGTCCTGTCTGAGGGCACAGGGCACAGATGTAGTACCCAGAGTGAATGCATCAGCAGCAGAGGCACAGACATTTGTGACTTCATGGACCTGCCCGTTCTGGAGCTGGGGACATAGAGGGCGTGACCTGAAAAGTTCTCATCAGCCGTCTAGGATCCAGGAGCTATGCTCCTGTTTGGCTTGTTGGGACCATCACAAGACTGTGTATTCAGTACAGGGTCAGAGAGCAAGCCTGTTGTGTTTCGACCTGGACTCAGTCTGGCCCCAGAAGGGTTTGGGGAACTTCTGTTACTCAGCACTGTAGGGTCTGAACAGCATCGCATCCTGGATTCTTGGGTTCAGCCAGCAACTCAGTAGGCTGTGTCCCTGCAAAAAGCCTGGACCCTGAAAAACGAATGGGGATGTTTCCAGACAGCTTGTGATCTGTTTCTTCCAACCTAGCCAAAGAAGGAAGATGTACACGTGGCTGGCAGCAGACAGCCTATGAGCCAGCTCAGTCCCGTGAGAAGCAGCTGTGACTCAGTGGACCCAAGGACCCCTCCTCCCAGTTCAAGAGGGAGCAGAAAGTTGTAAAGGACCTTGCCAGGTTGGAGGGTCCTGGCAGGGTCCCCAGAATAACCCTGTAAGCCTGCGTTTGGATGGGATCAAATGGACACTGCTCTTTAGAGAAAGCGAACATCTAGAGAACATCTAGAATGTTCCTGGGGTGAAGATTGGGACAGTGAAGAATGCAGGGTCACCTCGATGGAACTCCCTACCTGTTTATACCCCAGCCATATACCTCAACAAACTCTGCACATACATACCCTCCCCAGAAACTCCAGACAGAGTCACCCTGGGCATGGCCTTTATGAGAAGGGCTCAAAATGACCTCAGCATCACCTATTCCCCAAGGACCTCTGGGAGGGACACTGAAGCACTAAGCAAGGAAAGCCTCCAATTTCCCCAGGTGTGGTTCTCAAATACAAAAGAACAGGAATTTTGCTACCAGCTGAGGAATTGGTTAGCAGAGAACTGAGAGAGGGACCTGGGACATGGTACATGACTTACACATGTGACCTCCTGGATTTGAATCAAATTCCCATCTACAGTTGTTTAAGAATTGCCTCATAAATCTAAAGTCCTTCTTTTTTTACTTTTGTTTTTCCAGCCACACTCATTTGATGCTCAGGGGCAGGGGTCCTCACAGTTCACTGTCCTTCAGACTGTTGGAGGGCCAGATTATAGTAAAAACAAAAATTATGAACACTGCATATATCTTATTTAGAAGTGAAGAAACAAAATGGGAATAAATACAATATGTGGCCTGCAGGCCGTAGTTTGAAGACCCCTGCTCAGGGGTTACTCCTGGCTAAGTGCTCAGAAAGTGCCCCTGGCTTGGGGGGGGGGGCATATTGGGACGCTGGGGGATTGAACCACGGTCCTTCCTTGGCTAGTGCTTGCAAGGCAGACACCTCTAGCACCACCTCGCTGGCCCCTCTAAAGTCCTTCAATTCAAAAGTTATTACATGCATTACATGAAAGAAAGATGATTAAGAGAAAGAATTCACTCTGCAAAATGAAAATCATTTAGAGGGTAGATTCAGCTATTTGAAAAGAAAACTTAGAAATATGAATTTGAGAGATGGAAGAGAAAAATGCTTTGAAAAAAGAATATGAGAAATTATAGGAAGCAAAAGCTGGAATTCATGAGAAGGGAAGCTGGGATAATAGAAAACTATGATAGAATACAAAGTTGGCTCCTTTAAAAAGTAAAATGCAAGATAAACCTTTGGGCAGTTTAAGTTGAAAAATTGACAGAAAAGCACAAGTAATTAATATTAGGAATGAAAAGGGGAACTTAATTATAGATGGAGAAGATATTTTTTTAAATGCTATATAACTTCTGACAACAAAATTAGGACCTAGATGAAGAGGCTAAAAATTGGAATGGGCAATCCACTCAGAATAAATGGAAAAGGCGGTAGATTTCTTTAGTTATTTAAATATTGTGGAGTAAAGACAAAGAGAAAGCCCTTCCCATCTATTCCATAAGGTCAACAGAAGCTGATGCAGAAGCCAAACATAAAGCATATTGAAATAGAAAGGAAAAAGAAATGAGGCAACCAGTTCATAGCTATAAAATTATTAGATAAGATGATAATAGCAGGGAGATAAAGCAGAGGACCTTTCATGTGTCTGACCTGGGTTCAGTCCTTGGCACCTCATAAGAGCCCCTAAATCCCACCGGAAATGACCCCCTAGTATAGACCCAGGAGTAAACGCTGAGTCCACTGGGTATGGCTCAATTTCCTTTCCTTTGCTCAAATATCAAAGAAAAGCATAATAAGAAATAAAATGCTATGATCTATTAGTGATTACTCAAGAGAGCTAGGAGGGGATTAACAAATTACAATTCAGTCCATCTATAGGTTAACAAAGAAAACCCGGAGATGTATGGACAATAAAGGCTCTGCGTGGTCCTTCACCTGTCAAGACCAGAGTATGTCAGTCAACTCAGAAACGACAGTGAACAAGTGTGGCCCTCACTATTGAAGCACAAGAAATGAACCTTAGGTTCTAGTATGAGCTGAGAGTAGCTGCTGGAGAGATGGATGAGGTTAAGGCACTGGCCTTGCATGCAGGTGAGCCTGTTCAATCCTTGGCTCTGTATCTGGTTCTCTGAGCATCTCCAGGTGTGGCCTCAAAACTGAAAACAAAACAAAACAAAATAGGATTCAAGAAAACCAACAATATCGGCAACATAGCCAGTTATAAACACATCCACATCCTGAAATTAACCTTTTCCCAAAAGCGGCAACCAGAGGCTAATTAGGAAACACAACAAGAACAAAAGCTACTATGATCATTGCAACATGTGGTCACTGCTGTAGGTGAGCTTCAAGGACCCTGGAACCACTAGAACCTTGTGGGCCTGTGAGGAAAGGTAGAAAGCTCTGAAATATGGAAAGGCCTAGTTAGAGTGCAAGTGTTTGTCTTATAGGTTGGCAAGACTCAAGCTGCTGCTAACCCCTAAATTAAATATTATCTAGGTCTGATCAGTGTCAGTAAAAACCACTTGTACATTTTAAGCACTTTTGACTTGTCTATTCTAAAGAAAGCACAAGATGGGTAGCAGAGTGTGAGTTAATGAAGAGATCAAGGAGACAGGGTTTATCTGACCAAACAGGGAATTCAGAGACATGCTAAAGTCACATCAATGGCAAAAATAAATTAATTTAACACAGGAATAAGTTAAAAAAAAAAAAGTAAAAATGAAATACGTTAAGAAATGTTATAATGTGGGCCTGGAGAGATAGCACAGCATTGTTTGCCTTGCAAGCAGCTGATCCAGGACCAAAGGTGGTTGGTTCGAATCCCAGTGTCCCATATGGTCCCCGTGCCTGCCAGGAGCTATTTCTGAGCAGATAGCCAAGAGTATAACCCCTGAGCAATGCCGGGTGTTTGGCCAAAAACCAAAAAAAAAAAAAAAAAAAAAAAGGAAAAAAAAGAAAGAAATGTTATAATGTACTACAATATGGTATCTTAGGGACAAAGTAATTGTACATGGGTTCTGGTTTCTTTTTCTTTTTCTTTTCTTTTTTTTTTTTTTTTTTTTGGTTTTTAGGCTACACCCGGCGGTGCTCAGGGGTTACTCCTGGCTATCTGCTCAGAAATAGCTCCTGGCAGTCACGGGGGACCATATGGGACGCCGGGATTCGAACCAACCACCTTAGGTCCTGGATCAGCTGCTTGCAAGGCAAACGCCACTGTGCTATCTCTCCGGCCCCTGTTTTCTTTTTCTTTTTCTTTTCTTTTTTTTTGTTTTTGGGTCACACCCGTTTGACGCTCAGGGGTTACTCCTGGCTATGCGCTCAGAAATTACCCCTGGCTTGGGGGGACCATATGAGACACTGGGGGATCGAACCGCGGTCCGTCCTACGCTAGCGCTTTTCAAGGCAGACGCCTTAACTCTAGCGCCACCTTCCTGGCCCCTGTTTTATTTTTCTTAATGTTCTTTGACTGTAAGTTCAAAATTAAGGTGTCAGCAGGGGGATTTCTTCTTGAGGACTCTGTTTTTGGATGATTGTCCTTCCACTGTAACTTTACCTTGTCCTCTTTCTTTGCATCATTGTTCACATAATTAAAAATAAAAAAATTAAAAAAAAGGAATACATTCCCAAATAGTTTGTCATAAGTAAGTACACCAGAGATAGACTCATATATATATATATATATATATATTTACTAATAAAGGTGGGAGGGAATTTTGTTCATTTGTTCTTGTTTTTGGATCACATTCGGCAGTGCTCAGGGGTTACTCCTGGTTCTGCGCTCAGAAATAGCTCCGTCTGTCCTGAATCGGCTGTGTGCAAGGCAATGCCCTACCGCCGTGCTAACTCTCTGGCCTCAGGGGAATTTAATTTTATTAGACAACTGTTATTAAAACACTATTATTCATAGACTTAAAAATACTATTATCCAGTTAGCAAAAAGGTTAAAATGTGTCTACCTGGGGCCGAAGAGATAGCATGGAGGAAAAGCGTTTGCCTTGAATGCAGGAGGTCGGTGGCTCGAATCCCAGCATCCCATATGGTCCCCTGAGCCTGCCAGGAGTGATTTCTGAGCATAGAGCCAGGAGTAACCCTGAGCACTACCGGGTGTGACCCCCCAAAAAAAAAAAAGTGTGTCTACCTTCTATCAAACGCAACAGTGAATCCATAGCAAACCACTAAATTAAGAATATTGAAAAAATATTTTGAAGTAACATAAAAAGGAATGTTTTCCTAATTCAAGAACACTGAGCAATATGAAAACCAGGTAAATAGCAATATTCAAAAATCCAAATTGAAGGGCCTGAGAGATAGTACAGTGGGAGAGCATTTGCTTTACACTAAGTTGACCTGAGTTCAATCCCCATATACCATGTGGTCCCTGACAATTGTCAGGGGTAATTCCTGAGTGCAGAGCCTGGTGTAAGCCCTGAGCATCACTGAATGTGGCCCCCAACTCAAAAGTAAACCCAAAATTCCTGAAGAAAGAGATGGACAAAATAGCTGGCAAATCTTTTCATTATTTCAGTATGTCTAAGTACTCCATGAACAAGGAAGAAAATAACCCCCCATGGGGATAGGAAACAAATGATTCTGGGCATAATGTGTGGAATGTTTCCAGGCATTGAAAGAAGCACAGCCAGAGAAGAGAACAGAAGAATCAGAAGAAAATTACCAACTGCCAAGACTCTAAACTTTACTAGTAACAAAAGAACTGGGTGTAAAAGGCCCAGAATGGAGGCTCTGCTTGTCTACTTCCCTTTTAGTATTTTGGCAAATACATTTCTTTTGCTTGGTGTTCCCTGAGCCTCCCAGATCTGTGGGCTGGCATCTATAATTAGCTTTGGAAAATTCTCAGTCATGTTATTTCCGCTATCTTTTCTGCCCTGTTCTCTCCTCCTTCTGGCATTCCAGTCAGACGTAAGTAGGCCCTGTAGATAGATATTGTTCCCCACCCCACCGGCCCCTCAGTTCTTGAAGCTTGTTTCTTTTCTCTATCCTTTTCCCTCACCTGGGGTGAGCTGTGTTGTCGGTAAACCTTTCTGTCATCCACAGCCCCTCGGCTAGACCCTCATTTTCCTCCCACTTCTGATTATTGCTTTTCTTCCTCTTGGGTCTGGGTGCCCCACCCTGTGACCTCAGGGGCTAGACCAGGTTCTGTGCTGAGGGTAGTGCTGAGGGTCTGACCTAATCTCTGCAGGCAAGGCCTGTGCTCAGCCCTTTGAGCATCTCCTCTGGCTCTTTCCTGGATCAAATGTGCCCCTCTAACCACTCTGCCCACCTGGTCTTCAGACAGTGTTAATATGTTTGTTTGTTTAAGCCTGAGAATTGTTATGATTTGAAATCCAGTGACCCCCTCTATCCTATCTGCTCTGGTTCTGAGGGTATTGTATCCATTGGACACCCAATCTGTCTTCTCATTCTGCAAGCTTCCTTGTAACTTCTCTGGGAAGATAGAACTGCCGTATCACTGAGTCATGTGACACATTTGTCACATCTGTCCCCTGGCTCCTGTCTCTGTCTGCTCTGATATGGAGGCTTTTTGTTCTGGTGGCTGGTGAGAGGGTGAGGTGTAAACCTCATACCCTAATCCCAGGGCATTGGAGAGACATGGATCTGGAAGCAAATGATGACGCAGAAAATAATCCACATATGATTAAGGAGATAAAACAGGTTCAGGAGCTTCCACACACAAGCCTTCTGCTCCTAAGAAGCAGATAGCTCAATCGTGAAAAACCAAAACCACAAGCAGTTTTCCCCTGAGACTCAGGGTCTTTATTAGGAAGCGCCAGACTACACCCTGAGATGAAGAACAGGTGGTCTAAGGAATCAATCCAAAGGTGCTTCCAACCAATGAGTAAAGGCATATCCTGAATAGGATATGACCTGGTTAATCCAACAAGGGGAGGATGGTCTAGAATTTTCTTTTTTCTCTTTCTTTCTTTCTTTCTTTCTTTCTTTCTTTCTTTCTTTCTTTCTTTCTTTCTTTCTTTCTTTCTTTCTTTCTTTCTTTCTTTCTTTCTTTCTTTCTTTCTTTCTTTCTTTCTTTCTTTCTTTCTTTCTTTCTTTCTTTCTTTCTTTCTTTCTTCTTCCTTCCTTCTTTCTTCTTCTTCTTCTTCTTCTTCTTCTTCTTCTTCTTTTCTTTCTTCTTCATCCAACAAGGGGAGGATGGTCTATAATTTTCTTTCTTTCTTTCTTTCTTTCTTTCTTTCTTTCTTTCTTTCTTTCTTTCTTTCTTTCTTTCTTTCTTTCTTTCTTTCTTTCTTTCTTTCTTTCTTTCTTTCTTTCTCTCTCTCTCTCTCTCTTTCTTTCTTTCTTTCTTTCTTTCTTTCTTTCTTTCTTTCTTTCTTTCTTTCTTTCTCTTCATTTTTTTAATAATTTGATACTACTTTAAAATTTTTTTAATGAAACCCAACTACAAATATGTTTAAAATCACGGTGCTTAAACAAAAACACTATTATAAGAAAATAAATTAAAAATAAATTTTCAGTCCATTTTTTCTTCTTTTTCTTCTTCCTCTTTCTCTTCTTTTTCTTCTTCCTCCTCCTCTTCTACTTCTGCCTCCTCCTCTTCTACTTCTTTCTCCTCCTCTTCATTTTCTTTTTCCTCTTCTTCCCCTTCTTACTCTTTTCTTGTCTTCTTTTTTATTCTCTTCTTTTCCTTCTTCCTCTTTCTCTTCTTCCTCATCCTCTTCCTTCTTTTCTTTTTTCTCCTCTTCTTTTTCTTTCTCTTCTTCCTTTATTCTTTTTATTCTTCTTCCCTTTCTTTTTCCCCTTCTTCTTACTCCTCTTCCTCTTCTCACACTTCCTCCAACTCTTATTATTATTCTCTCTCTGGGTCTCTGGGACTCCAATGATTTCTATATTATTTCTGTTGAGTTTATCGAAGACTTCTATTTTTATCTGTTCACATTTTTTGAGTAGTTTATTCATTGTCTGATAATTTGCTTTAAGACCCTTTTCCAATTTCTTCTGCTGAATAGAGTTGCTCTGCATCTCATCCTTTGGCTCACTGACCCTGTCCTCAGCTGCTGTTACTCCGCTGAAGAGGCTTTTCATTGAGGTTTTCATTTCATCTACCGAGTTTTTCAGACCTGTTATTTTCAGTTTGGAGTTTTCTGAGTTCTATCATTGTGGTCTGTTCAGCTGGATCTATACTTTCCTTGAGTTCTTTGAGCATCCTCCATATCAATACTTTAAACTCCTTATCTATGAGGCTAAGTAGGTGGTTGGTACTTTTGAGGTCATCTTTATTCTCTATGCATGGTGTTGTCCTGCATTGTTTTTCCATTGCCACACTTGTATAGTGGTTTTTACTATGTGCTGTGCTGGGGTTCTTAGGTTAGAAGATGTGCAGGGCCGTTCTGCTTCACTCTGAGTCCACGCTCCTCTGGCTCCT
Organism: Suncus etruscus; assembly: GCF_024139225.1. Taxonomy (NCBI): domain Eukaryota; kingdom Metazoa; phylum Chordata; class Mammalia; order Eulipotyphla; family Soricidae; genus Suncus; species Suncus etruscus. Next base: position 66,449,112 of record NC_064853.1, on the reverse strand, counting down.
CCTCCTTATTGGGTGGGTCCAGTTTACCGGATTTGGGACCTGAAGATTACGTTCAATGGCATCTTGGCTGTGTTGTGTAGATAATTCGGTCTAGAATTTTCTGACCAGTCTCATGGGTGAGTGGGCCTCCTTGAATGGAAGATCCAACTCCTGCATATTCCTTCTCAGTGTGTAGACTCTGTGTTCCAGGGGAGACTAAAGAGTGAGGGTTTCAGGGTGAAAGCCTCCAGGTTGGGGGAGGCTCCAGGTTGCTCCTGTAGGGGAGGCCAAGCTGGCCTTGTAAGGGCTTTGCTGTCATGGCTCTTTGTAGCCCTCCTGCCAAGGCCAAGTGAGGTCTCCTCAGAATATCCATGAGCTCCTTGGGGATCTCCTCAGAATATTCACAAGTGCCTCAGGGTTTCTCCTCAGACTGTTCATGAGTACCTTGGTGGTCTTCTCAGAAATCCCAAGAGTGCTTCATAGGTTTCCAAGTGTGAGGCAGAGACCTTAAAACTATGGGTGACTTGCTTGTGTTTCTTGTTTTTGTTTTTATTTTTTGTTTTGTTTTGGTTTTGTTTTTGTTTTTTAGGTCACACCCGGCAGCACTCAGGGGTTACTCCTGGTTCTATGCTCAGAAATTGCTCCTGGCAGGCTCAGGGAACCATATGGGATGCCGGGATTTGAACCACCATCCTTCTGCATGCAAGACAAACACCCTCCCCCCATGCTATGTCTCCGGCCCCCTTGTTTTTGTTTTTGATTTTGGGCCATACCCGGCGGCGCTCAGGGGTTACTACTGGCTCTCCACTCAGAAATCTCTCCTGGCAGGCATGGGGGAATATATGGGATACCAGGATTTGATCCATTGGTCCTGGGTCAGCTGCTTGCAAGGCAAACACCCTACCACTGTGCTCTCTCTCCAGCCCAGTCTTGTGCTTCTTTGTCAGACACTAGACACATCAGTAAGTGGCCCTCATTACTGGTGAAGGAAAGCGGTTACAGAAACTTCTTCTCTATCTCTCTGGAGGTGCTCCCTTCACCAAGACTTCACCTGGTTCTCTGTGGCTCCCAGGAAGGCTACAACTTCATCTGTCCAGCTTTTTTTTTTTTAAATATATTTTTTATTTAAGTAACATGATCATAGATGGGTTACAGTCATAACAAGAAACTCCCCTTCACCAGTGTAACATTATCCCTTCCCTCCTTCCCATCCCCTGCCTGTATTCGAGACAGGCATTCTACTACAGTTATTTGTTTTCAAGTTGTAAATTGTATTTTTTTTCCTTAAAGGATAAGAGTAAAAAAATATAGTAAAGGTGTGATAGTGGCAATCACCGTTGTTTGCATAGGTCCAGAAAAATATGGGGAAAACGGAAAAAAGGCCCTGGCCTGATTACAATAAGGCCTCACCCCAGAAGTTTATTGGCATAAGACCGACTCTGGGTTCCAGGCATACCAGTCTGTCCAACCCGAGTCATTCTCCGTGGTCCTGGTGAAACTTTTTCACACTTTAGCTGTTGTTGGTATCAGGTTCTTATATTTAAAGACTCTGGGTTCTGTGCATTTCTTTCATCGATGTCAGGCTGATGTGGAGCATCCTCTAGTTTCAGCATACCATTAAATGCGGAATGATCTGCCCTGCATGCAGACTGTTGCTGAGTCGTCTGGGTGTTGGGATCACTCTTTGGAGTAAGTCAATGCCAAAGCAGTGGTAGGTCTTCCCTGGTAGAGGCTTGGATCCTGGTAATGTTATAGACAATTGTGATTGTTTCCATAGATGGTATCCATTGTTCAGGTGTGTGTCCAGCTTTTTCTTGTGGGCATGAAGGGGATGTTGGCAAAGGCTTTCTACACATTCAACAGAAAACCATGTATAGGAATGGAACTCCACTTTCTCCTGCTCTGTTACAGACACCAGAAGGATGAAGGCGGTAAAGGAGAGAGAAATGAAAGAGAGGAAAGGAAAAGCACAGGGAGAAGAGGGGAGGTGGGAGAGGTGAAAGAGGAGGTGTGAGAAGAGTGAGAGGAAATGAGAGAGGTGAAGAGAGGGGGTGAGGAGGGGAATGAGGGGAAATGAAGTAAGAGAGGTGAGGGTAGAGGTGAGGAGAAGAGGTAAAGGAAGAGGAGATGAGAGGGGTTAAAGGGAAAGAAGGAGAGAGGATAGGTAAGAAGGTGAGGAGACAGGACCGGGAGAGAAGTGGAGGGGAGAGATAAGGAAGAGATAAAGAGAGAGAAGATGAACTTACTCAGGGTGCTGATGGGGGGGCCACCAGTGGTCTCTCCTGCAGAAACTATGACTTACTTGATATGTGACAGGCATAGCCCCCCCACCAGGAAATGCCATTTTTTTAGAATGTGTACTTTTTTGGGGGGAGGGGTCAGGGTACCAGTTGCCTGTACCTGGCAACCATGACCACCTCAGTGGGGAGTTCAAATCTCGGTCCAGTACTTGAGGCTGCTCAGTTCTGCAGAGTTAGGGGGCACTAAAATCACATCCCACTCTTTGAGAGATCTTAGGGCCACTCCTGGTTCTGCTGGTGGGAGGCATGTGGGACTAGAGTTTTGAACAAGATGTATGCTTGCCCTTGGAATTGTTTCCAGATCTGCATCCAAGCTGCTCACTCACTGTCTATGCAGTAGGAAGAAGGAAACCTGCAGAGACCAACTCACACAGACACCCCAGTGCTTTGTTCTGTGGCTCTTGTACACCACTCTGCAAAAGTTGGAGGATGAGTGATATCGTGGCCATGGCAGGAGAGAAAGTCAGGACAGAAGGTGCCGGTGATACCATTGATGCAGAGAGCCAGGAGCTCCATGAGACTGCCTAGGGCTGGGGTGGGCATGCCCAGATGTGTGCTGGCATTGGTGTAGATGAAAGTCTGATGATGGAGACACCCCAGACAGTGTGCTGGTGGGCAGGTGGCTTTTCATTTCAGGGAGCTGAGTTACTGGGCCCCCTTCCCACAGTTCCACACACAGAGGGCCAGACCCTCTTCTCACAGGGAAAGCTATCTGCAAGAGCCCAGATAACCTTTGCTTCCTATTTCTGAGCAATTCCAGAAATCTTAGACAAGTCTCATTTTTGTCTGAGTACAAGAGCTCTTGGGAGTGTGAAGGAAGGAGGCCGGGGCGCTTCTTTGGGGCCAGGCCAGTGAGTTGCTCAACTTTGGCTGCGGAGCCAGAGCTAAAATGCTAGGTGGGTGTGCGGATGCACTATTAGATGTATCAGAGCAGGAGACAGAAAGACAGACAGATAGGAGAGGGAAGAGGAAAAAGTGGCCTGGAAGTTTCATTGTAGCCCACATGAGGGTCACGAAGTCAGAAATGACCGACAGGCATCACATGGGGTCCTCAGGCTGTTGTGCAGAGAGAGGCAAGAAAAACGGCTGCTCCTCAGTGCTTGTGGGATTGTGAGTGTGCTTGTTTGTGTACATGTGTGTCTCTGTGTCAGTGTGTGCATGTGTGACTGTACATGTGGGGTGTCTGTGTATATTTGTGTGTGTATGGGAGAGGTCATACCTCTAACCCCTCATCTTCTGAATCTGAGGGTTCATGGCCCCTCACTCAGGTCCCCCAGCTGTGATCCAGTGTGGCACCATTAGAATCTGCCTCAGACAGAGCCCATGTAGATGAACTGGGGGGGTTGCTCCAGATGGGACCCCAACACCCTGGCCAGTCTTGTCATCAGTCTCTGGGTGCTTCACCCCTTATCCCTATTAGTCCTGAGGGGATGCGCTCAGCCCCAGCCACCACTGTCATGGTGACTATGGTGATCCTAGTCCTTCAGAGGACTCACTGATCCTGGCAGCAGCACCCGCAAGTGTGGGTGTGTGCAGTCAGGCCAGTGGGAAGACAGGGGACCTTCGAGGCACCCCCATCCCAGAGTGTTCATGAGGGGCCCTGACAGCCGATCCTCCACCCGCATGGGTCAGGTTTCTGGGGCTCCGGGTACTTTTCCACCAGACATGCCAGCACGCCCTGTCAGCTGTGGGGGCCGCGCCTCACTGAGCAGGACTTTGCTGTCAGTGGGGCCCTGCCAGAATGTGGGGTTCTGGCTCCTCCCTGTGCACCCATCAGGGGAAGCTCGCCCCCCCCCCAAGGCTCCGAGGTCACCCAGACTCCTCTCTCTGCCCCCACACCTTCATTCTGACCCTGGTAGAAATTCCCAAACTCAGAGTAGCTGTTGATCTCAGGGCGACTCCCTCTCTGTTGTCTATTCCAGACCACAGACTTCCCCACTGGTTAAGTGGCCACACACCCCCAGCCTCAGCCTCTGCACATTTGGGGTGCTGCCTCAGACATGACCAGCCTTCCTGTGCCAGCCTTAATTCCCCATGTTGGCCTGAGGTGTACTGGCTGCACTCAGGCTGCCAGAACACCTCCCTCTACAGATTCCCCTGTTTCTGTGTGGGGTCTCCCATGACCCATGACCTACCCTCATGGGTACAGGCCCCGCAAACTCCCATCCCAGGGAGTTGCCATTTCTGGATCTTCTGTGCCCCCCACTTCCCCAATATGCAGCATTTGCTCTGCAATGCTGTGGCCCCTCTCTAGTTTGGTTCCCTTCTGAGGCCCCTAACAGCCTCTCACTCTGCCCCCAGACGGACACCCTTACTCTGCAATAGTGTATGGGGGTGCTCAGGCCATGCCTTCCAGGCTCAGACTTTGGTCCTGGAACAACAGCAGATGTCCCTGGGCCTTTGCTCCTGGCCAGGACAAGGGTGAGAATGAAACTGGGGAATGGTTTAAGGTTTCCATTCTGGGGAAGCAGGAAGTGTGTTTAAGGGGGCCAGTATGAGGTTGCAGACTCTGTAGTCCTGGGTGGCTGCATGGCCGAGCTCCAGGACATACAGGATACCCCAGATTCTATCCCTACAAACCTGGTGCTGGGGCCACAGCTATGGGGATATTCCCAGACACTACAACTAGGCTTGTCCCTCAGCCAGCTCTGTCACCAGAGTGGACAAACCCCACAACTTAGTGTGGCTGATCCCAGCCAGTATGTTTGCAAGCTTTGTGACCAGATAGTACCCCTGGTAAGAACACGACCAAGTGTGTACATCAATGTGAACACACCACCCCTAAGTGTGCTGACCCCTGTCAGCGTGAACACACACATGGGTATGAACACATGCATGAACACATTTGCACCTCACATGCACTCTCACACATGCCCACACACACATGGGCAGGCAGCAAGTAAAGTCTCAGTGTTCTTGTTCAGGCCAGAGAAAGAAAAGACCCTACTCTCTGCTTACTAACTAGGGGCATTTCTAGTTGGCTCTAGACTGCAGGCACCATGATCCAGTGGATTACTTATTGCTAGTCAGACACAACCCAGCCCTTATACCCTCCCTGTTATGGGGGCCTTTGGGCTCTGTTCACCACTGCACCCTGGATGCTCTGGGGTGCTCTGGAATGCTTCAGCTCATCCCTGCAGTCTGACACCAGGGGGTAATCCTGGGGACGCATAGGAAAAACATCTTGTGGCCTCCAATTCTGGTCCCTCAACACAAATGCTATGGTACTCAGATCCCGAGTGTGGGTTTTGCTCCTTCCCTTTGCACATGCAGAGGGGAACCTGCTTGTGCTCACCAGCCCTCCCTGAGGCCTTCCTGCTTCTAGACATTTCCGAAGCTGCTGTGGTTCTTCGGGACAGGAAACTGTGGGAAGAGCTTGGCTGCTGAGAAAAGAAACGTGGGGCTGCCCAGTGCTGATCTGCTGAGAGGTTGTGAGCTGAACCCCAAATGGATCCATCCTTTCACCCCCAGATCCTAGCCCCACAGAACAGTTGCAGACACTGCTCCTAGGCTCAAGCTTCAGTTGGGGCAGCCACGGAAATCCCAGAGTGGGGTGGAGTGCCCCTGCCTGCAGGTTGTCAAGGTTATTTCGGGACCTGTGTCCCCCAAGAGTCATGGCTGGAGGAAGGGAAGGTTTGACAGGTGGAAAAAAAGCAGAGTTTCCTAAGACTCCAAGAACTCCACAGGGCAAGTCTACCAGGCGAGTGCGGGTCAGGGGCTTGTCACTGCACCTGTTGACACCATCAGTGGAGTTGAGTCGAGGTTCTTGTACATCCCAGAACTCAGCTATATCAGGCCATGAAAGTACAGGATGAGGGAGGCTTGGAAGAGCTCATAGATGAGGACGTTATCTTGAGTAAAGCCCCTTTGTGGCTCATGGCACGTCCCCTCCCCAGCTTCCATGCAGTCCAGGCTCACATCAGCTCCAACTCCCTGAGCCAATCTGACAGCAAAGGTTTCAGAAGATACTCACAAAAGGGAGCTGGTCTGGTCTTGGTACTTAAGCTGGACTTGCACCCCCAGGTACGGTGCACTCAGGAGAATGAGATTTTAGAGAGGATCCCCCAGGCCTTTTTCTGCATTTTTCAATCCCGGGATCAGCTGTTTTTGGGTGAAGATTGGGGAAAAGGACTGGGGGGGGGGAGGGCGCAATCTGATGCTGGTGCTTTTGATAGATTCACATTTATATGGACAACTAATGATAGCTTCCTGTTCCACAAACCCCACCACCCTTACTGCCCCCACCCCATCCTCCCATTTCTTTCTGCCTCCCTCTGTGTATGTTGAGAGAGAAAACGGAGGCCACAGAGGGACGAGAACTTTGCAGGGTCTGCTTAGCACTGACATTGCTGGTCAAGGCCTCCAGAAAATATTTCCAACTGTTAGTCCAGTGTTTTCCCCAGAAATGTCTGAGGAGTGGAGCTCACTGAGTCCAATGCCTACTGAGAAAGCTGGAAGATCCCTTTAGACTGATTCGTGCTGTCCCATTGGCATAAGAAAAAGCCATAGCTCTGCATGAAGGCAAACGCTGGTCCCAAAAAAAGCCCCAACAGCACCAAATGAAGCAGTATGTTGGAGACCATCATAAAATGGTGATCGAGTCAAGGGCAGCAGGAAGCCTAATAACAGCATCATGCCAGAACCAGAGAGGAAGATTTCAGAAGCCTCAGCACCATAGCTGCATGTTGAGGGCATGGCCATTGGGAAAGTAAGAGGAGACAGATAGATCAACAGAATCTATTTACTTATGTAGCTCAAGAGGACCATATGGGACTTGGGATCAAATCCCAGCACAGCACAGCTTATTGCCCCATCTCTCCAGCCCTCAGTGTTTAGGTGTTCAGTTGTTCTGGTATGCCACCCGGAGAAAAGCCAGGATTGCTGTGATCACTGTGCATGCAGGCATGAGACTTATCATGAGTCTGGGGTGGTGACTATCACCAGAAATGAGTGACCAGACCAGTAGGGCCTGGTTGCCTCCCGGAGGGCCAAAGTTCTGCCCTGCCCATTGTCCTGTGATAAAGCCTGGAGTGAAGACTTCAAAGGCACAGGATGGGAGGTGGCAGGAGCATGGGATGAAAGGGCAGGGGAGGAGGAAGCAGGAGGAGGAAGCTGCCCTGCAGGGGTCACAAGGCAGACCTGAGGATGGTCGGGCCAGTGAGGAGGAAGTCACAGACTGGGCAGCTCTGTGCTCCAGGTCTGGACCAAGCTCTGGGTCATATTTCAAGAGAAGAATCTAGAGAAAAAGAACTTGGAGTGTCCACAATAACAAGCAAATATACAGCCAGACATGGGTAGGAACTGACACAGGGACCCATAGATACAGGCCTGAGCTTTCAGCAGCCCTGTGGGGTTCTCTGAGACTCACCCTTACCCTTTCTGGGAAGGCAAGGGCAGCCCCCCTGCAGCAGGAAGGGGCTGAGCTCAGGCTCTGTCCCGGGCCTGGACCACACAGGCGGGGCTGAGGCTGCGGCTTCTCCCTCCCTCTGTCCCCTTAGCCCAGAAGAAAACAAAGCCTCATCCCAAATGATTGAAGTTCAGGGATTGCAGGGCCTATTTCCAAGAAATGAGCTATCAAAGGGGGAAACCGAGTTTTCTGGAAACAAGGTATATGATAGGCAACCCTGCAGGTGAGAAGGCCTTTGTGGTCTTCGTCATTCAGATGGGATCCAAGCCAGGAGGGCCCGGGCCACTGTGGGGTCAGGAGGGAGGGGCAGGCTCTTGGGCACTCTGTGTCCCAAAGCAGAAGCGCTTCTGTGGGATCTTGAGTGTGGCTTGAGTGTCCCCATCCCAGAGTCAGGGGCCAGGGGTCGCATTCCAGGCAGGACACCCATGTGCAAAACCGCAAGGGTGCAGAGTGCATGTGTCCATGGGAAGGAGTGTCTGTCTGCTGTCTGGGGCTGGGAAAATCTGACAGGGCCACTGCCAGGCCCCATGTCCAGAGGGCAGGGAATCCCGGACCCAAGGGACAGCCAGAGTATTTTTAAAGCTGCTTCCTGTCGTCTCCCCTCTTGGCCTTCCGGGTTTCTCACCCGCCTCTTCATTTATCATCTAAGCAGGCACCAGGGCTTTGGTGTTCTAGGGAAGGGAATGCTCCATGCAGCTGGGAACACAGAAGGACACAGAGGTCATTGCCTCTAGTTTTGAATTTCAAAACAGATTTTTTTTTCAAGTTCCCAGGGGTTTAAATATATCTAGGCAAGCCCAGAGACTTTGCAAAAGTTGAGCTTTTTTCCCCTACCAGAAATGCTGGACTCAAGCTCTAAAAGCGTGCTTAAGAGCCAGGAAACGTTCTTTGATTCCAGAGAGCCTTGGAGGGGAGGAGTGGGTGCCTCAGAGAAGCTCTAAAGCAAGTTCCCACTCCTACAAGAGGGGCGCAGCACCCCTAAACCCAGCAGGACTCCAGGGTGTCTGCTGTTCCCAGATCACACCAGGCAGTATCCTGAGGCCTCAGGGGCACTTTGGTGCAAAGTTAGTTCTCACTCATGTCCTCACAACAGCCCTACAGACTGATGCTGAGATGTTCCTTCATGAGACCAGACATGGGGCGCAGCTGATGTGGTCGGCCAGCTGCTCCTCAGTGTTGTCGGAAGCCAAGTTATTGACTTGGAGCTTCACAAACAAGATCACCCCCTAGCTGGGTGTCTGGACTTGATTCTGGGTGGTGGGGCCCCCCCACCCGCCACCCCCACCCCAGGAGCTGCTCAGTAGAGCTGTGAGCCTGTGATGTTGGCATCTGATCCACAGTGGAACTCTCTGGGGGGTTATTGGACTCAAATGTTCAAATGATTGTTCTGTCTGACATGCTGACATTTTCCAAGTTGGTTATGGTTATGGGAGCTCCCTATGTTAGTTTTGTTTGGGGAGACATGCTGTGCCACACTCAACAGTGCTCAGTGGCTAAGCCTGCCTCTGTGCTCTGGGATCACTCCTGGTAGTGCTCAGGAATATTCTCTGGGTGTCTGGGAATAACCCGGGTCATCTGCGTGCAAGACAAGTGCCCTACCCACAGTGCTATCTCTCTGGTCCCTGATTTGGTTTCAGTATCCTTTTTATCTGCTTGGGTGCCCTCTGACTTCTGACTCTTGTTCAGCTGGTGATTGTCAAATGTTAAGCTCTTTGTAGTGCCCTCTTTTCAGACTTCAAAGAAGATGGGGTGTCCTTAAACTGCCTCTTTGCTGTCACAAACTCTTTGGATCGAGATTTGGTTTTTAGTTGCTCCCTTATGCTCGTATTACCACGGTTGGTGGTGGAGCTGGAGACTTTTTTGAATCTGTTCTTTTGAGGTTCTAACTGTTGTAGATCTCTCCTACCCTATGGTGTGGTTTTAATTCTTTTTTATATGCAGACAATTTGTTGTTTAATTTTTTCCTCCATTTTTATAGGAGCCCCTGGCCTGACAGGGGGTTATAGATAGGGGTCAAAGACACCCAAGCATCATTGTCCTGTTCCAGCCAGGTCCAAGAGTAGAGACCTAGGCGAGTCAGTGTCTGTGGTGGCAGACCCTTCACCCTGCTGCAGTGACATCTGTCACATTTAAACAGTGGAGAACATGTGCTGTCATGATTTCATTTTCTTCACTCTGAGAAGGGCCATCATGAACTGATGTCACAGCTTCTATTTGTAGTTTTGAAGAAAAAAGTGAGGCCATTTTATCACCTTATCTAAACAACCCGACTTATGCCCAACTGCTGGACATACCATGTAGCCTTGAAATCTCAGGTAACACTTCATGCTAAGAGTATAGCTCCACCTCTAAAGATACCCGTGGCATTCTTCAAAGAAGTGGATCAAACACTCCTGAAATTCATTTGGAATAATAAACTCCCACCAATAGCTGAAGCAATTCTTGGGAAAAGGAATATGGGAGGCATTACTTTCCCCAATTTTAAATTGTAGTATAAAGCAATAGTTATTAAAACAGCATGGTACTGGAATAAAGATAGATCCTTAGATCAGTGGAATAGACTTGAGTATTCAGAGACCTTTCCCAAGACATACAATCAACTAATCTTTGATAATGGGGCAAGAAATTCAAAATGGAGCAAGAAAAGCCTCTTCAACAAGTGGTATTGGCACAACTGGTTAGCCACTTGCAAAAAAGTGAACTCAGACCCCCATCTAACACCATGCACAAAGGTCAAATCCAAATAGATTAAAGACCTTGATATCAGGCCTGAAACCATAAGGTATATAGAACAACTCGTAGGTAAAACACTCCATGGCATTGAGTCTAAAGGCATCTTCAAGGAGGAAACAGCACTCTCCAAACAAGTGGAAGCAGAGATTAACAGATGAAACTATATTAAGCTGAGAAGTTTCTGCACCTCAAAGGAAATAGTGCCTAGGATACAAAGGCCACCCTCTACAGAATGGGAGAAACTATTCACCCAACACCCATCAAATAAGGGGCTAATATAGAAAATATACAAGGTACTGACAGACTTAACAAGAAAATATAATCTAACCCAATCAAAAACTGGGGAGAAGAAATGAACAGACACTTTGTCAAAGAAGAAATACAAATGCCCAAAAGATGCATGAAAAAATGCAAATCAAAACAATGATGAGGTACCATCTCATGCCACAGAGACTGGCACATATCACAAAGAACAAGAACAATAAGTGCTAGCCTTTATGGAAAACAATATGGAGATTCCTCAAAAAACTGGAAATTGAGCTCCCATATGATCCAGCTATACCACTCCTAGGGATATACCCTAAGAACACAAAAATATAATTCAAAAATCCCTTCCTCACATCTATATTCATTACAGTGCTATTTACAATAGCCAGACTCTGGAAACAATCAAGATTCTCTTCAACAGATGAATGACTAAAGTAACTGTGGTACACAATGGAATATTATGCAGCTGTCAGGAGAGATAAAGTTATGAAGTTTTCCTATACATGAATGGACATGGAGTCTATTATGCTGAGTGAAATAAGACAGAAGGATAGAGATGAACACAGAATAATCTCACTCATTTATGGGTTTTAAGAAAACTTAAGGACATTATTGTAATAATGCCCAGAAACAATAGAGAGGAGGGCCAGAAGGACTGACTCACAATATGAAGCTCACCACAAAGAGTGAAATAATTAGAGAAATAATTACAGTTAGAGAAATAATTACACTAACAACTATTTTTTGTTTGTTTTGGGTCCCAACTGGCAGTGCTCAGGGGTTATTCCTGGCTCCACGCTCAGAAATCGCTCCTGGCAGGCACAGGGGACCATATGGGATACCAGGATTTGAACCAATGACCTTCTGCATGAAAGGCAAACGCCTTACCGCCATGCTATCTCTCTGGCCCCTACACTAACAACTATTATGACCATCTTAACAAGTGAGAGAAGTAGAATGCCTGTCTTGAATAAAGGCACGGGTTGGGAAGGAGGAAGGGGGGGCATTGGTGATGGGAATGTTGTACTGGTGAGGGGGGTGTTTTGTTTATGACTGAAACCCAACTATAATCATACTTGTAATCATGGTGCTTAAATAAAGATTTTATTAAAAAAAAAAAGAGTATAGCTCCTGAACACATATATTCCTTGTTTAAAGTATTTGGAGAAGGAGCAATCGAGAAAACTGTCCATTGGTTGATTAGTTTCCTTTCCTCTAGTTTAATGATGGTTTTAACAATCTGTTAGTTGGATGCTTAATAAAAAACAGACTCTGGCTAATACATCCTTCTATTTAACAAATGGTGTGTGCCAGGTAAGTCTGCTAAAGAGAAGAAATATGTGTTTATACCTTATACTTATTTACTGGGTAAATCCATGCATAGTGTTTATGGCATGTCAGGCTCTTGGCTAAGGATTTTGCATAGAACCACAATGCATTAGAGTCAAATGGAAGCCATGACCCCAGTCTGTACTTTGGCCACTTCATGTAAGAGGAACTTGAGGCAGGACCCGGGGTTTCATGGAGCTGGGTTTTCAGTGGCAGGAAGAGGATACAGAAATAAAAATACTTGCTTGGTCCACTCGAAATCCCTTACCGAAAGCTGTTCACAATTGTCACTTGTTCTCAACTATCTGAAGAAGAGCTGTGTCAGAGGCAAACTGTGGGATATGATTGGTTGGTAAATGTTGTATGTGGGCACCCCAGGACTGTTCTGCTTTTCACCACTACCACTGAAGCACCTCCAGCCTGGCTGACCTACCCTTCTCCACTTGCTGTCTTGTTCTTTCCAATGCAGTGGCCATGAGTGACCATTTCAGGGCACAATTTCTGGTGATGGCCCCAGCTGTGGGTGCTTCCCTTGGTTTGTTGTCTACCTTCCAAGGCACTGCAGTGAGAAGATATTCAGATTTCCCATCTCCCAAACAGCTGCTCCTCTGTGTCAGCTCCACAAGACATTGATAAACCCCTTCAGAGGGTCAGGATTCCACCCATGAAATGTTGTTGAGCCTTTACTACAATCAGCGAGATCAGCCTGATTCTGAGGGGACCCAGCAGGTAGAGTCAAGGCTGACTGAGGTGGGGAAGCTCTTGGATCATTCCTAAACTCCACATGGATTCTCATTTCATTTTCAGATTCGTGGCCTGGGACTGAGCAACTCCTGTGAGAGAATCTTGAGAGGTTGGTAGGTGCCACTATTCCAGGAAGGGTCAGAACCACAGGCTCCATAGGTACTTGATTCTGGTGAGCATTGGGCCTGAGTTGTCCTGGACAGATGAAGGGCCCAAGATGAAAAGTGCGTGGTCCAGCATGTACACTGCCATTGCCTTTTTCTTCTCAAATCCCACACCACCTTCCTCCTTGGCTTTGGCCCAACTGTTGGGGTCCTTGGAGAAAGCATGAGAGCCAGCAGTCCATCTTGAGGAAGGAAAATCTTTTCCCTGGATCTCCCAAGCAGCAGAGACAGGGTTGGTTTGGCCTGGAGTGAGAAGGATAAATGGACAGAGGTAACCACTCAGGCTGCCTGCTCCAGTTGCTGGCAACATTCAATCTCCCGCTGCCTCCCAAGCCCAGCACAACTCTAAAAACCACATCCCCTGCATCTGATGTGACACAAATTTATACATCATCTCTGGGCATGAAGAACAATCAGTGACCTTTGATTTTGTGATTTTGGAAGACACCAAGGCCTCAAGCGCTACATTCTCAGGGATGCTTTTAGCCATTCCAGCCACTTGAAATGGTGTCCTCCTCCTGGAGGCATGATTGGGTTACAACTACTGCAGGAAGTTGGAGTAGCCATAGCAAATCTCCGTTTCTGTGAGATGATGGGAAGAACTGCTTGTCCTGTGGCATCAACTTCCTGTTTAGTGTTCTCAAAGAGGCATTTAGAAAATGCTCAGCGACATGGATGAATGAAGTGCTATGCTGACTACGTGAGGAGGAGGGCAGAAGAGGCTAATGGCTAGAGTTATGGCAGGCTGACACAGTAGCCTCACCCACAAGACACCCCCCCATACACACACATTGGCTGTGTGTCACCTGTTCACAATGCTGCAGAGGGAAGGGGCATTCCAGAGTCTGGAGACACAGCAGGCAGGGGGCTCTGGGCACTCCTGCCTTGTGGGCTGTGCCAGTGGGAAGGCCTTTGAGGCAGTGATTTGAAGCAACAGTGTTCCCCAACCAGCCCATGTCTGTGCAGACTAAAAGCTGTTCTCCTACCACAAGCACTTGCACATGGACGCTGACATGCACAGCACCCCCCCAAATACACATACAACTACATATGAGCACATACATGCCAATGCATAAAGACACACATGTGTACATACATGTACATATATGCATCTCTCCTATTGGCAGATATGCCCTGACCTCATATCCAGCATCCCAGACATCTGGCCTCAAGGCCACAGCTCGTAGGAGAACCAAATCTAAATTTGTGTTCCAGCCTCAGGAATATTGGTGTAATTTAAGAAGTGACCCAGGAAGGGAGATTGAGACAGAAAGAACACGCTACGCTCACACCCCAGAGTCTTACTTCCCCCCACAGGCCAGAAGAGAATTATTCAAATCTGTGACAAAGACTTTTCCACAAATAGTCATCCAAGGCTCAGCTCTAACCCTCTCTACCCCTCCCCCAACTTACAGATGAGGAAACTGAGGTGGAAAGTCCAACCCAAGTTGAGACTGACCAACACCAGAGGCCGCGGGAGCACCTCAGTTTGAAGAACCCCCCCATCTCATGCACTTTGCTCAGATGCAGAAGTTGTTAGTCTGGGCTCTGGGATGGCTTGGAATTCACTCCTGGCTGCTGTGCCAAGTGGGCGTGGCTCTTTATCTCACCTGTGCCCTTTCCTAGAGCAGCACTTCGGGCCCTGCTGTGCTCAGAGCCAGCACAGACTTGAATGGGGGCCCAGGTTGGTGTTCTGACCCAGCAGTTATAGCCCCTTCTCTTGCTCTGGCTTTCCAGGAAAGCTTTGGCTTTCCAGGACAACTGTCTTTCAGCAGCAAACATAAATGCGTTCTTTCAACATTCTTTCAAAGAAAGCCAACTGCTCGATTCTACTGAGAGCAGCATGAACCAGCTTGATACTTGCAGAAGAGGACTGAACATCTGGGGTTGTTGATTCCTAAGCAGTGGCTGCCAATGTTAGCAGTGGAGAACTGGACTAGTCCACAGAACAAACGAGCCATCATCCAGCAAATTATACCAGCATGTTTGTCACTCCCAACTTTCTGGTAACCATGTTTAGAAAAAAAAAGGCAGGAGGAGGTGGCCATCACGACTTTGAAGCCTGTTTTGGGGCCACACCGATCAGTGCTCAGGGTTGATACCTGGGTCTGCACTCAGGAATTGCTCCTGGTGGTGCTCAGAGGACCATGTGGGGTGCCAGGGATCAAACCTGGCAGCATTCTTCCCACTGTACTATATTTCCAGCCCAAGGATAGCTTTCTTCTAACTTTGTATATACAAATAGTGTCTTTTTAAGTGGCAAGTGACATCCAATATGATTCATGTGGAGCCTGAGAGATGGTACTGTGGGTAAGGCATACCATGCATGGTTCAATCCCTGCCACCCCAGCTGGCTCCTCTAACCCTGGCAGGTGTGATTCCCAAGTGCAGAGTCAAGAATAGGCCCCAGCACTGCTGGGTGTGGCTCCCAAACCAAAGTGACTCATGAGCCATCATTTCCTCTAAGTCTCAGAACCCCAGAATGCAGTTGGCACCCAGGTAGGCACCCACTTAGTCTGGGTCAGAGATCTGCTTAGCCTGGGGCTGCGTGCTTGGCAGGACACCGGAGACTCAGTGGCTGGAACAGGTAGGCGGCATCTTTATGGTGCTCAGGAGAGAAGATAAAGCCAGCAGGTCTGGGCAGGTCTGGGCAACTGGTCGCACATGGCTCGGGGAGCAGATTTGTAGGCAATGTTGGGGGCATTGGTGGTGCCTGCCACCTTTTACAGCAGCAGTAGACCCTCCTTACCCTGACTGCCTGAAGATGTGGATCCAGGGCATGCAGCAGGAGCCAGGAGCTGTGAGGTGGCATGACTGACTAACTGTGGCCACCTAATAATTAGGTTCATTTCTTTCTCTTCACTATACCTAGAGTCAAGGCTGATTAGACAGGGAATGTGGAGGGTAAGAGTGCCTGTCCTCAGGCAGACATCTGGCTTCCGGTTCCCTCTTTGATTCTGGAGACCAGCTCTTGCCAGGTATGGGGTTTGGGGAGGCCCCATACCGGAGCCCTTCTCCCTGGCCTGTGGAGTGCTGGGAGGTTTGGCAGGCGCCCATCGGTCCTTGTCTTTTTCCCCTGACTCCAGGCCTTCCCTGGGTGCCAGCTCAGGTGGCCAGAAGTGGGTTCAGGTGGACTCTTAGTGGTCCTCAGGCTTCCTCCCTACCTCTCCTTACACTAATGGAAATGCGCTTTGGGAGGAGGGCGGGCCGTTTTAGTAGTGGTTTATGTTGGGACAGTCACTGGAATTTTTTTCTCCTTGTTTTCCTATTGATAGTATTGTATGCATATATTTTATATATCCATAACATCCATCTTGTATTGTGACCTTGATACCACCCTACAAATCTCATTTCTAATATTTTACTGCCTCACTCCCAACCCTATTTCCCCCATCTTCCCATGTAGGTGCAGCTCATGACATGAAGTTCACCACATAGAGTGATAAGTGCAGTTAGAGAAATAACTACACTGAAAACTATCATAACAATGTAAATGAATGAGGGAAAAAGAAAGCCTGTCTCGAGTACAAGTGTGGGTGGGGTGGGGAGTAGATAGATCTGAAAAATTGGTGGTGGGAATCCTGCACTGGTGAAGGGGGGTGTTCTTTACATGACTGTAATCATACAACTACAATTATATTTGTAATCACGGTGTTTAAATAAAGATAATTTATTAAAAAAAAAAAAAGAGTGCCTGTCCTGGGGTGAGAAGAGATAAAATGGCAGGGAGGGTTAGGGCCACATTCCTTTCTGGTGCTGCAAGCCTGAGTTTATCCTGAAGTACAGAAAGCGCCCAGAAGGCCGGAAAGCTTTGCACTCCTGCCCAACTTTTTTAGTCTGTGAGGGGACAGGAGAGACGAGAGCCTTGAAATATTTCTCCTTGTGCCTATGCAGCCCCCAGCCAGCGCTTCCCAGCTGACTCTTCCTTCCGCAGGGGCCACACCCTGGATTCCCAGAAGCTGGCAGATCCTGGTGACGTGCTTGGGTTTGATCCTTGGGTTTAATAAAAGGCATCAACTTGGGCCAATGGTGGCTACTTTAATTTTCAAAGAAGAAACAGTTGCTGTGGTAGAAGCAGATTTTTACTGCCTCTGGACAAGAGAGATCTTGTTTATGAGGAAATCATCAGTGTTTCCGCATAGTGAGCTTCTGGTGAGCATATGTCCATCCCCATCTCTATCACCCACAGTCACCACCATCACCCTCCACTGTCATTATCTTTTCATAGTGGTGGAGGACACCCAAAGAGTAGCAGAATTTTCTGGGGAGTTGCTTCTGCACCCAGGGCTGTCACCCTGGGTCACCCACACACCACTTATTGTTACCGGGAATCATGGTGGCAAGTATGGCCGTTAGAAACTGATCGCAGTCCACTGCCTGCTGCTTGGAGATGATGCAGCCATTCTCCAGCCAACTGGAACAGTCAAAGAAAGTAATGAACACAGAAGGCTGAAGGCCTGCAGCGGTCATGCCCCAGAAATTCTCCAGAGATGTTCCCAAGGTGCGCGTCAGAGCATGGAGAGTGGAGGGTGGAGTGGGGCTGAGTCAAGGCAGCTGCAGACACTCAGGCTCCCCTGCTAGGCCTCTAGAGAGACGCCTCTGATGCCTGATTTCAGAGCCAGCTCTCCCACCCCCACTCCAGCACCCTGTTCCACCTCTTACAAACAACCCCGAAATACGGAGCATCTCAGAGACTTCTGTACCTCTGGGGTTTCTCTGCTAGCTCAGGCTCAGAGAAAAGCAGGAAAGGAAAAGCAGGAAAAACAGAGGAAAGCAGGGACTGCGGTCTGCTTTCCCAGGGTGGGCGCTGCACAGAACAGCAGTGATGGGAGCTGTGCTGGGCCTGCTCTGTCCATTCCACCGCCAAATCCTTCAGGAGGCTTCTATCTCCATTTTACAGAGGAGGGGCTCACCAGACGAAAAGCCACTGTACCTTCTTTTCAAGCCCACACACAGAAAAAAAAAAAAAAACACTACTGGGACCTACCAGGTCTCTTTGGAAGCAATGTAATGCTGTGTAATGCATTCTCTTTCTCTCCTCTCTCTTTCCTCTCTCCTCTCTCTCTCCTCTCTCCTCTCTCTCTCCTTTCTCTCTGTCTCTGTCTCTCTCTGTCTCTTTGTCTCTGTCTGTCTGTCTGTCTGTCTGTCTCTGTCTGTCTGTCTGTCTGTCTCTCTCTCTCTCTCTCTCTGTCTCTCTCTCTTTCTGTCTGTCTGTCTGTCTGTCTGTCTGTCTGTCTCTCTCTCTCATACTCAGGACTCACCCCTGACTCTGTTCTCAGGGATTATTCCTAACTCTGTGCTCAGGGCTAACTCCTGGTTCTATGGTCAGGATTCATTCCTGGTCTGTTCCATGCACAGTAAACCCCTAACCACCTGACTGAAACCGACCCCTGCTGCAACTTTGCATGTCTTCAAGAAACTTCCTTCTTCCCAAGCCCCTCTAGGTTCTGACCACATGCTGCTGCCTCCTACTAGAGAAAGAATTTCAAGATGCTGATTCGGGCAAGTCCTGGAGGTCAAGGGGTGGGTGTGTGGGCCAGGATGAAGACATCATGGCCATGGGCAAGGAGTTAGGGGAGGGTGATTCTTAGCCTGGAATAAGCACCAGGATCTGCATCTCAGTCTCCACAGGAGCCTGCACTGTGATTCAGAGCAGGGCTTCCTAAGTTTCCACTTCTGACCCCAGACCCCTTTGAGAACTGCCTGGAACTACAGAAAAACTTGGTTCCTCATGCTTGGACCCTTGTTTGGTGATTGTGGGTCAGAACCTGTCGCCATCACCAAGTTTATTTTGTGAGTTAAGTTTTGTTGTTGTTGTTATATTTCGAAGATAAATGAGAGGCACTCCCTCTCTCTCCCCCACAATGCCACCATCATTATCCCCAAATAGCAGCTGGTTCTCCCGGAAACACCTGGCCTATGCCTAAGCCACTTCTGCTTCCGGGGCGGAGGGGCCTCGCCCCAGCCCCTACCGCACCTGCTAACATCTGCAAAGGCCTGACTACAGCTGGCCTCCCTCTGGTCGTTTCCTTCCTGCCTCCTGCAGAAAGGTCAGAGCAGGACGGGCTAAAAGGCTCATCCTGAACTCAGAAGCTGATTAGCCACCACCCTTCATTCCTCCCTTCCCTGGGGAGTAGGGAATCGGCTCTGGCTGGCAATGTTCTAGCAGCTGCAGTCTGTCTGCCCAGCAAGATACCCTCTGTCTGTCTGCTCAGCAGGATGCACAGTCTGTCTGCTCAGTTTCTGGACCAGCATGCACAGACCTCCTGTGTGAAATGCACAAGCACTTTGCTCCTGGCTGCCCTTTCTACTGCTTTCCTTTTCACTGTTCTTCTAATCCCAGGGTCATCCTGGCCTGATTGTGGGGTGCACTTGGTTGTGGAGCCAGAGATGCCAAACAGCAGAATTCCCAGCATTGCCATGATATGTGGGTGGTGCCAGGCAGCAACTCTCCACCTCATTCTGGCAAAGCAAGAACTGAGCAAAGCTGTTAAGCTCACCTGGCCCACCACATTGGCCTCAGTGCCTGTATCTTTGGTAAGCGACAGGGTTTGCGAAATAAGGGGCTCATTCTCCTGCTTTCCACCAAGTAAGTGAATGTCACAGTAAAGGCACTTGTAAAATAGCGGTCAATTCTCCTGGACTGATTTTAAAAGTACCATATTTTCTGGCGTATAAGACGACCTCCTAATTTTGCAGTTAAAACATAGGTTTAGGCCTATATTCGCTGTATCAGACAGAATGTTCCTGTGCTGCAACTGTATGTACCACAGTGAGCCAATCACAACAAGCAAAGGTTCAAAGGTTATACTGTAATTAGACTTCCTCTCTGACTCTGGCCAATCTGAGCAGGTTTTTTTACAGTGTAGATTTGGGTCCAGAACATTGTCTAATTTGCATGCATAAAAAGCCTGCTTGGATTGGCTGAGTTAGAGAGGCGGTCTGAGCAGCCTTGCAGTGATTGGTGCAGGATCGAGTTTGAAAATTCGTTTTGTGGCAATATTCAGACAATTTTTGTTTAGGCATATTGAAACATTTCGGTGTATAAGACGACCCTCAATTTTCGGTTTACTTTTTTTTGTTTCAAAAGTTGTCTTATATGCCGGAAAATACGGTACTCTAAGGATCTTAGCTTAGCCAATGACAAGGTACCTTGAGAACCGAGTTATCTTAATCCTTTCTGTTCTTTTGCTTTAGGACAGTCTATAAATGACAAAACAAGCTCATTTTAATTGTTCTTAGAAAGAATCTATTTTAAAAGCTGTTCATACCGTTTTGGGCTCCTGTATGAATTCTGAGTGAGATTTATGTGTTTATACTAAGCACACAGTTTAACAAGGTACACCAGAACTCTTATTTTATTACAGTGCAATCAGACAAAGAGCTCATTAACTCCTGGGAGCCAAGTCCAGGTTACTGCAGGATGGGATCTGACAGTCCCCACACCCACCCCAGCACTTCTCCAACCATAGGTTCTGCTCTCAGGGACCTGCCTGAACACTGCCCAGGGTCACTGCACATGGGTTCTGGCATAGTGACATCTCACTGTTTGCCATACCACTGTCAACAAAGAGTCACAGGAGTTAGCAACAGGAGAGAGAAACACCCAGTACCTGAGGTTATGACCCAGGCTCATCCAGTGATAGGGTCACAAAGCCAATGTGGGCAGCCAGCTCTACCCAGGAGGCCCCACCTCCTTCTCTCTGGCCAAGCCCAGGCAGGTGTCATGGTGCACCTTGGGGACATGGGGATTAGGTCACTTCTCCTGAGACATGACTGCTGTCCCTGTCTCCCATGTTCCCCGCCACTGCACAGAAAAACACAGGAAAACACAGATATGAGTGTCTGGAGCATATCAGCACTGGCAGCTGAGATGCACAGGTGAACACATCTGCCTCTGGGGCCTAGTGTGCTTAGGGGACTGGTGTCCTGCTCAGGGTTCAGGGTCCCTCCCTCCTGCCTCTGAAAGCACCCACACAGGGATGGAAGCCTGTCAGAATGGGTGGGGTTTTCAGGAGGGGCACTGTGCCATGTAAGATGTGGAGGGGCAGTTGCACATGTGGCTATTCTCACGTTCTTTGGGGGAGGTAGAGGGGTGCTAAGAGGCTGGACCTTGCATCTCCAGGTCAAATGGGTTTTATTTTGTTTGCTTTTGTTTGGGGTCACATCCAGCAATACTCAGGGATCACTCCTGGAGGTGCTCAGAGGACAATATGGGAAGCCAAGGATTGAACCCCGGTTGGACTTGTGCAAAGCAAGTGCCCTCAACATTGTCTATTACTCCAGCCCCAAGCTGGATGGGTTTTAAACTAACAGAGGCACTGGCAGGGGCCTACAGTCCAGCACAGATGGCTCAGTGGGGCGTAAGGCCAGCCCTGGGCAGGAGAAAGAGGCCAGGAGCCAGGGTTAAGGTGCTTGCCTTGCACGTGGCTGACCTCAGTCTGATTCCAGGTACTGCAGAGTCCCATGAGCATCGCTGGGATTGATCCCTGAACCAGTGATCCCTGATCCTAGAGCCAGATGAGAGCCAAAAACAAAGCAGCGATATCACCACTTCAGCCGCCACCATATGCTGGGACAATGTCGCTGGGCAGGAAAGCAGGGCCTGGCGGCAAGGTGCTGCCAGTCTATTATCTACTTATGCGCTGAAGCATGTAGAGCCAGGGTGGGGCATTCACACACTGTTTTTTGTTTTACTATTTCTTGTAAACATGCATTTTTGCCTTTATCCACAGACAGATGCACTCGTTGTCACTTCTCTCTGGGACCTGAGCCCCCGGGGTAAACATACAGTACCCCCACCCCACCCTGGGCACCCACTGGCACCTCTGGCACCCTCATCCTTTCAGTCCTGCCTTCCCATTACATGTTTATCGGTTCATGTCCCCACTTCCTCTGAATGCACAGCACCGAACCTTGCAACCTGTACCCTTCCCCCCAAATTCTCACAACCAATATGTAAAATCCAGAGCTGAGGTTTAGCTGCACGTGGTGATTCATCCTAATAGTTGCACAGTGACTTTGCCACCATGAGTCACTTCTCATTGTCAGGGGTAACTGTGGGACCTTCATCTCGTGCCCCGGAACTTGGGCTTTTGATGTCTGCCCGCTGCTGCAGAGCACTTGAGCTCTCTGGGTCTAATTACCATTTTCTCCCAGCACTACAGAGGAGCTGGGACAAGATGTTCAGACCTTGAAGCGATGGATGTAATGGCTTCCTCGTGTCAGGGACTGAGTCTTCCCTTGGCTTCAGCCGCTCCTCCTTTTGAGTAATGTGCGTGAGCACCGGCTCTTCCTGAATTCTCTAGGCACCCCTTGCCAAGTCCTGCCTCCACACTGCAGTGTTGGAATTTAATTTCTCGCACGCAGATGCAAGCTGTGCGCAGGGCTTGTTCAAGAGCCCAGGAACAAACAATGCGAGGCACCAGGCCCTTCCTGTTCTCCAGACAGCTGCCATGGGGTGCTGGTGTCTCAGAGGCTGAGTCAAGGTTAACTCCACGCCTGCAGCCGGTGGGGTGTGGTGCTGCAGCTCCTAGCCCCAGACTATGTCATTCTTTGGGCAGTTTTCTTCTGCCGCCTGCCCATGGCCCTCTCCTGCTGGTGTCCAGTGGCCCCACCCTGGGCTACGGGGACCGGCGCGTCCAAACAAGCACAAAGCCCTGAGGTCAGCAGTGCAGGGCCACCGGGCAGGCGGGGCGTTTGGGCCCTGAGGCTCCGGTGTCCAGAGGGCCTGGGGCCTGCCAAGGGGCGGGACTGCAGGACTGCGTGACCTGCAGGAGGGTGGAGGCGCCCGGCCCTGCCCCCCGAGGCACTCCCAGGCGCCTGGCACGCACTGGGCTCGGGGCCGCGCCCACACGCCGGTCTGCACGCATGTCCGCACGCATGTCGTGCCACGGCGGCAGAGCAGGTGCTGGGACGGCCCGGGGGCTCTGCCTGCTGCACGTACTGCGTGTCCGCTCCAGCCCGCCCCGCACGCCACCACCCCGGTGGTCCTGGAGGTCCCTGAACACTAGCACGCGACCTTCCCAGGTGGCCTTCTTGGGGTGCACGTGCAGCCTGTCTTGGGGTCGCCTGTATCCGGTCCCTGGCCCTCTCTAATATCCCCACCCCACCCTCCCGCGGTCGCATCCTCCCCTGCCCCTGTGGTTCTCCCCTCCCCATACCCCCCCCCCGCATAATCCGGTGTCGATCTCAGCCCAGCGTCCCGCCCCCCGCGGTCGCCAGCGGTGCAGGGGGTCCTGTCCCCTTAGGGCAGTCACCTACCACATTGGGACTCAAGTGAGTGCAGTCCCCCAGCACAGAGACTCAGTTATCAGCAGGTGATGTAGTTGTAGATCATAAACCACTGAGACAGGATGCAATAAAGGGCTGATTGCAAACTGCCTCATTTCCCAGGGGGCAGGCAGGTGTCTTTGGGGGCAGGCAGAAAGCAAGGGGGGAGCTCCCCCCGGACCCATGTTCAGAGACTGAGGTTACTAACACATGCTATGCCTGCTCTGCGTCCCCCAGCAATACTCTCCCTGGTTTATTTTTAATCCAGTGGCATGGAAATCTCTGGCCTGCTAATTGCTATCAGGCTGGTTTCTAGCCGGCCACTTAGCAGGCCAGGGCCACAGCAAGGTAAGAGGGGACCTCTGAGGTCCTGACCTAGGGCCCAGGAAACTGCCAAGAAGCAAAGCCAAACCTCTCCTGTTTCTGTGATGCAGATGTTCAGAGATGCAAGTTGAAGAGCAAGACCCAGATCCCAACGCCAGGGAAATCCACAGGAAGTCATGCGGCTGGTTTCTGATGGACTAGGATGTGGTAAACAGCTCTGCCCTCTCAGTTCTTGCCTGCATGGTGACACACTTCACTTTCCATAGGCCAGGAAAGTGTCCTTAGTCTGGAGAGACTCTCCTCGAGGGAACCTTCGGTCAGTTAACTTTGACCACTGCGCAAAGAGACAGTTCACAGCACCTGAGGCTGTGCTCAGGAGGTTGCAGGGCCATGCCATCCTCTTGGGAACACCCGTGCTGGCTTCTTGGCCACCATCTGTCCTGCACCTTCAAACCTGCATTTGGAAAGGAGGTGCCCTCATAGAGCATCTCTCAGCCTGCATCCACGATTGTTCAGGAGATGCACACTTAACACCCTTGCTCCATGATCAGATGAGGTGTCGCTGTGCACCTTTCCAGTAGGGGTCTGGCCTTCCAGGGACTGACACTGCAAGGTTAGGAGAAATATCCAGAAAGTAGCAGGTTCCAAGTCTTGTTGACTTCTGAGACTCCAGAGCTCAGGATCCTGACCCAACAAAATATTCGCAGTGCTCTTTGTGTGTGTGTGTGTATGTGTGTGTGTGTGTGTGTGTGTGTGTGTGTGTGTGTGTGTGTGTGTGTGTGTGTGTGTGTGTGGTTTTTGGGTCACATCAGGCAGTACTCAGGGGTTACTTCTGGCTCCATGCTCAGAAATTGCTCCTGGCTCCTGGCAGGCACGGTGACCATATGGGATGTCGAGATTCGAACTGATGACCTTCTGCATGAAAGGCAAACGCCTTACCTCCATGCTATTTCTCCTGCCCCATTCACAGTGCTCTTTTTTTTTTTTTTTTTTTTGGTTTTTTGGGTCACACCCGGCGGTGCTCAGGGGTTACTCCTGGCTGTCTGCTCAGAAATAGCTCCTGGCAGGCTCAGGGGACCATATGGGACACCGGGATTCGAACCAAGCACCTTTGGTCCTGGATCGGCTGCTTGCAAGGCAAACACTGCTGTGCTATCTCTCCGGGCCCTCACAGTGCTCTTTTAACAAACTTATCGGACTCATCTTTCAATTATGTTATGAGCAATTATGGAGAGTGGGGAAGTCAGCATCCAGGAATACAGAGTCATTTCTAATTGTTGCCCAATCTTGTTGGATTAATAGATTTATTTCACCTGTGGCACTTCCGGTTTCTGAGCAAGATAAACCAGGCTGAGGCATGCAAATAAATGTGCCAATTAGACCATTCCGGAAGTTGCCAGCAAACTTCTCTGGAAGCCTGTCTGGTCGAAGTGGGTAATAAGGCAATTCAGGCCTGATTTCAATTCCCAGGAAACAGGACTGGAGCTGGGCTGACACAACTTCGGGAATGAGAGATGCTGGTGGAGAGGACTAGATTCTTGGCATGAAAGTGGAACTCTGTGTCCCCCACCATAATTATGAATTTTTTAAGTTGTTTAAACTATAGTAGACATACTTTAGGAGTCCTGGGAGCAATATTTAAGATTCTGCAAGCTCGCCACACTTGCAAGCCAGGCCTTGTCTATTTTGATCCTTCTCACTTAATTGAATAAATTTGACCATGATATGAACTCCCCCACCCCAGCAGGGTGTAAGACAATATCTTTAAAATGACTTACAGCCCTTGATCTAATGAAACCCCATATTCTGGTAATGAAGGTGTAACACAAAGGCAGGAAATTGCTCTTGTCTGCAGCCTTGAGCTCTAGGATTCCTCAGGCTGGGCATAGAGACTCAGATCTCAGCTCCAGAAAGACAGTAAAGCTAGTCTGCCAGTCCCTGACCCAAAACACATGTGAGTTTCTCTCCTCCTTTATCAGGTCCTCGAGAAAGATCTCAGAAATAAAGAAGTGACAACTTAACAAACAAATAGTTCTACAGAAGTTGGTGTTTGAATGTACAAGGCGCCACCGCTTTTAGGCTTTGATGAATACAGCAAGAATTTAGAAAAAGGGGTCTGAGTTTTGGGGTTGTGGTCATGGGTTGTTTTTGATTTGGGGGTCACATACCTGGGCTTCCCAGTGAGTCACCCTCAGAGGTGCTTGGGGAACCCTATATAGCTCACATATATATGTATATATGTATACATGTGTATATGTATATATGTATACATGTATATATACGTGTATATATACATGTATATATGTGTGTGTGTATATATATACATATATATATACATATATATATATATATAGTTCAGGCAGGCCTCCTGCATGTAAAACATGGGAGCATCTTCTTGCTTCAGGATCAAACATTTAAGGTCATTATCAATGGTATCTTCTACTCCTCCTCTCTCTCTCTCTGTCTGTCTGTCTTTTTTTGGGGGGGGGATGTTTGGGTCACACCCGGAGGTGCTCAAGGGTTACTCCTGTCTCTGCACCCAGGAATCGCTCCTGGCAGGCTTAGGGGACCATATAGGTGCTGGGGATTGAATCCGGGTTTGTCCTGAGTCAGCAGCATGCAAGGCAAATGCCCTACTGCTGTGCTATTGCTCTGCTCCTTCCTTCTACTTTTTCAAATATCCAACAGTACTCAGGGCTTATTCTTGGCTCAGTGGTCAGCAATCACTCCTGGCAGGCTCTTGGGACCTTATGGGGTGCTGGGAATTGAACCTGGGTTAACCATATGCAAGGACAGCACCTCCCTGCAGTTCTAGCACTCTGGCCTCTTCTGTTTTTTGAGCATGGAATTCATGACAGGATTTTCAGTGCCTCTGCAGGTTTATTTGTGACTTTAACAAGTGCTCAGCTATATTTGGCACATAGTACACATTGGGGGAAGTGCTCCAGGGAACAGGAACAGGAGAATATTTTTACAGTCACTGAGTTTTCCCTGCTGAGCCAGGCTGACACGTGGAAGAGAGGAGATGCTTAGGCTAGCAAGGCCAGACTTGGTTCACTAGCAATTCTAAGCATCATATTCTCAGGGCCAAAAAGTTCAGGGTGCAAAATCTCCACAGCCAGAACAGCTCCGCTCCTATGGGGGAATATGGCTGATGAGATGGGCACCTTTCTATTGACTGGGAGGTGGGGTAGGGGGCAAGTTGCCAAGGTTATGAGCAGAAACTCCTAAGGAGCATTTTTATGTTCATAGCCACCTTTAGTGACTGCGTAAAGCATTCTCACAAAGACCCCTCAAGTTCAAGTGTTGGTGAGACTTGGTAGGAATGAAATTCTGTTCCCACATCCTGGGACTAGCCCCAGTGAGATATGCATAGCACTCTGTGATCCATCTCTGGACCCTGGGCCCCTGTGGAAAATGAGAAGTGGCTGGGAAAGGTTCGGAGGAGGGAATCTGTGAGCAGCACATTTTCAAGGTCCTGATCAGGTTACTAAACCCAGAGATGTCCCCTATAAACTGGCTGGGCATTGGCAGAGCTGAGACTCCCAGCCCTGCCAGCTGCCTGAGCCCAGCATCCTGGTTTACTGCAACTAGGGTCAGAGCAATCAGGAAGGACTGGAATGAGATCTTGGGGGAGATTCTTGGTGCCCCTGCTTCAGCAGCAAGCACCCTGGAACAGGTTAGGGAAGCCTTGGTGCCAGCACCCATATGGGGTACGTAGAGGACTCCAGCTCCAGGAGTGTGTGGCGTGACAAAACCTAGTGTGCTGCTGAACACCACACAGGGCAGAGTCTGAGCCTGTTCCCCACCTGGGAATGAGCCCCCACCCAGGGACTTTCTGTGAGTCTCTCTATCAATCACACACAAATGTTCATTCTGCTCAGTGCTCCAGGGCGGAAGTGAGCAGCAGATGCGCCATCCCTGTGGAATGGGTGAGCAACAAGGCCCAACTGGATAAGCAGTGGGGTACCCACTTGCCCAGAGAAAGGCAGAGAACAAAGACATCACACCCTAGGGGTCACAATTCATGTTCAAGCCCTCTATTGAACAGGGGCTCCGATCCCCCAAATTACAGTCACTGACTCCCCAGGTTACAGAGAATGCTAAAAGGAACTTAATTAATGGAGGAATGGAAAGACCTAAGGACTAGGAGAAACCTGGCAGACTAGGAGGTGCTGAGGCCCAAAACAAGGGCAGAAAAGCTCTACACACACACTCACTCATACACTCACATATATTCACACACACTTACATTCACACTCACATTCATATTAACAAACACACGCATATACTTGCACACATTCACACACGCATTGACACGCATACTCAGACACCCACACACACATGCACACAGAGGACGCCGGACACTTGGTACTTTTATTATTTAAAACTTTTGGTATTTTTGTAGCCTAGCAGTTACCCCTCTTCCCCCATGTGCTCAGGGATCATTCCTAAAGGGGCTCAGAACACCATGCCCTATGCAAGGGATCTAACGTGAGTTGGTTGAGTGCAAGGCAAGAGCCTTTTTTCGGGAGAATCTCTGGCCCCGAGGCTTGGTTCTTTTAAGCACCTATAAGGGCTACTGTGTGCGCTAGCCCACAGGTGGGATTTTCTCTCGTCTTGCTGCAGTGCATTAAAGACCTGCCAGAGACCGTGTGCTTGGTCAACCTCAGGAAATGGGTCTGGAGGAGTCATAAGGTGGTGGGCAGCCACAGGGGCCTTCTGGCTGCTACTCCTCTTACACACACATGTCCGTGGCATCACTAAGGCCAAGGACAGTGGCCTAATTGAGCACCCCGAACAGGCGAGCTGTTGAGAAGTGCGCGATCTGTTCTCCAAGGAGGGCTTGGCTCTCTGGCTAGGAGAACGGAGCAGAGGGCAGAGCGCCTCGTTGGCCTGACCTCTGCTCCCCTCATCCTGCTCCTTGATGCTTCTCTTTCCAGGAGCAGGACGAGGCTGCGGGGCTCCTGGGCTCCCCACTTCTCTACCTGCAGATTGTGCCTTCAGAACACTGCGCCACAGCAATAGTGCAGCGGGGGATGGTGCTTGTATGAGTACAAGTCAACTTGGTCAATTCCCAGCATCCTAAACCCATCAGCTGTAGTTCCTGAGTGCAAAGTCACCCCTGAGCAACCCCGGGTGTGGACCGAAAATAAAAACAAACAAAAACCAGAACGCCAGTCTCAGGGCACTGCCCTTCCCTCCCTGCTAGGAAGCCCCGAAATCTGGTCTCTTGTTAGAGGAGGGTCAGGCCTGCCCCTGCCCCCCACCCCAAAAGCAGAGAAGGGAAGGAGGTGTGAGGGGCCTGCCTCGGGCTGCAGCCAGCCTGTCTGCACCAGGTCAGGCCCAGCCCCACTCTCTAGAGCCTGGAGCCGGGACTCTTCCTCCCGCCACTCTTTGGCTCCAAGGGCACCCCAGGATTTGCCCAAGGCCCTTGTCCCCTCCCTAGGCCTGGCCCACCACCACTCCTGGGCACACCCAGAATCGGCGCAACAGTTTCCGCTCTGGCCCCGCTGGTCCCCCAGTGGGAGGTGAGGGGGACGGGACAGGGCACCCCGTCAGACTCCAGCCCCCAACCCCAGCAAGCGTCTCGCACCCCGCTGCTCCCCCACTTCCGTGTCGGCGGCTGAGCCGTGACGTCAGCGCGCACTGACGTCAGGGCGACGCGCTCAGGTTGCCCCGGAGACCCGGACGCCGCGGCGCGCCCGGAGGAGCCGAGCGGGAGGTGAGGGACGCGCCGCCGGCAGTTCCGGAGCCGGCGGGGGTGTCCCGGGAGCAGGGGGGACTGCAGGGGGGCGCGAGCATCCCGCCTGGGCCCGACGCCTCTGTCCCTCCCGAGTTCCCGCAGGTCCCCACCGACCCCAATGCCCCTCTGCGATTCCCCCCCTCCGGTCCCAGATGCCCCGCGAGCCCTGCGGCTGCTGTCAGCGTGGGTGACACGCGCGTCACTCTTGCGTCTCCCCTGACCCTGGAGTCACCCGTGTGTCGCCCCTCGCCCCGCCCCTACACACACCCCTGGCACGCTGCCCCCTGCGTGGCTTCGCTGGCGGAGGGCCCTGGAAGCAGGGAGCAGGGTCAGCAGCATTGATCTCCGGAGCCTGGGCACAGGCTGGCTGGGGGGAGTTGAGGACGTGAGCCCCCCGCCTGTCCTGGGACAGGACATGACGCAGGGCCAGGCAGGGTCAGTAGGGCAGAGACTAGAGCAGGACAAAGGGCCCTTGATGCCTCACTCTCTCCTGGCCGCCCCACCTGGGGCCTCCCAGCCCCTGCCTGCCCTATGTGGCCAACTTCAGAGAGAAGTGGAGACTATGGCTTGGGAAGCAGCTGACCAGCAGATGGGAACCAGTTGGTGCGGGGCCCAGGGAGGTCAGGGACCCTCTGTCTAATGGCCCCCAATGCAGGCAGCCAATTTCTCACTTAGGTGCTGTGTCTGGGCCCTGCCCAGGCCTTTCCCCACCAAGGCTGCACCCCCTCTGTGGTGTACTGGGCTATTGGGGTGGACTCAGGATGAGTGGCTGCTGGACAGACAGTGCTCCTGCTGGGTCTTCACTATTTGTATTCCTAGCAGATGGGGGACTCAGGGATGCTGTTCCAGGAGCTGTCTTGGCTCGAGATGGTCTGCCAGGCACCACCCGGTGGCAGGGGGGATTAGGACCCTATTTGGCTCCTGCACTCTGCACTACAGCCAGTGACTCTCTCCAGCTGCTCAGTCCAGCATGTGGAGCTTGGACTGGCTGGGGGGGGGGGCAGGGTCAGCTCTTCTTCCAAAGGGCACCGGATGTGCCCTTCCCTTTGGGGTTCCTGCTCCCTGCTGGACCACGGTGTACTCCAGGGAGGTTCCCTCTGTGTAGTCTTAGCTGCTTCTCTTTCCTCTTTCTAGACAGGAATAATGTCTCGTGTCCCTGACATCCAACCCTCTGGCCCTAGCTGCCTCCTCAACAGGAGTGAAACACACACACACACACACACACACACACACACACACACACACACACACACACACACACACACACACACACCATCCTTCCTTGTCCCACATTCAGAAGATTCCAGAAAGGCTCTGAAGGACCTTTCCATGGCTCTTGCACGCTTTGCAAAGCAGTGTTGGGTGGCAGTGAAGACCCCTTGGGAGTGGACCGCATGGCCCGGGATGAGCGCCCAGAGCCCATGGCTCCTGTTTCAGCCTGGACTCGGTTTGCTGGCACTACTTCTCTCCTAAGCTGACATGATCTTCCATGTTTGTGGAACCATTTGACATGCGGGTGAAAGACCACAGGAGGTTGCAGTTGCCAGAGATATTTCTGCTGGGCAGCTGGAGGGCAGGGTAGTGGCCAAGCATGTACTACACCTTTCTGCCTGTGGGACAGTCCCCTGCCTCCCGGGGAGTGTCTCTGCCTCCAATGTGCTGGCGCTGACTCCTGACTTCTCCCACAGCTGCCCGGAGACCTGGTCATGAAGCGCCACGTGCCCAAACATGCGCTGCCTGAAGAGATCCAGAAGGTGTGTTCTTTGGGTGCTGCGTCCAGCTCTGCACTGCCCATGTGGGGTTTCCTGCTCCTGCAGCCCTGGTGTCCCCCGGGATTGGTGGGAAACTCTCCTGAGCAGGGTTCATAACTCTTTGAGGCAGGAAGGAGTCCCTGGTGTTTGTGGTCTCTTGTGAAAATGGCGTGGTAAGACGGTATCTGAGCTGACCACCTTCGCATTTGAGCCACTTCACATTCTCTGGGTTCTTGCCCTGCTCACACCAGCAGCTCCCCACCTCCCACTTTTTCATCTCTGCAGTAGGAGGGGTTTTTGTCCCAGGTATTCCCCTATCAGCCACTTCTGTGTGACACACTGACTGGGGCCCCCAAACTACCACCCTCGGTCCCCCTAGGGCCTCGGAGGCAGTGACCTTCCCTCTTCTCCAACCTCCCTGGGTCTGTTACCCCAGAAAACCCCACATCTGGGGTGACCCTGGGGGTCAGAATGGCCAGATGCCATTATGTTTGTGCTGGGGTGCCCTGAGACCAAGCTCAGGGTGCAGGTAGCAGATCAGATTCCCCTACCATCCTAGGCATGGATTCTGGACCCCCCGCCCCCAACCTCACACTTGCCAGTCACCCAAGTGATCTTTGGCCCTTTGACCACATGCTTGGGCAGCCTGTTGTGTGGGTGAGTCGCCTGTGCTCTGGGCCTTCTTACGCACTTGGGCCACTTGCAGGGCCTGCGATTCTGTCTGAGTGGGACACAGAGTGGAGGGGCTCTGTCTTCTCAGAGAGGGGTGAGGAGAGCAGGAACACCTCTGGAATCCTGACAGCAGCCTAGAGAGATGGAATCAATGGGGCACAGTGTCTTCTAAGCTGGGTTTTCTGCTGAGGCAGGGAGGAGCAGGAAGGGGCTGATACCAGGTCTCAGACACTACCCAAGGCCTCATGCTGGCCCATGGGGACAAGGGGCAGGGTCAGTCACGGGAGTGAGGAGTATGAAGGTTTCTGGGAGCTACAAAGTATTTCAAAGTATTTGTGTGCATAGGCAAGAGCCTTCAGAAGTGATTTAACATTACCTAGAACGTTCCCCAACCTCCAGCTCTGCCCTCAGAAGAAACAGTGAGTAGTGGGGCTGCAGGAACCCCAAGAATGTGTTTGTCCCTTCCCTAGTTAGAGGTACAGTGGGAATGTCTGTCCCTTCTCCAGGTCAGGGTACAGTGGGAAAGTCAGTCTGTCCTTTTTCAAGTCAGAGTAGCAGGAATGTCTGCCTTTTGTCTATGTTGGGGTGCAGTGAGAATGTCTGTCCCTTCCCCAAGTTGGGTATAGCGGAATGTCTGTCTGTCCTTTCTCAGGTCGTAGTATCGCAGGAATATCTGTCCCTTCTTCATATTGCTGTTCAGTGGTAACATCTTTCCCCTCTGGTCTAATCCCTTCTGGGTTCCCTTTGTCTTGTGTGTGACAGAAGGTAAATTTCCAAGGGAGGAGTATGTCTCCCCCTTTCTTTCCTGCCATGTATAAAGTGAAGTGACTATATTCCATTGCCCTAGCAGGAGAGCACAAGGCAGTGGGCCATGGGCTCCCGGGCTGAGGGGCACCATGAGTCTCAATGCTGCATGTTCTTGGAGGGGTTAGGTGGTCTTCAGCCCCATTCTGCTCTCCCTATCCTGAGCACAGTTCCCGACTCAGCATCAAACATCTTGATTTCATCTTCTCTCTTCTGCGTTGCCAAGGCCACCCCCTTGCCTGTGCCACTAGTGCCTGGTACTGTGTCTTATGTGCCTCTAGCCACATGCAGAAAGGCAGTCTGGGGAAATTGGGGCACAATTTTCAATTCAAACATGTGTGGATCATCCCACTAGGTGGCCCTGTACCCTATGTTCCCTGGACATCTCTGATTCAGTGATTTCCCCTCTTCCAGCTCCTCTTTTTGAGAGAAAGAGCCTGCCTTGGCTCACATCCTGTGGCTGCATGTCCCAGGTGCAGGTGCAGAAACAGCAGCTACAAGTGCATAGAACGTCATTTTGCAAAAATGAAACTGGTGGTGGTGGGGAGGGGGTATGTTTTGCTTTTGTTTTTCAAATAGTGACAAAGGAACACTTGTGGCAGCTGTCAAGCCCAGAAAGCTTTTGTGAGCAGAGCCCCAGAGGGCCCCAGAGAGGGGGGCTGAGTCGGGCTGGAGTTTGGCAGGACACGCAGGGCACCTCGGCCTGGAGCACCCTGTTCCCTGCAGAACAATCCCCTGTGCCCAGTGTGGCTCAGACCGTCCTGCTCAGGAAAGTGCTTTGGGACTTGGATGTGCTTCCAGAATAACAGTCTCATATTTCCAAGCACAGATTGTCATTGCCCAGGAAAATAAATGAACTTTTCCAGGTCATTTTGGGCCATTATGGCTTTATGGCTAGGGTCAGGTTTTGGTTGAGTTCATGTGTGTGTGTGTGTGTGTGTGTGTGTGTGTGTGTGTGTGTATGTGTGTGTGTGGAGAGAGAGAGAGAGAGAGAGAGAGAGAGAGAGAGAGAGAGAAGAGAGAGGAGAGAGAAAGGTAGGGAGTAGAGAGAGAAGAAAGAGGACAGAAGAAAGAGAAGAGAAGAGAGAGAGAAAAAATATAGACACATGTATACAGGATGAAGTGGGCCAGGAGTATTGCTGCTGCACCCTACAGAAGTGGTGGGTGTGGGAAGGGACTGTGTGTTCTGTTCTTTTCAGAAATGGGGTTCTCTTTCATTGGGGACACACCTGGCTGTGCTCGGGGGGGGGGGTGGAGTTGCGCCTCCTGTGAGCAGAGACCACCCTCACCCTGCTGTACTTGTCAAACCTAAGACAAAAGAAATAAAAAGGGGCATAGATCATGGGAGTCGAGAAGCTCCCAAGCACACAGATGCACCCCCTGCACCCCAGATCTTGAGAATATGCTCCTTCAGAGTCTCCCCTGGTTGCTGGTGTGGGGAGCTGCTGCTATGTGAGTGTGAGCTTGGGATAGAGCAATAGCACAGTGGTAAGGCATTTGCTTTGCATGTGGCTGACCATGGCTCAATCCTGACATCCCATATAGTCCTGAGCCTGCCAGGAGCTATTTCTGAGCACAGCCAGGAGTAACCCCTCAGTGCTGCTGGGTGTGGCCCCAAACCAAACAAACAAAAAAGAGTATGGGCCTGACACATCTTTGATAGACCTTTGTCATAGT
Source organism: Suncus etruscus (assembly GCF_024139225.1). Classification (NCBI taxonomy): domain Eukaryota; kingdom Metazoa; phylum Chordata; class Mammalia; order Eulipotyphla; family Soricidae; genus Suncus; species Suncus etruscus. Next base: position 66,414,943 of record NC_064853.1, on the reverse strand, counting down.
GGGTTCGCTCTGGAGCTCCATGTCTTGCTCAGCGACCTCCAACATTAAGGACACAGCTTGAAGCCTCATCCCTCCATTCTCCCTAGGTAACTTGACCTTACCTGTAAGACCCCGCCCATTCCTGGGAGGGGTCTTGGAAAAGGTAGATAAGGCCTTTGACCCAGGGGATTAGGGTCTTTTGGTATTTTGCCAGTATGGAGGTCAAAAGGAAGATGGCTGAAAGGAGTTAAGATGCAGGGCTAGCTAAGAATGACTGAATGCTTAAAAGGTTATGATATAGGCCACACATGTGGTGGATAGGGCATGAATAAAGTTGATGCTTCCTGATGCCTGTCTCTGGATGAGTCTGATTCCACCGTTCACCTAAACCTGGGACCCGCCAGCTGAATGGGGATTGTGGAGCCACGTGGCCTGGAATGGCAGAGAAAAATCCCTCCATCCATCCACCTCTATCTAGCTCCATCATTAATTATTTAATGCAACAACAGATGTCTGGACATTTAATCGCAGGCTGGCCCTCACCTTTTTCATGCTGAGGCCATTGTGGATCCCCCAATGCTGGTAAGAAAATTCATGAGAGCTGAGTCCCCTCCAGGCCCTCCCCACCAGGAATCCCTCAGTGATCACACTGGCATCCCCATAGCCACACCTCAATAGGGTCACTCTAGAGCACTGCCCCCTGGTGAGTCCTCATCCCCTCCATTGTTGATTGTGAATACAGCTATCTTCCCACCCATCCCCCCTTTTAATGGAGCTGGGAGTCAAAGCCAAGGATTCATGGATGCCAGGCATGTGTTCTACCACTGAGAACACCCCTGGCTTCATTTCTTTAAAATTTGTTTCTAATCTTTTAGTTTTAGTTCAATGCTAAAAAATATTTTTGATTCCCCCACTCTCCTTACTTATTCTTCCTGCTGTTGTAGTGGTATCCAAAAGTTATGCACCCCTGGTTGTGGCCCCATAGACTTTCAACAGTAGAGCCCTACATGGCACTCAGGTTTGTGGGTGATGCCTAGGCTCCAACTCAGGTCCTAGAGGCCCCCAGGCCTGCCTGACAGCTCTTCTCACTATTGTACCATGCCTAGATTCTCTTTATTTTTTTGCAAATGAAAATAATAGCCCTGGCTTCTTTTTCTGCTATTTCATCCCTTGTATATAGAAAAGATCAGTTATGGGCTATTGATTCTGACTCTTCACATTACTGGCTTCACTTATTATTAAGAGAAGAAAGAGAAACATTAACAGTTACATGGATCATGGGGCCTTGGACACACCTAGGGTAGAGGCAGCAGCATCTAGACAGAATCTACTAGCAAATGACACTTTAGCGGCAGAACAGATGATATGGACTGAAAACAACTGAGATCGAGTCGGGATGACTGGTAGTTTTCCGCAAGTGAGGGACAAGGGTGTCCATGCTCTTGTGTGATGCAGCAGGAAGTAAGAGAAGCTTCTTGGAGGATGAGGGGTGTGGATGGGAAAGGGAGAAGGAAAACCCACTCTACAGAAAACATGGAACCAGGGCCCAAGCAACAGCACAGCAGGCAGGGTACTGGCCAGTATGTAGCCTCCTATGTTTCATTTCCAGTATTGCATTTGGTCCCCCAGCACTGCAAGGAGTGATTCCTGAAGAGCCAGGAGTAAGCCTTGAAGCACCACCAGGTATAGTCCCCAATTAAACAAACAAAAAAGAAAACATGGAAATAGATGCAAAAAATCCTAGAGTTTTTAGCTAAAAACAAGGCCCTTGATTATTTGGCTCTTTTGCCCTTGGACACCTGAACCAGGTCTCCCTTGTGTCAGCTGTTCTGTGATGTGTCCCTGCAGTGTCGTGGACCTTCAGCCACCTGGCCCTTCATATGCTGTTTACTACACAGGCTGTTACAGTGTTCTCTTTCAGTCCCAGTCTTGCTGGTAGAACTCACTAATGTGGCTGGTGTCTGAGCTCACACTTTCCCTGGGCTCAGTTGGACTCATTAGGCTTTTACGGCCAGTTCCTTGGAGTTCTCTGTGTGAACAAGTGAGTCACCTCAGACACGACCTTTGAGTCCTGCTTCCTACCGGCTCTGCCTCCACGGCCTCCCACTTGGGCTGGAGGACAGAAGACATGGACATCCTGGCTTGGCCCTCACCTCAGTTTGTCATGTAGTCCACATGAGTCATCAGGCTCAGGAACAGAGATGACCTGATTCTAACTTGGGGTATGTCCTGAGCTGGGAAGACCCTGAAGGCCACATGCACTGCTGGGTGTGGGTGGGGGCTTGTAAAATCACCCCATGTACCGTATTTCCAACCCCAGGTGAACAAGTCTGAATCAGGGTCATGCATGAAATAATCCACACCAGGCTGAGGATGAAACTCAGCAATCTTCTACCTCTTATGGAGAGCAATTCTGGCAATCTTCTATCTTATCAAGAGGAAGCTTTCTGCCAGAATTGTTTTTATTGAGTACAGAGACAACCTGAGGATAGAAAGGACCACCTGGGGATAGAAAGGTAGATAGCTCTGGCTATTCTGAGCCTGTCCTGCCCAAGTTTACATATAAGACTATCTCTATTTTGGGGTAAAACCAAGTTATAAACAGATACAAAGGAACCAGGGATGATCTTTGTTTTGAGTAAAACAAGTAACCTAACAGGAGTTCTCTACAGATAATTGTCCCATTTCCCAACTGAGAAAACTCACTGACCAAACTTGACTGATTTTGTTGGGGTCAAGTCATGTGTTCTTCAGGTTTTCTTTTGCCTTTTTTTTTTCCCCTCTCTTTTCATTTTTCTTTTGGGGCCATACCTGGTAGTGTTTACTCCTGGCTCTATGCTCAGGGATGGTGTTGTTGATTGAACCCTGGATTGTCAGCAAGGCAAGCTCCTGCAAGTCTTCTGGCCAGGTCTTAGGCACTGGGAACAGAACCAGCAGTGTGTGGATCATAGGGACGTGGGGAAGCCTATGAGGCACAGAGATGCTGAGTGGTTTAGGCCGCAGGTGTCTTGTCTGGCTGAAGCGACATAAATCACCTGAGGGTCAGGGTTGATGTGATTAAAGATACTTGTGCTAATTAACTCAGAAAAGATGAAAGGATAAAGTAAAATGATTTTACATGTGTATGACAACAGATAGGGATGGACTGTCTGTCCTCCTACTGTCCCCCAGCTGCAGAGGGCAGGATGAACCGTCTGTCAGCGTCCTAGCTCTCAGAGCAGTGCTTTGTTCTGGAGCTGAAACAAGCAGCAGCCCACTTGAGCCCAGCAGATGCCAAGCAGCCCTGGGGTGTCTGCTTCGAGCCGGAATGCGATGAGAGAGCACTCTGGGCCTTGTGCCAGGATCTGGGCCTGGTGCTTAGCTCTGGGCATGGTTCAGGGCTGCAGGCATGGTGTGGGGCTGCGGGATTTAGAGGAACACTCAGAGGAGCCCGCTTGGTCTAGAGTAGCCACGTTTACCTAAGGCAAAGGAAGATACGATTGTGCTGATGTTGCCAAAGTCTGTGTTTTCTAAGCTGCCTTCAGAATAGCCAGCGTGGAGGGACTCATGCTGGGAAGGAAGTTTGAGCATCCAGCAATGAGCTCCAAGGCTCAGGGTATGCCCCAAAGGTCTAGATTTTTACCCCAGAGTTTCCTACAGGGTCTGAAGTATCCAGAGACCTACTCATATCCTTGTAGGCAAAGAAGAGCTGGTTTAGGGCTCAGAAACCCCTGCTGGAGCATTCATGTTAAATTGTGTCAATGTCATAGAGTGTTCACACCAGCTTATAGGATCCTGGGGAAACTGAGGCCTGAGGTGACTTCAAGGTCAGAGGGCAGTGAGGAAGGGGATCAAACAAGGCAAGAACTGTCATGTGACTGCCAGCCTTTTAGGCTGAGCTCATGGCAGCATGGCAGCAGTTGGGGAAGTAGACATAACCCAGGGCTCGTTCCTGATGCCCAAACCCTGCAGTGGTGCCCCCATACGTGGGTAAGGACACATCTGCCATTGAGACCTGGCCAGTCTCACAGGGCTGCGCAGATCTCTGCATTGTGCATTTCCATGTCCAAGACCCTCCTGAGTGAGGCCTATTTTTCCAGATGCCGCCTGAGGAAAAGGTGTGCAAGTACTGTGGGGTGAGCTACCTACTTCTTCACGAGTTCAAGGCCATGGAAGAGAAGGTGCAGGCCTTGGAGACGGAGCTGGAGCTATGCCGTGGGAGCATCACACGTGAGCATTGTTTGCAGGAGCAGCTACATGCCCTGAACCGTGACCTGGAGCAGTCCAGGGCTACTGGCAAGGCCCAGGCCAGAAGGTTGGTACCCCTGGTTTCTCTGCAACTCTAGAGTCTTCATATGATTTGCATGTTAACATGTTTGTGTCATATGATTTGCATGTTAACATGTTTGTGTTTTTCTCATGTGATCAAGGGGCAAAGCCCCTGAGAACAAGTCTTGGAAGGAAGCAAATGCATTTTTGGTAATATGGGGATAGGGAGCAGTGCTGGGTCCAATTCTTTCCCTTGAGCCTTTGTTCTGGCCCAATATAAGGAAACAGGGACTCTTGTCTCTAGTCAGCCATAAGCAGACACAGTCCCTTTAAGGGTAAAGACATCAGTTACGAGACACCTGCCCTTTTTAACCTCCAATGGAGGGCAGTTTCCCTGACTGACTCCTTGGCCGAGTCCCAACTTTGGCCCTTTCTCTTCCTCTCTTGGCTTAGGAGCCTCCATGCTTTGCCTCTCCCTCAATTTAACCCAGTTTCTAACCTTCTATTGTTAGGGTTTTGATTGACCCTGACACCCTCCCCGCTTAGAAAATGTCTGTATCTACCATGAAAGCTGGTCTCTGAGGGAGAAAATCTTCATGTGTACACAGCTGATGGCTTATAAAATCACCATTTTTTTTACAGTGCTCGCATTTGGAGTGTCACTTTTTCTCAAAATTGTCGCTTCTTTTCTTGAGTGGAGAAAAGTACTACTTGATTGTGACTTAACTCACAAACTATTCTTTATTTGGTGGATTTGGTGATGGGATAATTTGGTTGATCCATTACGTTTCTCCAATAATTAATCGCTTATTTCTCAATCTCACTATCTCTTGAATCAATTTGGAAAAGTGTGTTTTTCTTAGAAAAGTAAGCATTTTCACTTATATTTCAAATGTTAACAATATGTAGTATCCTCTTATTTACAATTTTTCCTTTCTGTTATCTCTCACTCTCTTTCTCTGGCTGATGGTGTGTGTGTGTGTGTGTGTGTGTGTGTGTGTGTGTGTGTGTGTGTGTGTGTGTGTGTGTGTGTGTAGGAGAAGGAAAGGACGGAAAAGATAACATTCTTCTTTCAGAAAATAAAAATAAACAAGCTTGTCTATTTTATTGACCTCTTCAAAGAAGAGTTTAATGAATCAAATTAGTTTTGTTTGTATTCATTAATTTTACACTCATCTTTGTATTTCCTTTTTCTCCTTGCAAATATTCCTACAAGCCTCCTCTATCTGTAGGTCAGAGGCTTGGTTGGTCCATTTGTTTCTAGTCTTTTTCTCTTTCACTTGTTTACAATACTTTTCTCCTAAGTGCTTTCACGTTGCCCAGATGTTCCCGTGGGAACCGACCACTCTGCTGTTCTGTGATTGTTGATTCTGAATCACGGTGGTGGCGCAGTCTTAATTTCCTCTTCAATCCAAGAAGATCTCTCGAGAATGGCCTCCTTCAAAGGCTAACCCACCAGTATTTGCAAGTTTATGCATGGGGATTTTCTTGGACAGTCCTGCAATTTCTGTTCCATTGAGGGCAGTGTGTGTGACTTGTATAGGAGAACTCAGAGTTTTAAACATGCTCCATGGCTACCTGAGGTGATATGTAGTTTGGCTTTTATGCATGAGATTCGGTGGCTCCATTTACTCCATCACACTGGCTGGGGACAGCCTAATGGTAGTGTGTGCCTAACAGGAGCTGAGCCTTGATCACCAGCCCTGGGACTCTGCTATTTATCTATGACCTCCCATCCTGTCCCCATCTGGAGCTATGTCTGACACACTACAACGTTCAGCACCACAACATTCAGTGGAAGAAAGGACACACTTTGGTGGTCCTATTTCAACCCTGTGTATCTTTCCACCAGGCTCCCACTGCTTCTGGGATTTGTGAATATGGAAGCCAAGCATGGTGAATGCAGGATCTGCTGAGGGAGTCACAATGAATACAGAATCTCCTGAGAGAGTATGGAAGCTGTACATGCTGAAAGCAGGGTCTGCTGAGGGACTATAGAAGCCATACATGGTGAATGCAGCACACCTGTCTATTCCTCAGAGCTCATTCTGATTTCTGATGTCACAGAATTTTCTCCGCTATATGAAATTCTTCCTGCTCCAAACCCTGGGATCAGCCAGTTCTCCAAGTATCCTGATGTATTTAGAAACAGACCTGAGCACAAGGTGCTCCACTGTTTAGGGTATCTTACTCTCAGCTCGTACCTCTCAGTTCATGACATTTCAACTACACAAATGCACAAAGCCTGTACACCGGCCACTTTGTTTTCAGGCTGCTTCTATTGCCATTTAAATAGTCTGTCATTTCCAGTTATCAGCAATTTATTTACATTTCTCTGTAGAATTTATGACTACCTTTTGGTTGTTAGTTTTCAATATAGTTTATTGTGGGCCCCAAATGAGTGTATATGGTTTTTTTATGAATACATTAAACTTTCAGTTGTGCTGATTATCTGGTCAATGTTTGTGATTACACCATGTGTTCTGAAAAAATGTTATTAGATATGATTCCAATTATATCTGCACATCACACTTTTTAATTATGTTTTTCAGACCCTCCCTATCTTTATCCATGTTTCATGTCAAGGTGACCTTTCCATTTCTATGAGAAATGTGTTAATATTTTCCAATTATGATTATTAATTTGTTCTCACTGTCTTTAGTACAGCTTTCTCTATTTTGGAGCAAGGTTTTGTACACAGACATTTGAGATTATTGTTTTTCTCGGTGAATCAAAGTGAGAGGCCCTGGGCATGGACAGTCTTTTTCTGAAGATCATTCAGCATCCTCAGAGCATGGGTATATTCTAAAAAACCCCTGTTAATGTTTTGAAATATGAGTTTAGCATATGGCAGACTTTTTTCATTTGTGTGCTATCAGCAGTATTCATCTAGGTCGAGTAGGGTAGAAGACAGGGTTATATAAAAATAGAGAAAAATAAAATTATAGGAAAATCGAGTCATGTCAGGTATACTGAGACCTGCAGAACCACTCCATCCTTACTTTCTCAGCTCAGCCACCCTGCCAATGCTGGTTGCTTGCTGCATGCTCTCTGGTCTCAATACTGCACACATCAGAAAGGGTGCAGAGTGGGAATGAGGGCCCAAGAGGCGACCAGGGGTTTAGGTAACAGCCAGCCCTGGAACATTCTCTGACCACAGCCTAAGTGCCTTTCCTGTCCTTTGATTGTGACCTTTGGCCTCGGAAGTAGATCTGCCCTGGGGAAGTCTGTGAGGGAGAGCACAGATATGTGGACACTGGCAGAACCTTGCCTCCCCCAGAAGACTCTTCCTGCAAATGCCCAGTATACCCACATGGCTATCCATATACACCCACTCAGGTGTACACACACACACAGGCACATATTCACATACATTCCACACACAGCATGTTCACCACATACTCAGGATCCCTCATACTCTCTCTCTTGCACACACACAAACACACACACACACACACACACCTTCCACAGATAGGCACATGAACTACACATTCCTGCATCCTCACATATACACAACACATTCACCACACACACAGGCATACTCAGATACATGCTAATACACACTTGGGCACATGAACAACACACAAATGTACTTGCACAGGGGCCAGAATGATAGTACATCAGCAGTTGAGATTTGAAGATAGTACAGCTTTACCTTGCACATGGCCAACCCAGGTTCAATTCTAATCACCCATGAATCCACCAGGGCTGATCCCTGAGCACAGAGCCAGGAATGGGACCACACAAACCTCATGTAAACATGGGCTCACTTCTTACACTTTTTACACTTCTGGTGTACAGAATTACAGAGTGAAGGAAGGCAAGGGCTGGAAGGGGACAAACCCTCAACCCAGGTGGAGCCCCAGACTGCCCCGTTCCCCCAGAGCAGGAATAGTAGCTCTGTCAGGGGCTAATTTTGTCTTCTGGCTTTACTGACAGGTAGGAGTTCAGGGGAGTGGCTGGTGGGACTTACTTATTTTCCAAAGCCTAGAGCTGCCTGGTCTGAAATGGGAATGAGATAGATGATGGCAGTGTCTGCAGTAATAATTGGGCTGGAAGTTAGACATGTGCCCACAATGATAGGTGGATGGAATCTGGTCATTCGGTCCCAGCCTGCCATCAGAAATAGAGCCAGATTCTAAGTGGTTTGGCACTTCAAATGAAGTGCTGAACAGTAGGTAGGGTTTGCCTTGTATGTGGCCAAACCAGGTTCCATCCCTAGCATCCCTTTTAGTTCCCCCAAGCCTGCCAGGAGTAGTTTCTCAGTACAGAACCAAGAGGAACCCCTGAGTACTGTTGGGCATGACACCATTCCCCCCCCCCAAAAAAAAAGGGCGCTGAGAAATAACTGTAGAATCATGTATTTGTTAACATGCAAGCAAATGCTAAAGGAAACAGGAAAATAATTGAAAGTGGTTGTTTTTGGCAATGAGCTTTTGGGTAAATCTGGGTGATAAGTGTCATCCCCTTATAATTCTTGTCATTTGGAATGGTAGACATGTATTACTTGAATGCTGATCAAACTGATGTTCATTCAGTTATGCTTGATTAGATTAGCAAGTAAAAATACCTTTTTATTAGGAAGGAAGAAAAAGGAAAGGCAGGAGGAGGGAAGGGAGGGAGGAAGGAAGAAAGGTAGGAAGGAAAGGAGAGAGGGGAAGGAAAAAAGGAAGGAAAGAAGAAATCAAGGAGGGAAGGAAGAAAGAGAAGGGAAGAAAAGAATGAAGGAGGAAATGATGAAAGAAGGAAGGAAGGAAGGAAGGAAGGAAGGAAGGAAGGAAGGAAAGGAAGGAGGGAAGGATGGAGGGAGGGAAGGAAATATGGAAGGAGAGAAGAAAGGAAGGAGGGAAGAAAGGAAAGAAAGAAGGGAAAAGAAGGAAGGAAGGAGGAGAGAAGGAAGGAGGCAAAGAAGGGAGGGAAGAAGGAAAAATAAGGAAAGAAAGTGAAAAAGGAAGATAGGAAAAGGAAGGAAGACATGTTACACTTCCTCTACCCTGTGTCTCTCTCCTTCCATTTTCTTGTCCTGCCCTATAACTGTATAAAACTTCCTTTTTTTTTTGGTTTGTTTGTTTTTTGGGCCACACCTGGCGGTGCTCAGGGGTTACTCTTGGCTGTCTGCTCAGAAATAGCTCCTGGCAGGCACAGGGGACCACATGGGACACCAGGATTCAAACCTTTGGTCCTGGATCGGCTGCTTGCAAGGCAAACACCGCTGTGCTATCTCTCCGGGTCCCATAGAACTTTCTTCTTTTATTTGCTCTTATTTTAAATGTAGACAATAAAAGTACTTGTGAGAAGTTTTTAAGCTACTGGATGTTTTTATTTATATTTTTAGGATCCAAGATACAGACATGCAGTTAAAAAGTCAACAAGATGCATTTCAGAGCCTTCAGGCGGAACTGGGTTACCTGAAGGAGAAGTTCCAGATAAAGTGTGCTTTGTCCCAAGCCTTCAGGTAAAGGCCGTCTTCAAATGCAGGTGGGCCCTGCACTAATGCTCCAGAAACACTCATGTGCTTTAGAAATGTGGTTTCTCCCCTTTCTGTGACTGGAAACAATTAATTTGTTTCCTAACAATTTTAGCTGGATAGTTTGACCCATACAATTTGGATCTGCTAGGTACCTGGTTCTGGCTTGCAGGACCCTTTAGAGGAAAGTCTCAGACTTGGACAACATAGTGGTAACAAGAGGACTGAGTGTGGGTCTCACTGGGCAGAATGTGCTGGTCTGCTCTCCTTCAGGAGGGTCCATGAAAACTGAAGGTTGCCAGAAAGGACAAGTTCCTGGGGGAGGCATGTGGGTTTCTGAAACCAGCATGAATATAGAGAACTAGAAGCTGGACTCCCAAAGAGGGGAAGTGACTCCTAGGGATATACCCTAGGACCACTAAAAAATAATACAGTAATGCCCTCTGCACTCCCATGTTCATAGCAGCACTGTTTACAATAGCCAGAATTTGGAAACAACCCAGATGCCCAACAACAGATGAGTGGCTAAAGAAACTGTGGTACATCTATACAATGGAATACTATACAGCTGTTAGGAAAAAAAATGAAGTCATGAAATCTGCTTATACATGGATGGACCCAGGACTTGAGGGTGGTTTGAATCCCAGTATCACATATGGCCCCTCGTGCCTGCCAGGAGCAATTTCTGAACGCAGAGCCAAGAGTAACCCCTGAGCACTGCTGGGTATGATCCCAAAACAAAAAACAAAAATAAACAAACAAAAAAATCCCAGTTCCTCAGGCTGTTGCCTTCCATGCACTGCCTGACTGCCAAGTTCTTTCCATGCCTGTCTTGCACTAATGCTTTATTATGTCAATGGTCTTAAATGATCATTTGTGAATCGTTTTTTAGTAAAGGAGGGAGTGTTTCACAAAATAAACAAAATCTTCCCAGACATTCCTGGGAATCTGGTGTTAACCAGGCAGAAGGCTGGAAACAACCTTCCCACCTTTCATTTTAGTCCTTGGTTCAAGTTCCCATGTCAATGCTGACTGGGGTCTGTCCAAGTGCACTTTGGAGCAAGGGGGAGCCACAGAAGTCACTAAAGCTGCCTCCAGCCATTCAAACTGGTTCCCTCCCACCTGCTCCCTGCATTTGGTATGTGACTGGGACAGTAAAACATGGGACAGTTCAGCCCTGTGCAGGTCTTAGCACAGTTGTTTAGCTGTCATTTTCTGCCACATTTCTGATCATTACTTGGTTGAGAGCTGTGTGATTCTTGCTTGACTTTAGCTGCAAGTCTGAAGTCCAGCTTCATGTCTGAGGGATCAGGAGAACCGGCTGACGTAGCCTGACTGGGCTCTGTGCATGCTAAGGCATTTGCTAAGGGTGGCTGGACAGCAGCTGCTGTACCTTCTCTGGTCACTGAAAATAGTCAAAGCTGGCATGTGCCCGCACTGAGAGATCACTGGGCATCTAAAAGCATTCTTTACATGAAATTTCATGACTAAAGATGGGGGCTCTCCTTAAAGTGGGGGAAGTCAGGGGGTCTGGACAAGCAGCAAACAGGGGGATTCATGGCCTTTGCAGGCCACATGCTTTTGCCCTGAGGCTCTCCTGTAAGGTGAACCTAGCTAAAACCCTAAACAAAGGTGATCCTGCAACTTCCTATTCGAGGTAACCTCTTTCTTTGATATGTAAAAGCAAACTGGATAGTTACTTTTGTATCTGACTTGACTTTCCCCCTCCTGGTATTGGAAGTTGGTTTGAATAATATACCCCCCACATGCTGACTTGGAACCCCAAGAGATGTTGGGGGTGCCATTTGGTGTGGGCTGAGTGAGCCAAGCTGGAGCTCCTACCAAGAGTCACAGCCTCTCCCCCTCCCCCAGGGGTGGGGGGCTAGGAGGGATATGATGCAGCCCCTAGTTGCCCCCGAGCCCTGTGGCCAGGCCACTTCTGGCCCAATTTTCTTCTGAGTATGAGCTGGAACTTCAAGATTTGTTGTACCCGTGCTTGAAAGCACCTTCAATGGTCATGAGTTGAGGCCACATGTCTACCTTCCTAGGGAGTCCCAGTTTGCCCTGGTGGCCACACCTGGACACAGACACCCTTGCTCACTGCACAGCATGTCCTGTGGGCTTGACATAAGGTGCTTGTGCCAAGCCGGGTCCTATGCCCAACCAAAGTGTCCGACACGGGGGTCAGCAGAGGGAAGAGGGCAGGAAGTCTCTGGTGCTGATTGAAGGGCTGGGTGTGTGCAGCTTTTGTCCCTGTACTTTTCATAAGGGAAACCATGAAAGTCTAAGGGAAGGAGACATTGTGTCTAAAAAAATGAGTTTTCTTATTTATTTTATTTTTATTTTATTTTATTTTATTTTATTTTGGTTTTTGGGCTACACCCAGCAGTACTTAGGGCTTACTCCTTTTTGTTTGTTTGTTTGTTTTGGGGCCATACTGGTAACAATCAGCGGTTACTTTTAGCTCTGTGCACAGCAATTGCTCCTGGCAGGCTTGGGAGACCATATGGGATTCTGGGGACCAAACCTGGGTTTGTCCCAGGTTGGCCATGTTAAGGGAAATGTCTTACTGCTGTGCTATTGGTCTGGCCCCCTGAGGGTTGACTCTTGGCTCTGTATTCAGAGTATTCTGTACTCCTGGCAGTGCTCAAGTGACTCTATGGGATGCCAGGGATGGATTGAACCCTTGTCATCCACATGCAAGGCAAGAGCTTTCCAGGCCATACTATGGAAAACATTTTTTGTTTGTTTGGTTTTTTGTTTTTGTTTTTGTTTTGCTTTTTGGGCCACACCCAGTAACGCTCAAGAGTTACTCCTCGCTATACACTCAGAAAATGCTCCTGGCTTGGGGGACCATATGGGATGCTGGGGGATAGAACCATGGTTCCTCCTAGGTTAACACGTGGAAGGCAAATGCCCTACCGCTTGCACCACCTCTCTGGCCCCATGGAGAACGGGTTTTCATGACACGCTTTCTTCAAGGGATATGTGTTGTCAAAAATACTAATATGGCTGCTCTGCTTCTTCCTTGTTGCCTCCTAGCCAGAGACTGGAGGGCCACATGCGTTTCCTCACGAAGGCCCGCACACTCCTCATAGCTACCAAGAAGGAGTTGAGCGGGGTCAGAGCTGATGTGAGCGACGGTCTGCAGGCCTGGAGCCTGCTCAGGACCGAGTTGCTTCTGCAAATCAAGTCCGGGAGCAGTAGAACCTCCACAGGTGGGCCCGGCACTAGGTAAGCATAGGAAACCCTTCATGACCTGCCTTGTCACAGCATGAGGCAGGGACCCTAGTGTGGCTTCCAGCCCTGTGAACCACCAGGGACCAACCAACTGGGATGTGCCTGTCTCGAGCTGTGGACAGCATTCCCCCCCCCTTTGCCCCATGTTCCAGTTCTGTGGGTATCACTATCAAGCCTTGCACAGGAGACCTAGGCATTCTCAGCCCAGAGGCCATTGATTTAGTGCAAGGACCCGGAGATGGAAAGTGCTAGGCCACACTCATGGTTCTGGAGGACCCTGTAGAGTCAGGAATCAAACCTGTTCAGGTGTCACTGTACTCAGAAAAGTCATGGCTCTGGTGCCCCTTCCTCTTCTCAAAGCAAGCCCTGGTTGTTCAAAGCAGGGCTTATTCTGGAACTTTCTCTCTCGGCAGAGGTAGAGCTGCTGCAAAGGAGCCTGGCAGCAGCACAGAAGAGTCGGGCAGGCCTGGAGGATGAGGTGCAGGGCTTGAGGCAGCAGTGGGATGAGACCCTTCGGCAGGCCCAGCTGCAGCGGGGAGATCTTCAGGGCCGATGCCAGGATCTGCAGAAGGAAGTGCTGGGTAAGGGCCGCTTACAGGGTGAGACTTGAGGGGAGCAAAGTGGAGTGATGGGGTCAGCCTAGGCTTAGGTTCTAAGCAGATATCCACACTTTCTCTGGGGTGTTCACAAGTCCATATTTACTTCTCTGAAAGGCTGCCAGAGCATGTCTGGACCCTGGATGGATTTCTCTGTTGCTGTCTGGACAGACAGGCCTCATGAGGCTGCTGTCAGCTGCATCCTCAGTTGTCTATCCATTGAGTTGGGATGACAAGGGCCTCCCAAACCTGAGCAGGGAGATGGGAGAGAAGCTGTTGGTAGAGGGTAGATAATAGAAGGCAGGAGAGGGGAGAAGCCAATGGGGCCTGAACTGCCCCACCTCAGGAATGGAAAGATGACCCGGTGGGGCCAGCATATGCTGTGCATGCTGGGCACCTGGCTTCCATCCCCAGCACCCCACATGGTCCTCCCCAGCTCCACCAGAAGTGACTCCCAAGCACCAAGGTTGGAATAGCCTCTGACCCCAGCAGGATGTGCCCAAATGATCAAACTCTGATCAATGCTATGGTCACTGGCTCTGGCTTCCCACCTGCCTTCAGGGCCCAGAGCCCAGAGCCCTAAATCCCCCTAACCCCAACCCCTCCAGTTGTCCTCAGGTCTCAGGCCCTAAGGCTGTGATTTCTCTTAGCTGCATCTGCCCAGCACAGGAGAGGCTCCAAGAGGCATTCCCTGCCCTGGCCCTCTCATGGGGCCAAGCCCCTCCTAACCCTCCTTTCTAACAGATGGGATGTCAGATGACCAGTGGCCTCTACTGAACTTCCTGGAGGCCCTCCTGGTTCACTGGTCCCCACTTACCCCACAAATGCAGCCTGTGTCATCCGAGTGATGCATGAATGTGTCCACTTAGGAGCCACTTGGGCCATGTGGCTCTTGAACCTCCAAACCACTGTGTTTGGGGCCAAAAAAGGGATTGATTGTGGGTGTGGCCAAAACCAATGAAAAAAGGAAAGAAACAGTAAACTATGATTCCGTTACTCATTCTGATGCCATCAGCTTGTTTCCAGGTCCCTCTTTTTATTTATTTTTATTTTTATTTATTTATTTTGTGGTTTTTGGGTCACACCCGGCAGTGCTCAGGAGTTACTCCTGGCTCTATGCTCAGAAATCGCTCCTGGCAGGCACAGGGGACCATATGGGATGCCAGGATTTGAACCGATGACCTTCTGCATGAAAGGCAAACGCCTTACCTCCATGCTATCTCTCCGCCCCCCCACCCTCTTTTTAAATTGATGCTTTTTTCCTCTTAAATCATAAAAATCATAAAAAAAAGTTAACTTCAGTTTTGATTTAGGTATAACATCTCTATACACAAAAGCTTAAATTTCAGAGAAGCTGGCCTTAGCCTTGCTTGTGGCCAACCCAGATTTGATCCCTAGGATCCCATATGGTCTCCTGAGCACCACCAGGAGTCTAAGTTGCAGAGATGGGAGTAACCCCCGAGCATCACCAGGTATGCCCCCGTCCCGCCAACAAAGCTTAAACTTTGGGAGCAGAGAGATGGTAGACTGGGTAAGGTTTGTTTTTCATGAAACTGACCCAGGCTAGATCTCTGTCATCCCATATAGTGCCCAAGCCCACTAGAGTGATCCCTAAGCACAGAGTCAGGATTAAATCCTGAACACCACAAAGTGTAACCCTAAAACAAACAATGTTCCAACTTAGTTTCTCCCCATGTTTTTACTTTGTCTTTGAAATGGAGCCCTGGGATATTAGAAATTCAGAGTTAAAGAGTAGCCAAGAACAAGATCCAGCTGCAGGAGGCCTCGTTGGGAGCTTTTCAAGTGTGAGTGAAGTGCAGTGCTGTGGACTCGCCCTTAGCCCATCAGTGAGTCTGCAATTTGATGACCTGTACATGTTCTCCACGAGAGTGCTCCCTCTGCATCGCTCACTCCTCTCCCTGTGTGAATGCTCCTTCTGATGAGTCCCTCACTCCTCTACCCATGTGTGTGTTTCATCTGAGTCACTCGTCTCCCCAAGTGTGCTTTCTCTCAGCTGCTCATTCTTCTCCCAGGAGAGGGGCTGGGACTCAACCAGTGGCCCGTAAGTGTCTCCTTCTGAGGTATCATGCCCACAGGCCCCCAAGGTGCTGGGCGGTTGTTCAGCTTGGCCACTGGCACCTTCAGGCCTTGAGATTTGGCTTCCACCTTTTAATTTGTTCAGAGGAAAAAAACTCTGATTAACCCCCACCAGAAAAATACGTACTTAAAGAGAAAATCATCAGAGTAATATTTTGTGCCAATCATTTTTTTTGGTTTATTAATATCTTATTTAAGCATCATTGTTACAAACATGCTTGTAGTTGGGTTTCAGTCATAAAAAAGTACATTTGGGGCAGGAGCAGTGGCGCAAGGGTAAGGGGTCTGCCTTGTCCGCGCTAGCCTAGGACGGACCACGGTTCAATCCCCCGGCGTCCCATATGGTCCCCCAAGCCAGGAGCAATTTCTGAGTGCATAGCCAGGAGTAACCCCTGAGCATCACCAGGTGTGGCCCAAAAAACAAACAAACAAAAAATTAACTCAAACAAAAAAGTACATCCCCCTTTACCAGTGCAATCTTCTATCACCAGTGCCCTCCATTTCCCTCTTCCCTCATCCTCAATCATTTAAAATTTAATATTGTGAGCCCCCCTGAGTGTGCCTTGGTGATCTTGGGTTCTGTGCAAAATGTGGTGCATGGGGCTGGAGCAAAAGCACAGCAGGTATGGTATTTGCCTTGGATGTGACTGACCTGGGTTTGATCACCAAATCCTGTATGGTCTCTCGAGCCTACCAGGAGTGATTCCTGAGTGAAGAACTAGGAGTAACCCCTGAGGGCTGCCAGGTATGGCCCAAAAGCCAAAAAAGGGGTTAAGCCCATAGAAATCTCTGTAGGCCCCTGGTGTGGAACACACAATTCCCTCAGGAGAGTGGATAATTACAGGTTTATATGATGCTTCTGAAAAGACCGTAAGCTGTTTTAGATGAAAGTTTCTCCAGCTCCTATTTGCTCATTTAATTTTCTATGAACCCTCAAACTTTTGCTTATTTTTTGAAGTGTGGGGAGGGAGGCCTGCACTTAGTGATGCTCTAAGGCTTACTCCTGGCTCTGTGCTCAGGAGTCACTTCTGGTGGTGCTTGGGGGACCATATGGGATGCCAGGGATCAAACTCTGGCAGGCCACATGCAAGGCAAAGCTTTATCTGCTGTACTATATTGTTCTGGCCACCTGCTTTTCCCTGGGAACATTTCAGCTTGTCCTTTGACCTATACAGAAACCCCCCTTCCCACTTTCCTCCCTAGAAAAGTTGAGAAACTGCATTCTGACATATGAAGAGAAAAGAGCACACCTTGTGTCTAAAACATTGCGTTAGACTGCTAGAACTTTCAGGATTGTTTCCCGAAAAGCTATCTTATTGTGCCAGTGCAGAAAAGAAAGTAGTTACATGATTTTAACCAGGTTAAAAAGAAAAAAAGAGCTAAAATTTCTGTTTATCCATTAAGCTGAACAGTTCATGATATTCTATAAACTCTCTGAGCTTGTTATCCTATTCTAGTTGTCCATTTGATGTTTGGAATATATATATATATTATATATATATATGTGTGTGTGTATATATACATATATATATGTGTGTATATATAGAGAGAGAGATTAGATGTTTAAAAGTATATTTTTCATAAGCAATGCTGAAGAGAGTCTTGATTTTTTACTACTTTTATATTAAAATATATATTTGCATGTTGAGATTTTAATATTAGAATATAAATCAGCTATAACTTGAAAATATCTGATTATCTCCATATAGCCCCCTCCCCAGCCCTAGATAATTTATTTTCTGGTCTCAGTAAATAGAATTGGAATAGAATTGAAGCTTCACACCTGCTCTAGCATCTGATGTATACAGCTCTCCAAATGGGGTTTAGTCCCTCCTGGTATAATGCAGAAAATGTTCATTTACTTCAAGTATACTTGTTGCAGAATAGATGTGAATCAAACCTCTAAAGCATAAACCCAGAAAATGAAACCAAGTTCACAAGTGGCTCTTAGCACCATCTGAGCTTTGTAAAATTTCTGCTAGAGTTAAAATATGTTAATTTGTGATTGATAGAGTTGAATACTCATTAAAGAACTTTCTTCTATTATTGATTTATATCCTTACATCTGCAAAGGTTCCCTTTGTCAATGCACATTAAAAAGAAACTTTAATGATCTGTTCTTTAGAGAAAGAGCTAAACTCACCAAGCCAGGGTGCAATAATACGTACATATAAATAATATCCAAACACAGCCGACTGATTATGTTCATTCACATCAATTATAGCTAATCAGAAATCCCACCATTTCAGCCACATAATTAACTAACCATCTGACCAAGTTGTCATTTAAGATGGGAGGACAGTAAAACATGTCTACATTGAAAGAGTTATTGATTTCTTATCTAAAGCATAATTGATCACTCATGAAGGCAAAAGAAGCTACTTACTAATTTATCAGTGGACAAGGGAGACTTGTGGAGACTGTAGGAATCTAGCCAGTGTGTCCTGCCCTGCCAGAACAGATCTGGATGAGATTCTCACCAAGGGAAGAGTGAATGTGACTTACAAGTGCATTCTGCTGCCCTGATGGTCTTCTGCTTCCTACAGTCCAGCTCCAGACAGACTTTCCTTCTCTGTCCTTATGTCTGCTCTTCTTCTGTGCTCAAACTCATGTTCTGCTCCCCAGTGTCTCAGGTGCTCAATTGGGGTGCTGTAGGGGTTGCTTTCAGCACTGTCCTTCCAGGTGTATAGCTGCGGGTGCTGCAAGGTCCTAGGAAACCAGGGCTGAGCCCATCCCATCTCCAGTGCTTCCCTGTACATCATGCTTATGTGTGTGTGTGTGTGTGTGTGTGTGTGTGTGTGTGTGTGTGTGTGTGAGAGAGAGAGAGAGAGAGAGAGAGAGAGAGAGAGAGAGAGAGAGAGAGAGAGAGAGAGAGACTACCTTCTGTCTCTCCCTTCCCCCTCCTCCTCTTGCTTCTTCCTCTCTATCCCTTTTCCAGTGACCTTGGCCTCAGGATATGCTCATTCAGGACTCCTGCAGAGCACCCCAAAGTGCTCAGGGGACTCAGGGGCAGGATGTGGCAATGCCAAGGTGACATGCAGTACTGAGACTGAACAGGGGTCAGCTGCATACAAGGCGAGTGCCTGAGCCCTGTGCAATTTTTCCAGATCTTTTGGCTTTCTTTCTGCTTGTTTGTTTTTGTTTTGGGGCCAAACCCAGTGATGCTCAGGGTTGACTCCTGGTTCTGTGCTCAGGGATCAGCCTTGGTAGGCCCAGGGGACCCTAATGGGGTGCTGGGGATTGAAACCTGGTCAGATGCATGCAAGGCCTATGCTGTCCCCACTGTCCTGTCTCTCTAGACCCTCCAACTTTTAGGATGCAGAAAATCTGGCCCATGAAGGAGTCTGCTGAGGCTCTGTGTGTCTACAGGTGGCCATTCCTGGAAAGCCACTGTAATGGCTGCTTGTGAGCCTTGCTTCTTCTTAAAGTGACTGGGGCTCATCAGTGACTTGGGCCCATTTGTGGTCTCTGCAGTGCCACCTGCAAGCTGTTGATGTCCACTTGTGTGTGGCCTACATACTGTCCCCTGCCAGATCATTGCTAACTGTTGTTCCAGCAGCGAGAGACCTGCTGGGGAGGGAGTTAGTCATGGTTTACTGGAAATCTACATGAAACAAGCCTTTTAGCCAGTATAAAGGGAGCCTGATGCTGGTCCATAGATAGGCCAGTGGCCTTTGTGGGGGCAATTGATCACTGGCCAGGGTAACTCTGAGCAAGGTAGAACAAGGGTGCTGGGGTCTGAGCAAGGCTGAGCAGGGGTGCTGGGGTCTGAGTAGGGCAGAGCAGCGTGGGCAGCAGCCATAGCTTGAGCTGGTGGGTGTGACGTCATTCTAGGTCTGCAGTCCCGAATAGAGTCACTCAACCAGCAGCTGCAGCAGGCGCTGAGGGAGAAGGACAGCGCTCAGGACATGCTCAGGTAAGGAGCCTCCTGAGGCTGGGGCGCTGTGACCTGGCCTCCCCAACTTCTCTGCTGGGGCCAAGGTCAGCTTTTCCTCCAAAAATGAACATCAGTGCCCTGTGGTATGTCCAGTACTATGCTCCTCTCCCTTTACTTCCTGTCCTCTGGGTCCTCACACACCATCACACTCTCTCTCTCTTGAAGGTTTTTTTGTTGTTGTTTCAGATTTTTGGTCGTGGATCACCTTTGGCAATACTCAGGGCTTACTCCAGGGGAGCCATATGGGATGTTGAAAATTGAAGCCAGGCAAATGTGCAAGGCAAATGCCCAGCCCACTCACTGTACTATTGCTTGGGCCCCTGGTCCGAGCTTCCTCCTTACTATTTATCTCAGCAGAAAAGAAACTAATGACAAACAAGTAATGAGAAAGTGCCCTTATAAACTACATAGGACACTGCTTTGTCACAGTAGACTTATCTCAGACATCTTAAACATGGAACCAGAGGGATAGGGCAGAGGAGAAGGTAGTCTCCTCTCACACAGCTGACCCCAGTTATTAAACCTCATGACCACATAGGGTCCCTCAAATCCATCTAGGAGTGATGCCTGAGCACAAAACTAGGAATAAGCCATGAGCAACACCACATATGGCTCAAATATTTTCCCCCCTAAAAATCACAAGATAAGTAGAGTGAACCTGCAGCTATAATGTAACAATAAGTTGGATGCTTGGGGCGTGGGGTGAATTCCTTCCCTTGGCTGCTTCCAGGCCAGGCTGCTCATTTTCAGTTCCTATATTTTGGAAGAACAGACTGTGTGAGAACCATAAATATTTAGCCACGCTTAGCAACCAAGCGTTCTGTTGACCACACCACAGAACTCAGAACAACACAGGAAGAACAAATTCCGGTTGCCTGTCCAGCTAATGTACATTTGGATTATTTGTAGCAAAGCAGTGAGGAGCCTTCTTATTCCTGCTTCATAGCCCAAGTTCAGAACAGAGTGTGTGTGCCTGTCTGTGTATGTGTGTGCATGCATGTATGCTGTATCTGTGTTTATGTGCATTTATATCTGTGTATGTGCTGTGTTTGTGTGTGTGTGTGTGTGTGTGTGTGTGTGTGTGTGTGTGTGTGTGTGTCTGAACTGGACTACAGTTAGGAGATGACAGGATTCTGGATGCGTGGGGGTTGAGGGTGATGGTAGTAGCAGGAACTCTCTGGGTAAGAAAACCTTGAGAAGAACCAAGTACCTGTCACAGGTAAACCTGGTGTCCCAAGCCTCGAAACACCTCCAAAGTTTCTGGGCATCATTTTCCACCTGGGGGGTGGCATGACACATGTCATTTCCCCATATGTCCAGTAGCAGTATGAAGGTGCAAAAACATCTCTTATATGAATAAATAAAATAATGACCTAAGACAAAAATATGGTTAGACAAACAGATCTGGCCTTTTGTTTTTCTTGCTTTCTTTATTTACTTATATTTTGGTTTAGGAAACTCCTCTGATAGATTTTTTTCTTTATTTTAAAGGCATTTAGTTCAATTCTGATAGATTTTTGATTCTATGGAAACCTTCATAGATAACAGAAAAACATGATAGCAATCAAGGGAAAAGAAACAACTTTTTTGTTTGTTTTGTTTTGGGGCCATACCTGGCGGAGCTCAGGAGTTAATCCTGGCTCTACACTCAGAAATTACTCCTGAGGGGGCCAGAGAGATAGCATGGACCAGGTAGGGTGTTTGCCTTGCATGCAAAAGGATGGTGGTTTGAATCCCAGTATCCCATATGGTCTCCCACACCTGTCAGGAGCGATTTCTGAGCCTAGAGCCAGGAGTAACCCCTGAGTTCTGCTGGTGTGACCCAAACTCCCTCCCCCAAAAGAAATTACTCCTGACAGGGTTGGGGTACCATAGGGATGCCTGGAATCTAACCCGGATAGGCCTTGTGCAAGGCAAACACTCTACCCGTTGTTCTATTGCTCCAGACCCCGAATGTTTACAGTGTCATCATTGGAAATAAAATATCTAAAGCTTGTCATATACTTTGTAGAGAGAAATCTAATGAAGCTGAGGAGTGTGAAAGGCAACTTAGAAAACTGAAGTTTGAGTCCATCATCTCTGACTCCCGGTAGGTGCCCTCCATTTCTGAAGTATGGTTTAGGGATGAGGGTGGCCAGGGAAATCTCTGCTATACAGCAGCTCAGCTTGGTTTGTGTACGGCCGTGAGTTCATAAGGGCTGAAGTTTTTTACTGCCTCTCTTTCTCACAGGGCCAGACCACCCACCTCTAGCTGATGGTTGGTGCCAGTGCTAGTACACACTAAAGGCTTTTGTTTCATGGGTTTTTTGTAGTTCCCTGGTGATGTGTACCCGTGTCTGATGTGTCTGGTGGGGGCTTTCTCCCTTCTTCCCACTGTAGGCACACGCGAATTCTTAAAGAGAAGGAAGACTCCTTAATGACTTGTCAACAAATGTATAAAACTTTGCAGGAAGAACTGACCACAAAGGCAAAGCAAGAGGAGCACAGCAAAGCAAGCGCTCGGCTCTCGGAGAATGAGCTCGAGCTCACGCGGACCCTGCTGCGGCAGAGCAAGGATGAGGTGGCTGCCCTGACCAGGGAAAGGTACTGTGCTCCGCTGTCTTCGGGGTGGGGGGGCCAAACCCTCCAAGAGGCACACAGATCCATGATAGTCTTTGTCTCTGTGATAGGACGACCCAGACCCGAGAAAATGCCCAGCACCTTGACAAGGATACCAGTTCCCTGACAGGACAGCCAGCCCTCTGAGAGGACACACAGCTCCTGACAGGACACCCAGTCCCATGATAGGACACTCAGTCCCTGACAGGACACCCAGTCCCGTCACGTATACCAGCGCCTGATAGAACAGACATCCGCTGGCAGGGCTCCCAACTCCCTCACAGGACAGCAGGCCCATGACAAGACCCAGTGAGGGGACATCCAAGGCCTGAAGACAGGCTCACTTAGAGACTGACACGCTCTGGGTTCTCACTGATTAAACCTATTACACACTCAGCACTCTTCAAGGCCACAACCGTCACAAGGAAGAGTGGAGCCCTGGTGGCATCTGTGGTTCAGTTTCATGGGCAAGGACCTTGCTTGAAGCCTGTATGTGTAGGTCATATGTTTTCCCCAGAAGCAAAGACCAGAAGGTTTTCTCAAGGTCCCACAGAAAAAATGTCTTCCGCCCATCTGACCTCCTTGCTTGTTCCCACTTCCCCTCTCTTTTGTCCCTTGCTAGCTCATCTCAGAGACTCCACACAACTTCTGATGAGAGTAGAAGCCAGGGACCAAGAAGCATGTCCCACCAGTTACTGTCTTTGAACGCATCTGCCCTGCTGTCCTGCCCCAGCCCCCTTGCATGACTCCCCTTTCATACCGAGTCCTCACACACCTGTGCAATGGAGCCGCGCATCTGTGGTTGGATTTGTTGGATGACTCTCCTGGAATCTCCCTCTATCTTCTCCTCTCTCACAACCCTCTTCTCTGTTTTCTTCTTCCTGTGGCCTCAGTGTTGCAGTTGGGTCAGGTTGCTCTGGATTATTGTGGAGGGCATGTGTGACCAGCATGTAGGTATATTCACAAAGACAGGAAACTCATCCTCATGGACAGCAACCCTGATTGCCATTTGCAGCTTGAAGTTCCTTGTATTTTCTTCCTCCTCCACTCCCACCCAGAGACCTGGTTTATGCACCTTATGTATCCTGGTCCCTTAGTTGTTTCTGTTGATTGGTGCCAGAGCGCAGAGCCAGGACTGAGCCCTGAGCACCACTGGGTGTGGCCAACAAACATCTCTCCACCTCAAAGGCAATAAAGAAGCAGTGTCCAGAGCTGAGGAGCATATGTGGGTGGGCTTTAAAGTGAGGTGAGAGATGTAGGACTCTTTTGTCTGGTTCCTGGTTGCAGGGAGTCAATGCTGGTTTTCCACCAGAAAAGCATTGAGCAGCTGCAAGAGACTCTTCGGCAGAAGGTCCTGAGTGAAGAGAACTGGAGGGAAAAGGTAACACAGTCTCTGCCCGGCAGCTTTCCTCTCATCTCCCTTTTTTCATTCCTCCCCATGTTTTGGTCTGTGCTGTTTCCAAAACATTAGTGTCCCTTCTCTAAGATGGGGCATTGAAAATTTGACAATCTGGCAATAATGAAGAGAGCACTTTGTTTTCAGGCAGAACATGGCAAGTTTTATTTAAAATATTGTCCCTTTCCCCTAGTAGGTAACAGAGGCTGCATTGGGTCATCTTCTTCTTTTTTTTTTTTCTCCCTGTCCTTTTCAATTTTAAATTTCTGTTTATGAAAAGACCATGATTTTTACAGTCATTCCTAAAACAGTTATTTCTGGCATACATTGTTCCAATCCCACCACCAGTAAGACCTTCCCTCCACCAATGTCCCCAGCTTCCTTCGCACCCCCAGCCTGCCACTGTGGCAGGCACATAAATTTATTTCATATCGCTTGTGCCAACAACACTTAAGGGAATGGTAAATGGAATGATCAGAAAATGAATAAATAAAAGTCAATTTGTTATGATTGATTGCTATATGACTATAACCCATGTAAATAATGAAATTAAAATAATTTAATACAATATAATATAATGCTTACTCATTTATATAAATAAGTTTTCAACTCTGGCATCCATATAAAATATATTGCATTAATTTTTATTTTGTACTTGGGTCTTATTGCAGCAATTATCATGTCTTCCTTGTCATTAATAAAACTATTTAAAAAAAATCTGTGCTGATATATTTTGGAATTTACCTGAAATAAATAGATAAAGCCTACAAATGTAAAATTTAGAAAGAATGAAAAGAACTAAGAAAACATAAAGGGAAAATCTAAATATGCCTATAAAAGTGTTTTATCCTAAGAAAGGGAATATTGATTTTATATTAGAAAATATTATAGGGCCGGAAAGATAGCATGGAGGTAGGGCATTTGCCTTGCATGCAGAAGGACGGTGGTTCGAATCCCAGCATCCCATATGTTCCCTGGAGCCTGCCAAGAGCAATTTCTGAGCGTAGAGCTAGGAAGAACCCCTGAGCGCTGCCGGGTGTGACCCAAAAACAAAAAACAAAACAAAAAACAACAACAAAAGAAAATATTATATTATAGATATTGCTTAGGTGTCTGTTAATACAGACAAAAGATTGCAATAAAAATCTCCTTGGATATTAATATACTGATAAGACCTAGAACATTCATAATGAATGAGAGATTAGGAGTAAACATGTCTTCATTAATCTAGCAGAGGGAAACCATAGACATCGGAAGTACCATACTCAGTACTACATGCTGAGAAGTTCATCCTCTCCTTTAACAAAGCTCCTGTAAGGTTTCTTGTAAAACTGGCTTCCCTATGAGTTGTCTAAGCTTTTCCCTGTCCCTGAAACTGTATCTTTCCCTCAAATTTGAATAATAATCTAGTTGGATTAAGTATCCTTGGTGAGGTGTTCACTTCATTTGGTTTTTGTACTATACCCTTTCATTCTCTTTGACTTATAAAGTCAAATTTTATAGATCTGCTCTATATAATATGGGCTTTCCTTTGTATATAATTTGCTCTTTGGACTTGCTATTTTCAGTATTCTGTCTCTGTCTTTGAATTTTGTCATTATGAGTACAATTTGTCTTGGAGTTTTCCTCATTGAGTCTATTTTCACTGGGACCATTAGGCCTCTTGGATTGAGATCCCTATATTTCTCAACTCTAAGAAATTCCTGTCTATAATTTTTTTAACAATTGTTTCTTTTTCACATTTGCCTTCCTGATCTTTAGTGATTTGTTCCTTTAAATCCTTTTTTTAATGTAAAGCATTGTGATTTACAAAGTTATTCATAGTTGAGGGTTGTTTTTTTTTTGTTTTGTTTTGTTTTGTTTTTGTATTTTTTTGTTTTTTGGGCCACACCCGTTTGACGCTCAGGAGTTACTCCTGGCTATGTGTTCAGAAATCGCCCCTGGCTTGGGGGGACCATATGGGACGCTGGGGGATCGAAATGCTGTCTGTCCTACGCTAGCGCTTGCAAGGCAGACACCTTACCTCTAGCACCACCTTCTCGGCCCCCATAGTTGAGTTTATTTATACAATATTTCAACACCAATCCCACTGCCAGCATCAGCCTTCCTCCACCAATGTTCCCAGAGCCCATCCTATGCCACCACTACCCCCCACCCCCCAGCATGCCATCATAAAGGCAGGTTTTTAATTTTGGTGGTTAAAGTTTGGGTCTCATGATTTTATTGTTGTTGACTCTATAGTTTGTATATTTAGTTCTGTCCTTCTTTAGCACCACTAATGCACCTGAGTCCCCTTGGCCTCTGTTCCCTGCTATTTCACATCTGTCTTTTACTCCCTCCACTGAATTTATTTCCCTATCCTCACTATACTCTAGGGCCAAGAGTGTTCTAGACAAACCCCATTTAAACCATTGTATTTATTCATGCAGTTATTCTTTTGTTTTGTTTTGTTTTGTTTTTGTTTTTGGGTCACACCTGGCGGCATTTTGTAGTTACTCCTGACAGGCTTGAGGGACCTTATGGGATACAGGGATCAAACCCGGGTCAATCCCCGGATTGGCTGTTTACAAGGCAAACACCCTACCACTGTGCTGTAGCTTTGGCCCCTGCATTATTATTTCTTTTTTTTTTTTTTTGGTTTTTGGGCCACACCCGGTGACGCTCAGGGGTTACTCCTGGCTATGCGCTCAGAAGTCGCTCCTGGCTTGGGGGACCATATGGGACGCCAGGGGATCGAACCGCGGTCCGTCCTAGGCTAGCGTAGGCAAGGCAGGCACCTTACCTTTAGCGCCACCGCCCGGCCCCGCATTATTATTTCTTTGACCTCATTAAACATCCTCACAGTGGTCTCACTGAAGTAATTGAGAATTTACTGAGCTAATTAGTGCTGGTTGAGTCCTCATCTTGGTGAGCCTCTGCCAGTCTTCCCCATCAGGTTTTCTGTACTCCAACTGTGCTAGAAGGGTGTGATGAAGTGTAGAGAGAGGTAGAGGAGCTATGGAGCTGGGACCCTGATGTGGTGAATAGAGTTTAAGTGTGGAAGATCTGGATCACATCCTTAAAAGCAGAGTAATCTTCAGAGTACAGTGGGGAGGGTGCTTTCCCTGTTCAGGGCCAATTGGGTTTCATCTCTGGCACCCTATTTGTTCCCCAAATCCTGCCAGGAGAGATATTTTCACATGGAGCCAGGTGTCATCCTTGAGCATCACTAAATGTAGCACAAAAACAAAACAAAAATGATGGGGGAAATCTGAGTTTTTCCTTCCAATTTCTCTGTTTTAAGGAGACAACATAAGTAAATGAAAAATAACTGAAAGTCATTCCTTTATGTGTCTTTGACTATTTGCCTGGCAAAGTAAAATAGCTCCACTTTTAGTTCCATATTAATCACAGGCAATGTGCTGGGAGAGAATGGAAACCATTGCATTACTCTCTTCCAGCTCCTCTGTTCCTGAGTTTGTTTCACTAACACACACTCCTGTTTTATAGAGGACACGTAAGGTTTTCCCTGTGATTTCCCTGTGAGAGTTCTCTACATTTTCAGGCCACATGCGGCCCATCATCAGGGATTTTTGGCCATCACCACAGCCATTGGCTTCTGCTCCTTGACTGAGCCCCAGCTGGGGCAAAACCCTTTCCAGCCCCATTTGGCATCTGGTCCCCTGTCCTCTGCTATCCAATGCAACCCCAGCCACCTGGCTTGGATTTGTGATTCTGTCTCTTCATTTGGCTCTAGAAATGTCATGGTGGAACCAGCCTGTATATTCCCATCATGTTCTCCACTGGTGGCCAGCCCTGGGGTACAGCAGCTCCCCACAACACACACACACACACACACACACACACACACACACACACACACACAATCTTTGGGTCAGCAAGGCCTCATCCCTCTATCTGCCCCAGCTGCCTCCCTGCAGCCAGTCCCTAGGTGGTCACAAAGGTGTCCCTGAGGCTCCACATGGACCAAGGAAACATAAGGACAGTAGGAC
The DNA here is from genome assembly GCF_024139225.1 of Suncus etruscus. Classification (NCBI taxonomy): domain Eukaryota; kingdom Metazoa; phylum Chordata; class Mammalia; order Eulipotyphla; family Soricidae; genus Suncus; species Suncus etruscus. Next base: position 66,387,393 of record NC_064853.1, on the reverse strand, counting down.
CCTACTTACCACCATTCCTCACTGGCAAGAGAGTTCTCCTCCTCACCTACACCTACTTTTGGTTCTATGTTCCCACTGTCATTGGCCAGTTTGGATATAATTTGCTCTGCTTTTTGGTACCCACTTCCCCCATCTTAACCAACTCATGGATAAAAATTCGAGCAGGTAGGGCCAGAGCAATAGTACAATGGAGAACATTTGCATGCAGCCAACTTGGGTTTGATCCCCAGCATTTCATATGGTTCCCCAAGCACCAGGAGTGATTCCTGAGTGCAGAGCCAGGAGTAAGGTGGGAAAACAGCTGGATGTGGCCCCCCAAAAACTTAAAAATACTAACAAATGAGCAGCCCAGTGAGCAGTCCTCAAACTGCCTGTCCAGACTGTATAAGGCAGGAGCTTCCCTTCTTGCTGATGCAGCAGCCCAGGGCAGACCTCCTGGAAGACAGATTTGGAAAGTTATTGGGAGTGATTGGATGCCAGCAAGTCTGTCCATTGATCAAAAACTCCAGCCTCAAGAATAGTCTCTGCATCCTCAGCAAGCCTGCACTGGCATCCCAATAAATCCTGCCAGGGGTGTTCTCAGGTGTGTCTACTTCCTGTAAGGGAAGCGAACATTTAGTTCTGGTGACAACACAGGGGCCTAGTCACAGTCACATACGTCATCCTTCCTTCAGCTGAGCACTGAATCAGCAGGCAGAGCCGCCAAGTCCAGGAACCCTGCTTCAGTGGTGTGAGCTGCTGTGGCTTGAAATGAAAAGTTCCCCCACCGCCCTCTCATCAGAAAAGAAAATAGCTGATGTGACATTGCCATGGCTCCCGGGTCACCATGCTTTTTGCGTAGGAATAAAATGTTCCCTTTGCAAATACATAACTCGCATATTAGAATAAACTTTGTAGCTTAATGCTTTTAACATTCAAGGAAGGAGATAGCAATTTGTGCCTGTGCTTAATTATTTTCGAGACTATAAAAAGCACATAATAGAATCAAGAGTTGCTATGCAACCAGCTGGCACACTTTAAAATAACTGTTTTTACTAATTGTCATGGATTTTTTTTTGTTTATTTCAAGTTCTGCTTGGATATGAAAAAAATAAAAGCAAACTCATGTGCATGGGAAACATTTAAGATTGAACCCAATGCACCAAGTTGTCCAGACTCTGTTTAACTGTTCTAATTGAAAGCACTCTTTAGCCAGACTTATACAGAAAGTGACAGCCACCCACTTACCATTTTTCAGTGTCACAAGAAAATTACAACCAAATATTTTCTTAGGTTATTACATTTAGGAACATTGTAGACTTATGCTGTGGAACATGATTTGAGACATAATTTAGCTTTTAAAAGTCTATTGCTGGACTGATAAAATGATAGAGAGGGGAGTTTGCTTTAAAAAAGACTCAATTCCAGCCTTGAAGGGAAGCAAAACAAGTCAAAAATCTCAAATTCTTCTTTAAAACAGAAGTGCCATGGCCAATTAACTCCTATAGAATTTTAGTGCACTATTAAGGAAATTAACAAGAATAACTTTTAAAATACAAATCTTAATATAGATGGTTTCTGTGTATAAAATCCCTTTTTATTTATGCATCCTAAATCTATGTCTAATTAGGATATTGAGGACATGAGTTTGTTTGTTTTTCTCTTTTTCCACTTCTTTATTTAAATCATTGGGATTTAACTTCAGTGGTAGATATGAGTTTGTTTTAATTATAATGTGTCATTTAAAAATTTGAGCTAATAAGATCATAGAGATTTCAATCTAGAGTAAACTCAAAATTAAATAACTCTCAACTAAATGCTGATTTTGTCCTACCTAATAAAGTTTAAAATAAAAGAATTCAAATAAAATGAATCCAAGCTAGATACATTTTTTGAAGTCAAGTAAAATATAATCCAGTATTTTAAATACAAACCAAGAAATAATTTAACAATATTCATAGGAGTACAGAAATATACAGCATCCTATGTGGTAAAATCTACATTGTCCTAGTATTTAAAAATGTTGCTTGGTCTGATATTTGAAAGTTGCTGAGAGAGTTCTTATATATGATAATGTTTACAACCAGACTTTTTCTGATGATCATTTTGTAATATAGATAGCTATCAAATCATTATCTATACCTGAAATTGCTCTAAAAATTATATGTTAACAAGATCTCAATGAAGGAGAAAGAAAAGGGAGAGATTAAATCACCCTAGCTGGAACAGAAGAAGAAACTGGCGCTAAAACCTGAAAATGAGCACATGTAGGAAGATGCTGCAGATCCAGACCTGTAAAACACTGCAAGTGGGGGCATGGACTCGGAAGCTGTACAGGGTCTCTACATCCAAAAGCCAGAGGAAAGTCTCATCATGATACACAGATATACGATGGGATATTAAAAAAAAAAAATCTCCGCTAAATTTCGCTCTTTTGCTTTGTTTTGGGAATCACACCTGGTCCTGGCCCTGTGTTCAGGAATCACTCCTGGCAGTCTTAGGGGACCATATGGAATACCTGGAATTGAACCTGGGCCAGCTGCATGCGAAGTAAGTGCCCTGCACACTGGACTATTGCTCCAGCCCCCAAACTGAACTCCCTCATGTTGAAAACACTGAGATAAGAAGCACAACAGGGAAAAAGAAAAAAAAAAAAAAAAAGAGGCAGACCAGGTGGCACTGAAGGTAGGCCAGATCTTCTAGAAGAAGAAAAGGCTCATTGAACTTCAAGATGGACCAGAAGAGCACATCCATAGGAGGCAAAGATGAACCAAAACCAGAGCCACGGATGCCTGATCCCTTTGCTAAGTCCCCTTCAAAGTCACTTTGCTAAGTCACTTCTGCAGGATCTCACAGCCCCTGTCCAGCCAAGTGGACAGTCCTGGACTGTTCAGGATGAATGGCAGGCCCTGCCCCAAACCCCAACAATGTGAAATCAGCAGCACGCACTCACTCCCTTGCAGCTCAGCAGGGGCAGCTAAACCTCTAGTACCACTCCCCTATCACATGTCTGTCATGGTCCTGTTATCTACCTCTCACTTGCCATCATGTTCCCTTTCTGTCCCACTGTCCCCATGGCTTGCTGGAACAAGAAGATACAGCTGCAGTGAGATTGAAGTATCCCAGGGCTCAGCTAGGGGTCCAGAGCAGCCTCAGAGAGAAGCTGAGGCTGAGAAGGGTGCTGAGGCTACTGGAGCCGCTGGCTCCAAATTTCCTTTCTGCAGCACTTTGCAGAGATGACTGCTTTCTCAGAGCCCCAGCACAGCACTTGTCTCCACTGGAGCAGTCAGCCCCATGAGAGAATCTGTTGCCAATTCCAGAAAAGTCCTCCCCTTTGTCCTCCCTCTCAGGACCCAGCTTCTATGGCTTCAGATATTTGGATAAAGTTAATGTTCCTCCAAAGTATAAGTTTTGAGTCAGATATTTTAAAAATCACATTAGATTTTTTTGGGGGGTCACACCTGGCAGCGCTCAGGGGTTACTCCTGGCTCTATGCTCAGAAATCGCTCCTGGCAGGCTTGGGGGACCACATGGGTGCCAGAATTTGAACCACCATCCTTCTGCATGCAAGGCAAATGCCCTACCTTCATGTTATCTCTCCTACCCTCACATTAGATTTTTTTAATTTTTGTTTTTTGGGCCACACTTGGCAGTACTCAGGGGTTACTCCTAGCTCTGCACTCAGAAATTGATCCTGGCAGCCTCAAAGGACCATATGGGGTGCTGAGAATTGAACCTGGGTCTATTCTGAAAGCAAGGCAAACACCCTACTGCTGTGCTATTGCTCCAGCCCTTATCACATTAGAATTTAAATTTTCAGGGGCCTGGACCAGAGAAATAGCACAACAGTAGGGCCTTTACCTTGCACGCAGCCAACCCAAGATGGACCTAGGTTCAATTTTCAGCATCCCATCTGGTCTCCCAAGCCTGCTTGAAGCAATTTCTGAGTGCAGAGCCAAGAGTAACCCCTGAGCGCCTCTGGGTGTGACCCAAAAACCAATATATATATAATCAGTCGCCAGAGCAATAGTACAGCAGGAGAGCAGTTGCCTTGCACGCATGGAACCCAATTCAAAGCCCAGCATCCTATATGGTCCCCTGAGCACTACCAGGAGTGACCTCTGAGTGAAGAGCCAGGAGTAACCCCTGAATACTGCTAGGTGTAGCCCTAAAACAAAACAAACAAAGAGAATGAAGTGTGGAGATGTGAATGTCACTGTGGGTTTGATACTGAGTATGCTGAGTGCTGATCTGGGATGCGTGGAGGGGCCACACCCACAGCGGCTTATGTGTCCAATCCTGCTCTCTAGATTAAAGCAGAACTGGCGAAGGAGAGAGCTCAGCATGCAGTGGACTCTGAGGAGCAGGTGCTGCTCTTTAAGGAAGAAGCAAGACTGAAGCTTGAGATCGAAAAGGAAAAGCACCAAGTTACCATCCAAAAGTACCAGCAAGAACAGGAAGCACTGCAGGCCAGGGTCAGCCCCGCACTCAGCAGCTTCCTGGCAGCCCTCAGCATCCTAACCCCAAATCTAACTAGCTAGCTAATGAGAAAAAACTAATGAACTAACCAACTAACTAATTAAGCTCTGTGGCCTCACCCCCACTGCCTCACCCTACCCTTCACTCCCATGGCCTCATCCCTGCCCCTCGACCCTAGGACCTCACTCTTCCCCTCAGTCCCATGGTCTCACCCCTACCTTTCACCCTCATGGCCTCATCTCTGCCCCTTGCACCTAAGACCTCATCCCTACCCCTTGCCCTGTGGCCTTGCAGGTCTCAGAGATGGTGGCGGGTACTACACAGGAACTGCGGCTGCAGGTGAGTGCCCTAGAGGGCCAGCTGCATGCGTCTCAAGCCCACCATGCAGAGATGACTCAGTCTAAGGAGCAGGAGATCCGGAGACTCCAGCTGCTGATGGCCGAAATCGAGAGCCGCCTGCAGAAGGAGCTGGACAGCAAGGACACAGCCTCCCAGGCTCTGCAGGAGGAGACTCAGCGCAAAGAGCAAGAGCTGGAGCAGCTGACACTGGCGCACAAGCAGCTCCTGCAGCAGCTCAGCCAGTCCCAGGAGGAGGTGGGCACGGGGTATCGTGGCCGGGGAAGTGGGTGTGGGGCACCTGGTCCACTGGGGGTGCCCAGAGAGAGGCCAGGTAGTCTGTGCCTCTTTATCACATTTCAGGGCACCCAGAGTCTAATAGGGTATAGAGGTCCCAGATGGAGCTGGGCTGGAGCTGGGGCTAAGTTCTCAGGGGAGACCCCAGCCCTGAGGCTCCCCTTTGGGTTCCCAGTGACAGCAGGAGTTGGAGAGTCCCCACATGTGTGCCCCAACTCTTTGGACCTGTCTCTTGATGCCATTACAAAAGGGCCGAGTTCCCTCCATTTTCTTCCAAGCTCTGTGGTTGTTAGCATCTTTGGAGTCTGGGAGGTGCGAACCCCCAAACACATCACAGCCACTCACTCACACATTCACACACACACTCACACACTGAGAGAGACATACACACACATGTAACACACAAATACGGATTCCCCCACTGACACACATGCACACACATCACACCCACACATTTTCAACAGACTCACACATTGCCATACACACATTCTTATATATACACACCTATTTACACACTGACTCACACCCACAAACACTTAGATGTGTATATGCAAGACACACACACACACACACACGCGCGCACACACACACACACACACACACACACACACACACACACACACGTTGAGTACAAATGTGCCGAGCCTTGTCCCTGAGCTTGGGGAAGGGGTAGGGCCTGGCGGGTGGGGTCCCCCTGAGACCTGCCCCACTCTTTCCTCAGAATGCAATGCTGCAGGACACTGTGCGCAGGGAGTGTGAGGAGCGCTTCGAGCTGACCGAGGCCCTGAGCCGGACGAAGGAGCAGCTGCTGGAGCTTCGCTGCCTGGGAGGGGCCAGCAAGGCCCCTCCACCCCGAACCCCAACCCCACAGGGCAGCCTGGGAGCGCCCCCTGCCCCGCCCGGCGGCCAGCGAGACCCGGGCCTGACCCGGCTGCCCCCCGCGGCCCCGGGCCTGCTCTGGCCCCAGCGCGCCCGCAGCTCAGGCTCTGGCCCCAGCCCGGGCCGGTGCCTCCCGCCCCAGCCACCTCCAGTTCGGGGCCGCGCGGCCGTGGCCGAAACCAGGCAGCGGCTGGCAGCGCTACTGCGGGGCCGCCTGAGGCAGCGCTGAGGCCCGGTGCCCTCCAGGCACGGTGCCCGGTGCCCGGCGTGTTTGGGAGACTCCCGCCCCGCCTCTGAGCAGGGCTGGGCGCGGCCAGAGACTTGCACAGAGATGCCAGTCGCTCGCGTTTCCTGCACCCTTGGGACAGCAGCAGGCACCCGATGCCACCCTGCTCGCCCGTCCCTGGCTGCGCCCACCGACGGCGGGTGACAGAGGCCTTGTTTGATGTTTGACAAATGCAGTTTACAGCCCTCAGGAGCCGCTCTGTCCTTCCCTTCCTGTCCTTTTGTCCTCTGGTCCTTCCCACCACCAGCACCCACTCCAGCCACCTTCATTGTCCCCTGAGGGAGTGAGGCTCAGCAGGCACCCAGGAAGAAGCTGCTTCCTGCCCAAATAGGGCCCCACGGGGCACAAGCACAGGCACTGACTCAGACTGACAAGGCCCTGAACCATGCCCAAAACTCCCCACTGCAGATCACAGACTTGGCCAGAAAGCAGGGGTGGGGGGACTCGAGCTCCCACCTGCAGAGGGAATCCATGTGGACCTGGGGCAGTGGGAACCACAGAGACATCGAGGGAAATGCGGAGAGACTGGGAGAGGGACAGGAAGAGTGGTAGGCAGACAGAGGGCCAGAGGAACAGATGGACAAACAGGCACAGGTAGAGGGATAGAGGACAGACAGAAGGACAGGCAGAGAGATAGACAGTGGCATACTCAGAGACACTGATCAGGCCCAGGGTAATGCCCACTGAATAGGCCATAGATTAGCATGTTTTATTTGCAGATTGAAAGGTGGAAAGCACAATAGTCAGGACTGAGCCCCAAGCACAGAGCTGGGATGGGGCCCCTGAGCACAGCCAGAAGTGACTTCTGAGTACAGAGCTAGGAGTAAGCTCTGAGCACTGCCAGGCCTGGCCTGAGCCCCCACCAAAAATGGACTTCAAGCTTCAACCCTTCCCATTTTTCCAAACATAGCTCCTGTCCTAAATTCAGTTCTGTGGCAGCTTTTTCCACGGGAACACTGGGACATGGCACCCCTGCAGTCATTGGGGCACATCACGAGTCCACAGGGTCCCAGAACACTCCTTGTGAGGAGCCAACTGTGAATCAGCAAGCAGCGCCTTCTCTCTCCTGCTGGGCAGAGGGGACCCTGGGTCCAGGAAGTGGGGACCTGGCTGCTTAGAACCATAGTCTGGACACTAATAGATGCTAACAGCAGCTGCCTGGCTCTGTGAAGGCGATGGCCAAGACACACTGTCCTTTGATAGCGCCAACACATTGATGCCAGTGCCACATTCGCGCTCAACTAACGGGAGCAAAGTAAAGAGGGACACAGATGGGTGGTAACTGCACCAGAAAATGTGGGAAACAGTCCATGGGGAGGTGGCACACTTGTTTCTCTTTTTTTTCTTTTTGATTTTGGTGCAGCTGCATAAGTGACTATCACTGCTCTAGGGCACTAGGGGCTTGAACTCTCCCCACCTGCAGGCTTAAGGCCCCACTGGGAACAATAGCAGGACAAAGGAGGAAGGGGTGACTGGCTTTCCTGGCCCCCACCCCAGCCTCCTCCTCCCTCCAAGGCTCAGTCACTCTGGGGAGGGAGTAGACACAGGTCTCCATAAAGGCCTGAGCACCACTCTAGACCCCCTCGGTCTCTCCTGCTGCTCCCCACAGGGGTGGACTGTGCACTGAGGCCAGGGGAGCCAGAGAGAACCCAGAAGACCCTAGGAGGATGAGTATGTGTGAAGGTGCTGAAGAGGGAAGGGTCTGAGAGGAGATGGGGTGTCTGGGAGAAATGAGACTCAGCACTGAGATCAGGAGCTATGAGTTGGATGCTGATACCACAAAGTTTCTGAGCACTGAAGGAGTGACCCCAAGGGCTGGGCCTCAGGCACAGGAGGTATGTTCTACTCTCCCCTACCAAGAAAAGAAGGTAAGAGCTGCATTGTTCCAGCTCTGACCTCACAGAAACACCTTGGGGCCTGGAGGAATTACTCAGGGGTACAGAATATCTAGTTATGAGTTCGAACCTTCATACTGCCATATGCCACCAGCACACTCAACTACTCTGCTGTCCCCAAAACCTAACTTGATAAGAGATTTCAGTCCTCCCCAGCTGGTGACTATGATTCCCCACCCCCCACCCCCAAGAAGTAATTTGGATGTGGGACACCAAGTTAGGGACATCTGAGTGCCCTACACATTCCTGCCACACACTTAGATTTATCTCGAATGATTGGTCCCGTACTGGGCCGAGGACTTGTCTGGGCTGACTTAATGCCTTGTGACCCATAGGAATCCATGGGGAAGGGGCACTGGCTTATGTGTACCTCTCAGGACTATAGTGAAGAAAGTGTCAGTGCTGGGGCTCACAGCGGCTTGCTGTGCCCACTAACCTTTGCCTTATAAATGGGCCCCAGAATTAGAAACCTTCTTCCAGGAAAATCAGTATTTAGGGTCCTGGAAAAGCCCCACACAGTTCTTCTGGGATAGATAGACAATGGATTCTACCCTGGAATCCACTCCCAAAAGACAGAAATATCAGACATGAAAGTTGGGAGAACTCTGGAACTCCCCAACCACAGTGTCAACAGCGCTTCTGGTGCTACCAGAATGGAGTCTGCTGGTGGATAAGATGGGGTTTCCAAGGCTCATTCTGGTCCCCTCTCAAGTATATTCTGGCATTGGGGCCCCTGCCTGGTCCCTCTGGCCCCCTAGCCTTGTGGGCACTTCCCTTTCCACATGATGCCCACTGTGTGTCCAGGTTTGAGCATTGCTATGCCTACTGCAGAGCCCAGCACAGCAGGTGGGGACGGGCAGACTGACCCTCCTGTGAACCCTAGTCTTCCCCTGCCCATATGGGATGCTGGTCCCTCCCCTGATCCCACCCATCCTGAGTCCTCCAACACCTCCAGGCCACAGCATCCAGTAGCCCTGTCACCCCTCCAAAGCTTCTGAGATCCCCCAAGTGCTCCCACAGTGTTTCTACCTCTGTCCTTCCACACACCCCAACTGACCCTATCCTCAAGGGCTAGTATCTGTCACATATCATCACCCCCAGTCCTGCACAGCCCCCGATGGTCCCATCTACCCCCCAGCCCATGTTTGTCCCATGTTATGACCCAGCCTCCAACCTCATAGCCACCTCAAATTGGCCTTATCAAGTGTGGACATAACTGGCTCCTCCACAACCAGCACCTCAGGGACTGTTGGGGGTCATCTGAGGCCCAGGGCTCAGCCATCAGGAGGGGCACACCCACCTAGGTGGTAGAGGCAAGAGTCAGCACAGTCCCTTGCTATCCCTTCTGGGAGTGTTGGGGAGAAGAGAGAGAGGCCTCCCAGCTGCCAGGGTGCTCTGTGGAAAGATGGGGGTGCTGAGGAACTCAAGGTGGGATGCAGAGGGGGACTAAAGTGCCAGGGCGGGTATGTGTGTGTGTGGTTTTTTTTTTTTTTTTTTGGTTTTTGGTTTTTGGGTCACACCCGGCGGTGCTCAGGGGTTATTCCTGGCTGTCTGCTCAGAAATAGCTACTGGCAGGCACGGGGGACCATATGGGACACCGGGATTTGAACCAACCACCTTTGGTCTGGGATCGGCTGCTTGCAAGGCAAACACTGCTGTGCTATCTCTCCGGGCCCGTGTGTGTGTGTGTGTGGGGGGGGGGGTGGCAGAGGTGCTGGGCAGGGATACGCACTGCAGGCAGTGGTGGGATTTTCTCAGAAGCTACTACTGGGATGGGTTATCACAAACAGTTTTGTTTCTTACCAGAATTAGGGTGAGGTCGCGGGAGGAGACCCCAGCAGGTCTCTAAGGAGGCTTGGAAATAGTGTGGCCCAGCTGGTGAGATCAGCTGTGACCTAATTAACCCACAGTCTAGGGAGGCATATGTCATTTCCCCAGAGCTCCTCCTCTGACAGGTAAGTTGAGGCCCTGGAGAAGAGACACAGGGATGGGGCTGGGAGAGTGCACACAGAGCTGTGTCAGAGATCTGGGATCAGGCCCAAAAAAGACACAGCAGCTCAGGGGCCCTCGATGCTCTATAGGCACAGGGGGATACATAGAGGCGAGAGGAGATACAGGGAGGTTGCACAAAGGAATTGTGCAAGTTGAAGCACAAGACCGCACAATTAAAGTAAAGTTGAACAAAACTTTAATCTATCTACCAATGCCCCCAAAACTGACTTGTCAGGGTCATCACTAGAAAGAGATGAACACCGCCTAAGGTCATGAAGAGGATTATATAGGGAAGGAATATAAGAAGGGTCTAGCTTTTGATGATCTTTAAAGTGATTGGCTATTGTCTAGGGGTACTTTCCTATTGCTTATTTTTGTTTTGTTTTGTTTTTGCGTCACACCCAGCAGCGCTCAGGATTTACTCCTGACTCTACGCTCAGAAATCACTCCTGGCAGGCTTAAGGGACCATATGGGATGCTGGGATTTGAATCACTTTCCTTCTGCATGCAAGGCAAACTCCTTACCTTCATGCTATCTCTCTAGTCCCCTACTGCTTCCTTGTGTCCTTCCCTATAGGCTACCTGTTATGGCCAGGTAGCTCGGTGTGGTGTTAATGAAAATAGGCTTGTGAAAACCTACTACGTGGCTTATACCATGTGGCCTTTACAAAATGGTGTCCCTTCTTTTTCAAAACCCAAGACCCCACAGGCTCTACATGGTACAGGGGCACAGGGAGATATCCTGTGGGTGACCATCAGAAGATTTAGACCCAGGCCAAGCCCCATGTCATCTTCATTGGACAGAGACATTTTCAGCCTGGGAGCTGCACAGGGTCCCTACTTTGGGCCCTGAGACCTCCAATAATCCCACAGCTGGGTTGTCCTCTCTCCTCTGCTCTCGCAGATGAATTGACAAAATGCCATAACATGCATCAGGTTGGCTGGGGTTCTGCATATGGTCATCCCAATGTCCTCATGGGGTGAGAGGGGCCCCAGGCTCCAGTTGGGCTCAGTGGCCCCTGGATCCTCCTCCAAACCAGGGCACTGTTCTTGCTGGTGTGGAAGGGGAGGATGATTGGGTGCTGCCTCTGTGCTGGTCTTCGAAAGGTTCTGGAAATGATGAAGTGTTCATGATGAGTCAGCTCTCACCCTGTGCTGCAGACTATGGATCCAAAGTTCCTTTCTCTCACATAATCTTTCTTGGGGTCAGGTAATGGATTTTTGCAAACGAAAGAGCAGGCAGGTGGGGCTGGTCCCAGACTTGACACAGGTTGGAGAGAAGTTTGTAGCTGGCCAGCTGGAACTCGAGCCTTATGGGAGAAGATCTGGGGCCCCTTATTGGGAAAGCTCATCCCCAGTATGTGTGAGGGAGCGAAGCCATCTCTGTTGTTTTTAGCCATCTCTAGGGCTCAGAGGCATCTCTGGGGATTCACCGCAGTCTTGGGGGTCCAGCCCTGGGCAGCAGGACTGAACTGCTGGCTCAGAACAGGCACAGACCCAGCCAGGGCACAGATAACCCGACAGTGCCCTCTGGTGGCACAAGTACTTGGCACTACTTTTCTTGTTTTGGGCTTACTTGCAATTAATAAGAGTTTCTGGGGCCGGGCGGTGGCGCTAGAGGTAAGGTGCCTGCCTTGCCTTCGCTAGCCTAGGACGGACAGAGGTTCGATCCCCCGGCGTCCCATATGGTCCCCCAAGCCAGGAGTGACTTCTGAGCGCTTAGCCAGGAGTAACCCCTGAACGTCACCGGGTGTGGCCCAAAAACCAAAAAAAAAAAAAAAAAAAAAAGAGTTTCTACTGAGCATAATTCCAACGGTACATCAATCCAGGTGTAACCCCCATCCCTCCTCCTCTCCCACCTCTTCTCTCAACTGCATGGGTCAGCACCCTGGTTATGTCGCCTTTGGGTCTTTGTAGCTCTCCCTGGCTGTGTGTCTGTCTCCTCATAGGAGAGAATGTTCTCTGCCCTTTTCCTCCTACCGACTTCACTCAACACGACTGATCCCCACTCATTCTATCCCTTACTTGCTCTGCTTTGTACTGTAAACTGGAAGCAGAGCGGTGGCCGATAAGCAATGAGCATGCCTGTGAAGGTTGTCCTGGCTCAGAAGCCTGAGTGAATCACAGCTGATGAAACAAAAACAGAAAGTACCTACAAGCCCACAAGGTGAAGAAGGGTCAGCTCCTCTTGACACAACGCCCACTACTAAACAGTAAAGCCAGCAGGAAATAGTAAAAGCAGGCTTGGGAGATGGTCAAAGGGCTGCGCATGTGCTTTGCGTGCAGAAAGCTGGGAGTCTGTTTCCTGCACTGGTAGTGGGAGCAGCCAGGCAGAAATAGCGCCCAAGAACTGCCAAGGAGGCTTCAAAAGAACAACAAATTTTAAAGCAAAATAGCTTAATTTGGCAAGCTCACACAGCCAGATTCTAATGTCACTGGTTATGTAAGGACTGTCCAAGAATCAGGACTCCATGGGGAAACAACCCAGAGAGGTGGTACTTGCTGGCACCATCCAGAGAACAAGCCTCCATGAGGAGTTCACCACCCCCAGAAGTGGCGCTGTATCCAATTCTGGGGACTTTCTCTTCGTTTGTTTTTTATGTTTGTTTTTGAGTCACACCCAGCAGTTCTCAGGTTTACTTTTAGCTCTTCATTCAGAAGTCACTCTTAAAGGGGCATAGAAGATCGATCATCTAGGATTCCAGTGATCAGCTTTTTGTTGTTGTTTTTGGGCCACACCAGGAGGAGCTCAGGGGTTATTCCTGGCTACGTGCTCAGAAATTGCTCCTGGCTTGGGGGACCATATGGGACTCTGGGAGATCAAATTGAGGTCCGTCCTAGGTTAGCGCATGCAAGACAGACATCCTACCGCTTGCGCCACATCTCTGGACCGACCCCAGCTTTTATGCATATAAGACACAAACTTTGCTTCCACTGCTACATTTTCTACATCAGTGCAGCCTAATGAAAATTCTGGCTTCAACACCCAGCAGAAAATTAAACTGTGGAATCAAAATAAAAGACCCCGGGGTGAACATTTTATGTGTGACCATATTCAAATGTTCTCTCTGGTGAAACACAGGCAAGAGATCATTTAACCCATGTAGCTGGAATGACTCAGAAAAAGGAACAAAAGGAAATTGGTGGCAGTGTGAGAGTGGTCACAGATAAGTTCCTGATTCCTAGGCAGGACAATCCCTAGGAAAATTAATCTTCCCAAGTGAACAAACAAGCACTAGCGTCCACATCTCACACCACAGAGTTCCCTGAACCCTGCTAGGAGTGAACCCTGAGCTCTGCTGGGTGTGGCCTAAAAATAGAGGAGCAAAAGAGAAGGAGAAAAAAAAAGAATAGGAAAACTGATGGCAACTTCTGAAAAAGGTGAATATGCTAGTAAGAGGAAGCTTCAGTTTCCCTCTTGCCCACAGTTGCTTGGGCTCCATTTTGGCCACTTAAGTCTCCATTGGAGATATTCCTGCAAATTCCTGGACTTTGTTGTTGTTGTTTTGGTTTATTTGAGCCACACACGGTGACACTCAGGGGTTACTACAGGCTATGCGCTCAGAAATCGCTTCTGGCTTGGGAGACTACCTGGGACACTGGGGATTGAACCCAGTTCCATCCTGGGTCAGCCGTGTGCAAGGCAAACGGCCTACTGCTGCGCCATTGCTCTGGCCTGATTCCTGGACTCTGAAACTGAGTAGCTGACCATCAATTCTACCAGTTCCTAGGCTCATAGAGCAGGATATATGGACAATACCCAGGGTGAGTAAATAGCCCTAAAGGCCCATAATACCTATAGGGCAGTGCTCGAGAGCCACATCCAGCTCTTTACACTTTTAATTTGGCTCTTCTGTGTGCCGGGTGGCTGCTCCAGGAGTCAGGACTCTGCTCCAAGCCTCTGTCAGTGCATACCCCATGTGCAGCCCCGGTGGCCAGCTCCAAGAGTGTAAAATGATACCCAAACAAAGGTGTTCCCCAAAGTAATCCTTTCTTAAACCTCTTCCTTTGATATGTAAAAGCCCACTGAAATGTACTTTTTTTTTTTTTTTTTTTTTTTTTTTTTTTTTTTTTTTTTTTTTTTGTGGTTTTTGGGTCACACCCGGCAGTGCTCAGGGGTTATTCCTGGCTCCAGGCTCAGAAATTGCTCCTGGCAGGCACGGGAGGACCATATATGGGACGCCGGGATTCGAACCGATGACCTCCTGCATGAGAGGCAAACGCCTTACCTCCATGCTATCTCTCCGGCCCTGAAATGTACTTTTGTCTCTCTCTCTTGACTTGAAGCCTCCTGGTATTGGGAATTGGTTTTGTTTTGTTTTGGTTTTTGGGCCACACCCAGCGATGCTCAGGGGTTACTCCTGGCAGTCTGCTCAGAAATAGCTCCTGGCAGGCACGGGGAACCATATGGGACACCGGGATTCGAACCAACCACCTTTGGTCCTGGATCGGGGGAATTGGTTTTAATAAAGAAAAAGGTGTTCTAGCTTTATGGGCTCAAGGCAGAGAACACAAGGTAAGAGGCCATGGACTCCATGATCATCCTTTCCTGGCTAGCTTGGTTTATTATTTCTTTCCTGCTACCCTGCTTCTTCAGACCGGGTTGGGTGGGGTTTAGAAATACAGTGCCTGGAGTGATCTTAAAACACATTTTATTTTGCACAAGAGTGGGCATCTTCCATGAAGGGATTCTCAACCCAGAGTTTTCTTTTCCGTGGATTCTCATGTTCAGAGTACTCATGATTAAATTGTGAGCTAATGCCCTTAAATGCTGTTTTTCATATTATGACTTTCTGCATAATATAAGTGCCAATCAGAAATTTTTTACAAGAGTGGAAACATTTCAATATCTCCTTCTCAGACACAGCTATCCCAGAATCAGATTCTTTTTTTGAACACATCTATCTTATGTCTCACTGTAAAAACTACTTGTGAAACTCCCCTACAAGTAGAGAAAATAGAGAAAATGATCAATGTCTGTCTAATACACAAGCTTAGCTACCCATTCCTTGTCCGACTGGGGCTGTACAAAGGGTTCTGCTCTCACAGGAACTGCACTACTTCTTCCCTCTTGCCAACAAGGCGAGAGAGCACCCTTCCCCTGAACAGCCACTTCACTTCCTCATGGATAAGATGCTAGTAGTGAGCATCCATACTCTCACCCAGGGTGGTGAATACCCTGGATTTGATCACAATTGTGAATTTCACAAATTATCTTTACTGTGTCATCTGTCAGAGTTTAGTTCAGCAGGGAGTTTTTTTGAATTCAGTCTATCATACAATGAGTGGATACAATGTACGGGTGTGCAACTTCTGTTTTTTTGTAACTACACAAAAACACTGAGTTATGCACAGTGCATCATCTGTACATACATCAACACATCAGATTATTATTCTGAGTGAAATGAGTGGAGAGGTGTAGACACAGAATAATCATTTGTGGCATATAGGAATAAAAAATGCAATATGGTAATAATATCTAGAGAAAATAGGGATGAGGGACAGGAGGACTAGTCCATGATAGGAAGCTTGCCATAAAAAGTGGTGAGATCTGTTAGAATACAGAAAGGTACATTATGACATTGATAGTTGGAACTTATCACTCTGGACAAGAACTGGATGCTGAAAATGGGTAAGTGACATGCATGGTACCCTTTAATTAACAATATTGCAAACCACGGTGTCATAAAGGAAATTTTGCAAACCTCAATGTCATAAAGGAAAAGAGAGATAGAGAGAAAAAAGCAAAATGCCTGCCCCTGACATAGGCAGAGGAGGGTGAAGGGGAAGGAAACAAGGGACATTGGTGGTGGGGAAAGTGCACTGGGAAGGGTGGTGTACATTCTGATTGAATAATTTTGCAACAAATATGCTTAAATAAAAAAATTATTTTTAAAATGTTTCAGGCACTCTATCATAATTCCTTTATGATATGATATCATATGCCTTTAACGAAGTGCTGTTTTTGTTTTTGTGTGAATTTCAGTTTGGTTTCTTGCAGCACACTCAAGTGTCAATAGATTTTTTTTTTCTTTCAGTGAAATCACTACTTTTCTCTGGAACACTGTCCTTGCTTTTAAAGATTGTTAAAAGGTTTTACTCATTTTTTTTTTTTTTTTTTGGTTTTTGGGCCACACCCAGCGGTGCTCAGGGGTTACCCCTGGCTGTCTGCTCAGAAATAGCTCCTGGCAGGCACGGGGGACCATATGGGACACCGCGATTCGAACCAACCACCTTTGGTCCTGGATCGGCTGCTTGCAAGGCAAACGCTGCTGTGCTATCTCTCCGGGCCCAGGTTTTTCTCTTTTACCTGTTTCATCTCCATATTGTAGGGTTTCAAATTTTCAGCACATTTTGGTTATCAAGAGGAAACATTTTGAAATGATTTGCTTCCTTATCAGAAATCAAAGCATTTTTCCTTGAGAAGGGTATTCACTATCCAGAATTAACAAATGATCAGTGGATTCAAAAACAGTATTTCATTGTGAATGTTACTGCACATCTAAATCAGCTTAATCATAAACTACATGGGAAAGGAAACACAATTTTTTCGATGTTAGAAGTTATTTTGTTTGAAAACAAATTATGTTTTTGCTCGATTTTGACAGAGAAACTTTGATTCACTTACTAAGCCTGTTGAAACATCGCCAAGAAAATAATTCTGATATTGACTTACCTATTTTAAAACAGCACTTTTAAATATGAGGGAAGCTTTTCTCAGGTTTCAGGATTTCAGAAACAGCAAAGCGACATTGGCCTTTGTTAAAAAAACCTCTGGATGCCACTGTAACGGAATTAAATTTTTCTCCCTTTAATACTGACATTGGCAACTTTGAATGCAATTGCTGGATTTAAAAAAACAAAGAACTGTGGAGCTCGAAATTTGTGCTAATTTAGAAAGTTTAGAGAAACACAAATGTGAACTTAGTTCCCAGCACAAGTGGTCTGCTTTAAAGACTTGGGAGAGGGGCCGAGTGGTGGCGCTAGAGGTAATGTGTCTGCCTTGACAGCGCTAGCCTAGGATGGACCGCGATTCGATCCCCCGGTGTCCCAAATGGTCCCCCAAGCCAGGAGCGACTTCTGAGCGCATAGCCAGGAGTAACCCCTGAGCGTCACTGGGTGTGACCCAAAAACCAAAAAAAAAAAAGACTTGGGGAAGGAAGATATATTGATTTTTAATACCAGAAATAGTATTCCTGACTCATATAATCAACTAAAAAAGCTAGCGTTTGCTGTTCTTTCTTTGTTTGGGTCTACATATTTATGCAAACAATCATTTTCAAGTATGAATCTTATCAAGAGTAAATTGAGAAATCGTCTCATCGATGAGAACCTGGAATTGTGCCTAAAATTAAAAACAACATACAAACCTGACTTACTCAAACTATCCAAGGAAATGCAAGGCCAATGTTCGTATTAGTGTTTGTGACTTTGTCAGTCACTGTCAGGATGTAATTTTCTCTACATTGTAAGGCAAATTTTACAGAATTTAACGTTATCGATAAATAGTATCGCTCTAAAGTTTTTGTTTTATTAGTGTGTTATTTGTATCCTCCCGACCTATGTGGATACTTGCATACATTCTATGCAAGAATATTCTATTCTCAATAAAAACTTATAGAAACTAAAAACAGTACCATCCTACGTATTTTCAGTTTCAAAAATGTGGCTCTCAGGGCCGGAGAAATAGCATGGGGGTAAAAGGCGTTAGCCTCTCATGCAGGTCGGTGGTTCGAATCCCGGCATCCCATATGGTCCCCTGAGCCTGCCAGGAACGATTTCTGAGCATAAAACCAGGAGTAACCCCTGAGCGCTGCCGGTTGTGACCCAAAAACCCTCCCAAAAATGTGGCTCTAAAAATAAATTTCAATCGTGGTTTTGCAGAGATTTGGCTCCGATGAAAGAAAAGGTTGCCGACCACTGCTATAGGGTATGGGGCTTAACACAGTCTGGCCCTGAGTTAACAGGCGTCTCTGAGTAACAAATGGAAAGCCTGATTGTTTTTGTTTTGGGGCCACAACCGGTGGTGCTCAGGGGTTACTCATGGCTCTGCACTCAGAAATCGTCCCTGGCAGCTCAGTACCATATGGGATACTGAGGATAGAACAGGGGCTGTCCCAGCTCAGGCACCTGCAAGGCAAAAGCTCTACTGTTGTGCCATTGCTCCAGCCCCAACAAGCCTCTGACTTTGATGAGTAACACAAAGAGCCAGTTTTCCTATAAAAACTCACAAAACCATTTGGGAGTTTCTCCCTTCTTTTCCGATAAACCTTTCTGAGTCTGCACAACTTTATAACTTAATCTTTTCATTCTTCAAAAAATATTGTGAACCAGGGAATGGTAGACAAAACCAGTCACATATTCTGATCTTGCAGCTGGTAGGTGGCTGGAGATACAGAACCATGATCTGGGGATTAACCTGGACTGTTTGTAGGGAAAGTTCCATCATTATCGCTTCCCCTCTAAGGAAAAGAGGGGGCTAGGGATGTAAGGAGAGGGAGAAAAGGGGAGAGACAGAGCTACAAGGCAGGGAAACAAATGGGAAGTGGGAAGGGAAACACTTGTGGGACACCAGTGTCAACTAGCAGAATTTAGCAGGGACTATCTTTGCTTCTGTTCTAAATCTGAAAACTATTTTCTAATTAAAAATCCAAAACTTGGGGCCGGGCGGTGGCGCTGGAGGTAAGGTGCCTGCCTTACCTGCGCTAACCTAGGAGACAGACCGCGGTTCGATCCCCCTGCGTCCCATATGGTCCCCCAAGCCAGGAGCGACTTCTGAGCGCATATAGCCAGGAGTAACCCCTGAGCGTCACCGGGTGTGGCCCAAAAACCAAAAAAAAAAAAAAAAAAAAAAAAATCCAAAACTTGGGGCCGGGCGGTGGCGCTGGAGGTAAGGTGCCTGCCTTGCCTGCGCTAGCCTAGGACGGACCGCGGTTCGATCCCCCGGCATCCCATATGGTCCCCCAAGAAGCCAGGAGCAACTTCTGAGCGCATAGCCAGGAGTAACCCCTGAGCGTCACAGGGTGTGGCCCAAAAACCAAAAAAAAAAAAAAAATCCAAAACTTGGGGCCGGGCGGTGGCGCTGGAGGTAAGGTGCCTGCCTTGCCTGCGCTAGCCTAGGACGGACCGAGGTTCGATCCCCCGGCGTCCCGTATGGTCCCCCAAGAAGCCAGGAGCAACTTCTGAGCGCATAGCCAGGAGTAACCCCTGAGCGTCACAGGTTGTGGCCCAAAAAAACAAAACAAAACAAAACAATCCAAAACTCTCTTTCTCTCCATTTGTTGTCACTGAAGCTGGACTCTTAGGGGCTATTTGTGAGGTCAGGAACAGCAGGGCTGCTCCACTGATATAAGAGGCTAGGGGCCTAGGTCTGCTGGAACAGAAGGGAGCTTCCCTGCACCTGAGGGTCTGAATCTTGGGTAAGTCAATCTCCCAGGGGCAAAAATACTGGGACAGGATTTTTTTGATGTCCAGCATCCCATATACAGTCCCTAAGCTCCCTCTAAAAAATCCCTCAATAGAGCCAGGAGTTAAGTCCTGTGCACCACAATGTGACTCAAAATAAATACATGGATTTTATTTTTTTTTCAACACACAAGGCAGTCAGGGATTATTCCTGGCTCTGCACTCAGGAATCACTCCTGGCAAGTTCAGGGTAACAGAAAATGCTGGGGATCAAACTTGTGTTGGCCGCATGGAAGGGAAGAGCCCTTCCTTACTGTGTTATCGCTTGGGCTCCACATTTGTCTTCAAGTAAACAAGAAAACAAAATGTGCTCCACTGACACTGACTCGTGCCACAACCAGCACCTGGGGAAAATCCCCTAAGTTGGTTGATTTACTGGAATTGCAGGAGCAACAGTGGGGCACAGGACTGAGCAGCCCCAGGAGTGGGTGAGATGAGAACTGGAAGCAAAGACAGCATTGTTGGAAATTGCCAATACTAGTTTCAAAGTTGGTGCTTCAACAAGAGCATCTTTAAAGGGGACAAAGCTAGGACAGTGGGGTGGGTACTTGCCCTTCAAATGGCCCACCTAGTTCAATCCCCAGCACCCTACATGCTTCCAAGTCTACCAGGAGTGATTCCTGAGCACTGTCAGATATGGACTCCTAATAAAACAAATTACACAAAGGAGTTAAAAACAGATTATTAAAAAAAAAAATCAGTTTTTACTATTAAAATTTTGCCTTTTAATATAAATAAGGTATTTGAAGCAATTTAGAAAAACAAGATTTGCATTTTATTTCCATGTAAAAATCTTTACACATGCAGACAAACCAGTGTTAAGAAAGTATTCACCATCATTTAAACAAATAACCACTTAAATAGAACAGTGTCTGCAATTTCATCTGTATAAAAATAAGATACAATTTTTACAGAATTCACGCTCCAGTTCTTATAGGAAGGAATAAACAATACACACTATAATAAGTACAATTGAACCTGACCATGGTTATCAATTAGATACTGCTAAGGGCATTTTAATGTGCAAAAAAAAAAAAAAAAAGAAACCAAAAACAAAAAACCCAAAAAACATAGTTCTTTTGGAAGGAAGTGTCCTGGGGAGTAATCAAACCCTAACCCACTGCCACAGCAACCTGAGCTGGGCCACCTCAGCGCCGGTGCCTGCTGTGGCCTGAGCGCCCACCGCTGTGGTGCTTGCCCTTGTGTGGCCTCTCGAAGGAGCGTGAACGCTCACGCCTGTCTCTGTGGTGGCCCCGTTCATGCCGGTGTTTCTTAGCAACCTCTGCATGGTCCCGAGACTTGCTCTGGGACCTGGAACGTGACTTTTTCCTCTTGTGGCCATGCCTGCTGGCACCCTTCATGTCCTCCCGGGCTGGCTTGGCCTTCAGGTGTGGGGAGCCATGGTTGTGGTGTCTTCGTGGGCTGGCACTGTGGCTGCGGGACCGGCTTCTGGACCTCGAACTGTAGGTTCCTGAGCGGCTGCGCCGGTTATTGTAACTAAGAGAACAAAGAGGGAGGTTGAGTCACCCCCACTGGGACAGTACCCACTGCTAGTGAGGGAGCACTCAGCCAACCCATTTCAATTCAGGCACCACATATGGCCCCCTGGCACCGGAAAAAGTGATCCCCGAGCAGCACAGGGTAATATTTTAATCGTAGAGCTAGAGAACCTCTGGTTACTTAGGAAGTCGTGAAGTAGCAGCATCCATGCCAGACAATTTTCACAGTACCAAGGTCATGAGGTATTCATGCCCTGCCCCTAGAACCTACTCCAAGCCCATGGAAAACAGTTTTGGAGATGCCCCACCACAAAAGAACAGCCTCCGGCACCCATAATTGGTTCCCCTCTTGGCTCCCGAAAGCCCTACCAGGGGCTGATGGCTCTCCCCAACTGCATGTCTACTTACTGTCTCCGGGGAGTGTGGGAACGGGACCGGGAGCGCGTTCGTGAGCGGGAACGGCTTGCACTCCTGCTGTTCCTACTCCTTTTGCTGTCTTTCCTCACGCTGTGGGAAAGAGATAAGGTTCCCTCAGGGTTTCCTTGGGAGGGCCCCCAGTCCACCCCTAGACTTTCCCACTGAGGCCCCTCCATACTCCCTCGGGACTCACCCATTGTAAGGGCTCTTGGAAGCCATCTGCCTGTCCTCTGGCTCTTTCTTCACTGTCTTCACTGCAACTGAGGTAGGAGACTTCTCCTCTGCTTTCACCTCCCTTGGTGAGGCTTTAAAAGGACACAAGGAGACCAGTTCCTTAATGACTAATTCCTGTACCCACAGGGTTGAGCCTGAGCCACCCACAGCCCCCTGGGAAGGGTCTTACATGGTTTGGAGGCAGGAGAAAAACCTCCCAGGGTGGATAGTGCAGGTGTGCCGTCTGGATTCAATCCCTTCGCTTTCAACTTGGCTTCCTGTAAGGCAACTTTCCTTTTTTCTACTTCCTTTTCCAGTACTTCGTAGTTGGGCTGTGGAGGAAGAGTTAAGTGAAGATCCCATTCGGGACCACTGTTGGGCAATCACCTCTCCCCTGGAGCCCCCAAGCACCTTTTTCCGGGTGTAGAGCCTCAGAGTCTCGACACAGATATCCTGGACTTCCTCCTCTGTGGTGCCAAACAGCAGGAACCAGTGTGGGCGGCTGGGCAGGGGGATCTAAACACAAAGAACATGGCCCAGTGACACAATGGCTGGTAGACAACCCCCTTGGGCAGCTGGCTAAGGAGTACCCAGTACCCGCAGGACTGACCTGGAGAGCACGGGCAGCCAGGTAGATGCAGGCACATGCAATGGTCTCTGGCTGGAACCGGACAAACACGTTAGTCCGCAGACTGTCATTCATGTAGTTCCTGTAAAGATTTCAGCCATGAACTTTGTGTGGGAGCCGACCAGTGTCTCTGTAGCTTACATTAAAGTGGAGACTCAATCTACTTTATTCTTTTTTCTTCTCATAATTATATTCACACCTACATATTCTAACATATAACAATTCTTAACTCATTATAGGCAATATTGAGAATTTCACAATACAACCATACTTTAACTTTCAGACATGACCAATTCTAAAATAATTCCATACTATTCCAAATAGAACTTTCAAAAACTTCCCCAACACAGTTCAACAAAAAGGCAATGCTTTGAAAGTCAACTGTGACAAGAGTAGCTTTAGTAATAATAAACCACTCCACTGATACCTTCAAGCCATTAACTTCTGACCATCTCTCCTTAAAAAGCAGTCATTCAAGTTCTTTCAAAAACTCCAAATACTATGATAGAGGTAGAAGGTATTTCCAGCAATCATGCATCATGTGCTTTTTTATACTTGTATTAAAAAACAACAAAATTTCTTTAGAAAGTCTCGGTGGGCAAGTTAAGAGCAATAAACACATAACATCATTTTGAGACTGAATTTAAATAACTGGTAAAGACTATTTTAAATAACCAACTGCTGGGTTTTTAAATCAGTGAATCCTCCCCCACAATACTCCTGCTGTATCAAAAGTAAATTTTACAAATTGGTCGAAAAGTTAACCTCAAATGAAAGACAT